>NW_026652276.1:54340114-54344417 GCF_009828535.3 Hylobates moloch | reverse complement strand
TGGGCAAGGACTTCATGTCTAAAACACCAAAAGCAATGGCAACAAAAGCCAAAATTGACAAATGGGATCTAATTAAACTAAAGAGCTTCTGCACAGCAAAAGAAACTACCATCAGAGTGAACAGGCAACCTACAGAATGGGAGAAAATTTTTGCAACCTACTCATCTGACAAAGGGCTAATATCCAGAATCTACAATGAACTCAAACAAATTTACAAGAAAAAAACAAACAACCCCATCAAAAAGTGGGCAGAGGACATGAACAGACACTTCTCAAAAGAAGACATTTATGCAGCCAAAAAACACATGAAGAAATGCTCATCATCACTGGCCATCAGAGAAATGCAAATCAAAACCACAGTGAGATACCATCTCACACCAGTTAGAATGGCCATCATTAAAAAATCAGGAAACAACAGGTGCTGGAGAGGATGTGGAGAAATAGGAACACTTTTACACTGTTGGTGGGACTGTAAACTAGTTCAACCATTGTGGAAGTCAGTGTGGCGATTCCTCAGGGATCTAGAACTAGAAATACCATTTGACTCAGCCATCCCATTACTGGGTATATACCCAAAGGACTATAAATAATGCTGTTATAAAGACACATGCACACGTATGTTTATTGCAGCACTATTCACATTCTGTATCTTTTAAGTGGAGCATTTAGATCATTTATATTCAATGTTAGTATTGAGATGTGAGGTACCATTCTATTCATCATGCTATTTGTTGCCTGAATATCTTGCTTTTTTTGCATTGTGTTATTGTCTTATGGGTCCTGTGAGATACATGCTTTATGGAAATTCTATTTTGGTATATTTTGGGGATTTGTTTCAAGATTTAGAGATCCTTTTAGCAGTTCTTATATTGCTGGTTTGGTAGTGGTGAATTCTCTCAGGATTTGTTTGTTCGAAAAAGACTATCTTTCCTTCATTTATGAAGCTCAGTTTCACTGGATATAAAATTATTTGCTGATAATTGTTTTGTTTAAGGAGGCTAAAGATAAGACCCCAATCCCTTCTAGCTTGTAGGGTTTTTGCTGAGAAATCCACTGTTAATCTGATAGGTTTTCCTTTATAGGTTACCTGATGCTTTTACCCAACAACTCTTAAGATTCTTTCCTTTGTCTTGACTTTAGATAACCTGATTACTATGTGCCCAGGCAATGATCTTTTTGTGATGAATTTCCCAGGTGTTCTTTGAGCTTCTTGCATTTGAATTTCTAGATCTCTAGCAAGGCCAGGGAAGTTTTTCTTGATTATTTCCTCAAATATTATTCCAAACTTCTAGATTTCTCTTCTTTTTTGGGAACACTAATTACTGTTAGATTTGGCCTCTTAACATAATCCCAATTTTCTTGGAGGCTTTGTTCATTTTTTTATATATTTTTTCTTTGTCTTTGTCAGATTAGGTTAATTCAAATGCCTTGTCTTTGAGCTCTGAAGTTCTTTCTTCTACCTCTTCTACCTATTTGACTCTATTGCGAGACTTTCCAGTGCATTTTCTATTTCTCTAAGTGTGTCCTTGATTACCAGAATTTGTTATTGTTTTTTATTTTTGCTATCTATTTCACTGAAGATTTTTTCCTTTCATATCCTGTATCTTTTTTTTTTAATTTCTTTAAGTTGGACTTCATCTGTCTCTTGTGCCTCCTTGATTAGCTTAATAACCCACCTTCTGATTTGTTTTTTCTGGCAATTCAGAGATTTCATCTTGGTTTGGATCTATTGCTGGTGAGCTAGTGTGATCTTTTGGGAGTGTTTAAGATGTTTTGTCATATTACCAGAACTTGTTACTGTTGCTGTTTTTCCTTTTGATTTGGGTAGACTATGTCAAAGAGAAGATCTGGGACTCAAGGGCTGCTGTTCAGATTCTTTTGTCCCACATCATGCTCCCTTGATGTGGTGCTTTCCCCTTTCCCCTAGGGATAAAGCTTCCTGAGAGCGAAATCTTGTTCTAGCTACCCAGCAGTTACCAGGCTCTGGGCTGGTACTGGGGAGTGTCTGCAAAGAGTCCTGTGATGTGATCTGTCTTCAGGTCTCTCAGCTGTGGATACTAGCACCTGCTCTGGTGGAGGTAGCAGGGGAATGAGATGGACTCTATAAGGGTCCTTGGTTCTGTTTTTGTTAAGTGTGCTAATCTTGTGTTGGTTGATCTCCAGCCAGGAGATGGCACTTTCAAGAGCCTGTTAGCTGCAGTTGTATAGGGAGGATCAGACTTTAGGTAGGGTCATATATTTCCCAAGAAATTATGTCCTTTGTCTTCGGCTACCAGAGTGGGTAAAGACCATCAGGTGGGGGCAGGGTTAGGGTGTCTGAGCTCACACTCTTGTTGGGCAGGGCTTGCTGTGGCTGCTGCAGGGGATAGGGGTGTAGTTCCCAGGCCAGTGGAGTTATGTTCCCAGGAGGATTATGGCTGTATCTCCTGCATTACATAGGTCACTAGGGAAGGGGGAGGAAGCCGGCTGTCACAGTCCTTACTCCACTTCCATGCAGCCCACAGCCCAAATGGCCAGTCTTATTCTCACCTTGCCCCCACAACAGCACTGAGTTTATTTCCAGGCAGCCAGTGAGCAGGGTTGAGAATTTGCCCCAGGCTTCAAGCCTCTCAGCTGAGAAGGCAAGCAGACTCACAGTTCCTCTGCTGTAGCACAAAGCCTGCAGTGGCAATCTACCTCCTTCAAAGGGTCTGCGGATTCTCTCAACTTTCCTGGTATGTTCCCCCAGTAGTTCTTCAAACAAAATTTCATGATATAGGTCTCCATATGCAGCTCTGTCCATCTAAGTGGGAACTGCAAGTTAGTCCTACATCCTATCTGCCATTTTCCAGACACAAACTCCGTCTTGTGTCTATTAATTTTGGAAATGTATACAGCTTCTTGACAGGCATTCCCCACCTCAGCAATTTAGTTATTTTACAGATACATTTTTACCTTCCCACATATCCTTATATTCATTTTATTTTGGAGTAAGAAGCAAAGCATAGCTACATCACGATTTGGAGTAAGAAGCGAAGCATAGCCAATTACTTTATACTATCTATGAAATTGATCCTACTTCCCTGCTGATTTGAAACGCCATTTATATTATACGCTAAATTTCAATGTGTTTGAATATATTTCTAGAGTTTATTTTTTCTATTTGTCTATTTTTGCTTATTGTGTGATTGCTATATCTTTTAAATTACTATAACTTTAAAATTATTTTAATACTTGAACTCATCTTTCACATATTTCTGAATTATATTTGGTATTCATCCATATGTATGCTTCTAGGCATTGAAAATACACACCACCTTAATGGTAGGGGACTTTGAGAATATTTTGAGGGGAGTGACAGAGTTGTATGAGAACTTTCCATGTTATTTTGAATGCTTCATGTCTTTGAAGCTTTATAGTGAATGTGTCATTTTTGTAAATTTTAATATGATGAAACATAACAACAATTATTAATAACTTTAACTTAAAAACTTTAAACAAAGTTACATATGGGAAAACGGTGCATAAAATAAACACGTAATTCAAAAATTTAAAAAATAAAAATAGCCAATGATCAGATAAAAAATAGTTAACCACAATTATAAATAAAATAAATAAAAAGTAAATGAATTTTTTCAAAACATTTGCAAAAAGTAATAAAACTCAAAATGTCAAAGAAACCGACATGAGGTTTTTTTCATCCAGTATTGTTTATAATAACACACATTTGGAACTCCCTAGATATTAATAACTGAGATTTCACATGACTAAGTTAAGCTACACTCAAGCAATGAATATTAAAAGTTTGAAAAGCAAGATAAATATTAACATTGATTGACGGGGGAAGAGTCTTTAATTGTTAAATGTGAAAAATATGTTACAGCTTTGAACGCTGTTCATATCAAAACATGTGCATGAATGTGAGTACCTGGCCATGTATGCAGTTTTTACATAGAAATTCTTAAAATGATGTTCCAAAGACTTTCCATAAGACAAAATGGAATTTTAAAAATGCTCAAGTAATCCACAGGAAGTCAGAAAAATGAAAATAGAAAAATGCAAAATAGAGAGAATAGAAAACAAGATAAATTAAAAAAATGTTAAATTTAAGTTCTACCAAATTAATACCTACATTAAATAAAAATGGTTTAAATATAACAACTGAAAGACAGGAATTTGTAGATAGATTTAAAAAAAAATTACACAATTGTGTGCTGTCTATAGGAAACTCATTTTAAACATAACATGATAGGCAGCTAATAAAAAATAAAGAGTAAAATGTATACTGTGGAAGTACATCAGAAAAACACTAATGAAAGAAAGC
>NW_026652276.1:54231350-54340014 GCF_009828535.3 Hylobates moloch | reverse complement strand
GCAGCTAATAAAAAATAAAGAGTAAAATGTATACTGTGGAAGTACGTCAGAAAAACACTAATGAAAGAAAGCATTAATGAGTATATTAATATCAGATAAAGTAGGCTTCATAACCAAAAAAATTGAGAGAAAGAGATATTGTTACCAAAACACGAGGGGTTTGGTCTAGGTCTTGCTGCTCACCATACAGAGAGCCAATCACTGAAACAATGATTATTGCCAAGGCTTTAATCAGATGTTGCAGCTAAGGAGATGGGAGGTCAGTCTCAAATCCATCTCCCTGACTGACTAAAATTAGGGGTTTATATAGCAAGGAAGAAATGTAATGATGTATAATCAAACGGGAACTAGGGAGGGGAAAGGAAGCAATCATGATGAATGTAGGATGTGGCATCTCATTGTCTGGATGCAGTGATTTGGTGAGTTTCAGTTCTTTGATACTTTTCAAGAGGATTGAAGGTCTTTTTCCTAAGGAAGAAACTCAGAATAAAGCAAATGCAAGTTACAAGCTTTAAGACCAGAAGGGACAATATATATATATATTTTTTGAGACACAGTCTCACTCTTATTGCCCAGGCACTATCTCCACTCACTGCAACCTCCGCCTCTGGGGTTCAAGCAATTCTCCTGCCCCAGCTTCCTGAGTAGCTGGGATTACAGGCATGCACCACCATGCCCAGCTAATTTTTCGTATTTTTAGTAGAGACGGGGTTTATGTTGGTCAGGCTGGTCTCGAATTCCTTATCTCATGATCCGCCCGCCTGGGCCTCCCAAAGTTCTGGGATTACAGGCGTGGTCCACCGTGCCCAGCCCAAAAATTTTTATATTTATTTTAAAAACTATCTGTGGAATACTGGTATTATGTGCCAATACAGTATTGTGTGCCAATAAAAGGGTCAATACAAGTAGAAGACATAGCAACCATAAATACGTATGCACTAATCAGACTGCAAAATATGTCAATCAGACTGATATAAATGAAGAAAAACAGACAAATCCACAATTATGGTTGAAAACTTCAATACGGTTCTCTCAAAATTGATAAAACAACTAGTCAGAAAATCAGCAAAGATACAAAAGAAGACAACAGTATCATCAATCAATAAATGAAAATCAACACTAATGGAACACCAAACCAACAGCAGAATATATGTATTTTTAAGTGCCCGTGAAACACCATGATAGACCACATTCAGCCACAAAACAAATAGCAAAACATTTAAAGAATTGAAATCACACAGAATATATTCTTTATTCCAATGGAATTAACTTAGATATTCATGGCAAAAATATAAAGGGGAAAATCTCCAACTACATGAAAACTAAACAAAATGCTTGTAAATAATTCATGGGTCAAAGAGGAATTCTCCAAGGAAATTAAAAATACCTTGAGCAGAATAAAATGAAAATTAAAATATAACATTCGGTTATGTGGGAAACAGTTAAGCTCATGCTGAGAAGAAAATTGAAGCA
Source organism: Hylobates moloch (assembly GCF_009828535.3). NCBI lineage: Eukaryota > Metazoa > Chordata > Mammalia > Primates > Hylobatidae > Hylobates > Hylobates moloch. The sequence goes on along the minus strand of NW_026652276.1, from coordinate 54,338,541 downwards.
CTAAATATGTACCTTAACAAAGAGAAAAATGTTTTCCAGAAAACTGAAGAGAACACTTCCCAATCTACATTATAAAGCAAGTATTAACTTGACACCAAAACTAGATATAGTACAAAAAAATGAAACTATGAACAAATATCCCTATGAATATGAACACAAAACTACAAAATAAATAATTCAGCTCTCTCTTTCCATACACACACACACACACACACACACACACACACACACACATATGCTATAAGGATACCCGAAAACGTGGAAGCAACTTTGGAACTAAGTAACAGGTATGTTAGGAACAAACCACCCCAAAAAACTTCTTGGTACTGTCGACACTTCCCCTAAACCTCTGCGTGCTGCCTGTCCCTCCCCCTTATGCTCTGCAACTCTGCCCACCCTTCCCCCTCAGCCCTTTACATATCTAAGAACTTATCTAGGCACCGCTGTGAGGCCAGCATACTTTGCCTATCAGGCCTTGCTGCAATAAAACCCAATTACAAGCCATCCAGACCACACAGGGGAAGGTCCTGAGAAGCATAAACAAACTTTACCTATACCCTCCTGTAAGTTCCTTCATCTGGCTGCTACCATAAACGTCACAAGGTGATATATGGCAAAGTTAACCAACAAACAACCCCAGGGTCTGTCTCCCCCATATAAACCCCTCAGGTTTATAAACAGCTCAGGACTGCCTCCGGTCTGTGGCGGAGCAGCCAGCAGGTTCAATAAACTTACTCATCTGACTTCGGGTCTATTCTTCCTTTCTCTCGACTGACCTTACAAGGTAGAGTTTGGGACAGGTTAGAGGGCTCATTTAGGGGAAATGTGGGAAAGTTTGGAACTTCCTAGAGACTTATGGAATTGCTCTGACCAAAATGCTGAGAGTGATATAGACAATGAAGTCCAGGCTGAGGTGGTCTAAGAAGGAGCTGAGGAACTTCTTGGGAACTGGAACAAAGGTGACTCTTGCCATGCTTTAGCAAAGAGACTGGCAGCATTTCCCCCCTGCCCTAGAGATCTGTGGAATTTTGAACGTGAGAGATGATTTAGGGTATCTGGTGGAATAAATTTATAAGCAACAAAGCATTCAAGAGGTGACAGATCATAAGTTTGAAAAATTTGCACTCAGATGATGATGCAGTAGAAAAGAGAAACCCATTTTCCGCGGAGAAATTCAAGCCAGCTGCAGAAATTTGCATAAGCAATGAGGAGCCAAATGCTAATCACCAAGACAATGGGGAAAATGTCTCCCAGGAATGTCAGAGACCTTCTCAACAGCCCCTCCCATCACATGCCAGGAAGCCTAGGAGGAAAAACTGGTTTCATGGGCTGGGTTCAGGGACCCCCTACTGTTTGCAACCTTGAGACTTTGTGTCCCACATCCCAGCTGCTCCAACTGTGGTTTAAAGGGGTCATGGTTGTCCGGCCTCTGAGCCCAAGCTAAGCCATCATATCCCCTGTGACCTGCACATACACATCTAGATGGCCGGTTCCTGCCTTAACTGATGACATTCCACCACAAAAGAAGCGAAAATGGCCTGTTCCTGCCTTAACTGATAACATTACCTCGTGAAATTCCTTCTCTTGGTTCATCCTGGCTTAAAGCTCCCCCGCTGAGCACCTTGTGACCCCCCCCACCCCTGCCCCCAGAGAACCCCCTTTGACTGTAATTTTCCTTTACCTACCCAAATCTTATAAAACGGCCCCACCCCTATCTCCCTTCACTGGCTCTTTTTGGACTCAGCCCCCCTGCACCCAGGTGAAATAAACAGCCTTTTTGCTCACACAAAGCCTGTTTGGTGGTCTCTTCACAGGGACGCGAGTAAAATTTTGGTGGCGTGACTCAGATCAGGGGACCTCCCTTGGGAGATCAATACCCTGTCCTCCTGCTCTTTGCTCCATGAGAAAGATCCACCTACGACCTCTGGTCATCAGACCGACCAGCCCAAGGAACATCTCACCAATTTTAAATCAGGTAAGCGGCATCTTTTTACTCTCTTCTCCAACCTCTCACTATCTATCAGCCTCTTTCTCCTTTCAATCTTGGCACCATCTTTCAATCTCTCCCTTCTCTTAATTTCAGTTCCTTTCCTTTTCTGGTAGAGACAACTCAGGAGACGCGTTTTATCTGTGAACCCAAAACTCCGGCGCTGGTCACGGACTTGGGAAGGCAGCCTTCCCTTGGTGTTTAATCACGCAAGGATGCCTGTCTGATTATTCACCCACATTTCAGAGGTGTCTGACCACACAGGGATGCCTGCCTTGGTCCTTCACCCTTAGCGGCAAGTACCGCTTTTCTGCCGCCCCCCCACCCGACCCCTTCTCTCCATGTCTCTTCTCCTTTTCTCTGGGCTTTCCTCCGTCACTATGGGCAACCTTCCACCCTCCATTCCTCCCTCTACTCCCTTAGCCTGTGTTCTCAAGAACTTAAAACCTCTTCAACTCACACTTGACCTAAAACCTAAATGCCTTATTTTCTTCTGCAATGCCGCCTGACCACAATACAAACTCGACAGAGGTTCTAAATAGCCAGAAAATGGCACTTTGGATTTTTCCACCCTACAAGATCTAAATAATTCTTGTCATAAAATGGGCAAACGGTCTGAGGTGCCTGACATCCAGGCATTCTTTTACACATCAGTCCCTCTCTAGTCTCTGTTCCCAATGCGACTCATCCCAAATCCTCCTTCTTTCCCTCCCGCCTGTCCTCTCAGACCCAAACCCAAGTGTCCCTGAATCTTTCTAATCTTCCTTTTCTACAGACCCATCTGACTTCTCCCCTCCTCCCCAGGCTGCTCCTCGACAGGCCAAGCCAGGTCCCAATTCTTCCTCAGCCTCTGCTCCCCCACCCTATAATCCTTTATCACCCCTCCTCACACCCGGTCCGGCTTACAGTTTCATTCGGCGACTAGCCCTCCCCGACCTGCCCAGCAATTTCCTCTTTAAAAAGGTGGCTAGAGCTAAAGGCATAGTCAAGGTTAATGCTACTTTCTCTTTATCTGACCTCTCCCAAAATCAGTTAGCGTTTAGGCTCTTTTTCATCAAATATGAAAAACCCAGCCCAGTTCATGGCTCGTTTGGCAGCAACCCTGAGATGCTTTACAGCCCTAGACCCTAAAAGGTCAAAAGGCCGTCTTATTCTCAATATACGTTTTATCACCCAATCCGCTCCTGACATTAAATAAAACTCCAAAAATTAAATTCTGGCCCTCAAACCCCACAACAAGACATAATTAACCTCACCTTCAAGGTGTACAATAATAGAATAGAGGCAGCCAAGTAGCAATGTATTTCTGAGTTGTAATTCCTTGCCTCCACTGTGAGACAAACCCCAGCCACATCTCCAGCACACAAGAACTTCCAAATGCCTAAACCTCAGCTGCCAGGGGTTCCTCCAGAACCTCCTCCCCCAGGAGTTTGCTACAAGTGCCAGAAATCTGGCCACTGGGCCAAGGAATGCCCACAGCCCGGGATTCCTCCTAAGCCGTGTCCCATCTGTGCAGGACCCCACTGAAAATCGGACTGTTCAACTCACCTGGTAGCCACTTCCAGATCTCCCGGAACTCTGGCCCAAGGCTCTCCGACTCCTTCCCAGATCTTCTTGGCTTAGCAGCTGAAGACTGACACAGCCCAATCGCTTTGGAAGCCTACAGGACCATCACAGACGCTCTGGGTAACTCTCACAGTGGAGGGTAAGTCCGTCCCCTTCTTAGTCAATACGGAGGCTACCCACTCCACATTACCATCTTTTCAAGGGCCTGTTTCCCTTGCCTCCATAATTCTTGTGGGTACCAGGCTTCTAAACCTCTTAAAACTCCCCAACTCTGGTGCCAACTTAGACAACATTCTTTTATGCACTCTTTTTTAAGTTATCCCCACCTGCCCAGTTCCCTTATTAGGCCAAGACATTTTAACTAAATTACCTGTTTCCTTGACTGTTCCTGGATGACAGCCACACCTTATTGCCACCCTTTTCCCCAGTTCAAAGCCTCCTTTGCATCCTCCTCTCATATCCCCCCACCTTAACCCACAAGTATAGGACACCTCTACTCCCTCCTTGGTGACTGATCATGCACCCCTTACCATCCCATTAAAACCTAATCACCCCTACTCCGCTCAATGCCAATATCCCATCCCACAGCACGCTTTAAAAGGATTAAAGCCTGTTATCGCCCACCTGTTACAGCATGGCCTTTTAAAGCCTATAAACTCTCCTTACAATTCCCCCATTTTACCTGTCCTAAAACCAGACAAGGCTTACAGGTTAGTTCAGGATCTACGCCTTATCAACCAAATTGTTTTGCCTATCTACCCTGTGATGCCAAACCCATATACTCTCCTATCCTCAATACCTCCCTCCAAAGCCCATTATTTTGTTCTAGGTCTCAAACATGCTTGCTTTACTATTCCTTTGCACCCTTCATCCCAGCCTCTCTTCGCTTTCACTTGGACTGACCCTGACACCCATCAGGCTCAGCAACTTACCTGGGCTGTACTGCCGCAAGGCTTCACAGACAGCCCCCATTACTTCAATCAAGCCCAAATTTCTTCCTCATCTGTTACCTATCTTGGCGTAATTCTCATAAAAACACAGGTGCTCTCCCTGCCTATTGTGTCCAGCTGATCTCTCAAACCCCAACACCTACAAAACAACAACTCCTTTCCTTCCTAGGCATGGTTAGATACTTTTGACTTTAGACACCTGGTTTTGCCATCGTAACAAAACCATCATATAAACTCACAAAAAGAAACCTAGCTGACCCCACAGATCCTAAATCCTTTCCCCACTCCTCTTTCCTTTCCTTGAAGACAGCTTTAGAGACTTCCCCCACCCTAGCTCTCCCTGACTCTTCCGAACCCTTTTCATTACCCACAGCTGAATTGCAGGGCTGTGCAGTCAGAATTCTTACATAAGAACCAGGATCACACCCTGTAGCATTTTTATCCAAACAACTTGACCTTACTGTTTTGCCTAGCCCTCAAGTCTGCGTGCAGTGGCTGCCACCACCCTAATACTTTTAGAGGCCCTTAAAATCACAAACTATGCCCAACTCACTCTCTACAGTTCTCATAACTTCCAAAATCTATTTTCTTCCTCACACCTGATGCATATACTTTCTGCTCCCCAGCTCCTTCAGCTGAACTCACTCTTTGTTGAGTCTCCCACAATTACCACTGTTCCTGGCCCGGACTTCAATCCAGCCTCCCACATTATTCCTGATACCACACCTGACCCCCATGACTGTATCTCTCTGATCCACCTGACATTCACCCCGTTTCCCCATATTTCCTTCTTTCCTGTACCTCACCCTGATCACAGTTTATTGATGGCAGTTCCACCAGGCCTAACCACCACTCACCAGCAAAGGCAGGCTATGCTATAGTACAAGCCACTAGCCCGCCTCTTAGAACTTCTCATTTCCTTTCCATCATGGAAATCTATCCTCAAGGAAATAACTTCTCAGTGTTCCATCTGCTATTCTACTACTCCTCAGGGATTATTGAGGCCCCCTCCCTTCCCTACGCATCGAGCTCGGCGATTTGCCCCCATTCAGGACTGGCAAATTAGCTTTACTCAACATGCCCCGAGTCAGGAAACTAAAATACCTCTTGGTCTGGGTAGACACTTTCACTGGATAGGTGGAGGCCTTTCCCACAGGGTCTAAGAAGGCCACAGCACTCATTTCTTCCCTTCTGTCAGACATAATTCCTCGGTTTGGGTGTCCCACCTCTATACATTCCGATAACGGACCAGCCTTTATTAGTCAAATCACCCAAGCAGTTTTTCAGGCTCTTGGTATTCAGTGAAACTTTTATATCCCCTACCATCCTCAATCTTCAGGAAAGGTAGAATGGACTAATGGTCCTTTATAAACACAGCTCACCAAGCTCAGCCACCAACTTAAAAAGGACTGACTGTACAATACTTTTACCACTTGCCCTTCTCAGAATTCAGGCCTGTCCTCGGAATGCTACAGGGTATAGCCCATTGGAGCTCCTGTAGGGACGCTCCTTTTTATTAGGCCCCAGTCTCATTCCAGACACCAGACCAACTTGGACTGCACCCCAAAAAACTTGTCATCCCTACTATCTTCTGTCTAGTCATACTCCTATTCACCGTTCTCAACTACTCCTACATGCCCTGCTCTTGTTTACACTGCCGGTTTATACTGTTTCTCCAAAACATCACAGCTGATATCTCCTCGTGCTATCCCCAAACCGCCACTCTTAACTCTTAAAGTAAATAAATAATCTTTGCTGGCAGGACTATGCTGAACCTCCTTAGGCACTCTCTAATTAGATGTCCTGGGTCCTCCCAATTCTTAAACCTTTAATACCTGTTTTTCTCCTTCTCTTATTCCATTTAGTTTTTCAATTCATACAAAACCATATCCAGGCCATCACCAATAATTCTACACAACAAATGTTTCTTCTAACAACCCCACAATATCACCACTTACCACAAAATCTTCTTCAGCTTAATCGCTCCCACTCTAAGTTCCCACGCCGCCCCTAATCCCGCTCAAAGCAGCCCTGAGAAACATTGCCCGTTATCTCTCCATACCAGCCCCCAAAATTTTTGCCGCCCCAACACTTTACCACTATTTTGTTTTATTTTTCTTATTAATATAAGAAGACAGGAATGTCAGGCCTCTGAGCCCAAGCTAAGCCATCATATCCCCTGTGACCTGCACGTACACATCCAGATGGCCGGTTCCTGCCTTAACTGATGACATTCCACCACAAAAGAAGTGAAAATGGCCTGTTCCGGCCTTAAGTGATAACATTACCACATGAAATTCCTTCTCTTGGCTTATCCTGGCTTAAAGCTCCCCCGCTGAGCACCTTGTGACCCCCGACCCCTGCCCCCAGAGAATCCCCTTTGACTGTAATTTTCCTTTACCTACCCAAATCTTATAAAATGGCCCCACCCCTATCTCCCTTCGCTGACTCTCTTTTTTGGACTTAGCCCGCCTGCACCCGGGTGAAATAAACAGCCTTGTTGCTCACATAAAGCCTGTTTGGTGGTCTCTTCACAGGGATGCGTGTGAAAATGGTACAGCTCAGGCCATGGATTCAGAGGGTGCAAGCCCCAAGCCTTGGCAGCTTCCATGTGGTGTTGAGCTTGCAGGTACACAGAAGTCAAGAATTGAGGTTTGGGAACCTCTGCCTAGACTTCCGAGGATGTAAGGAAATGCCTGGATGTTCAGGCAGAAGTTTGCTGCAAAGGTGGTCCCTCACGGAGAACCTCTGCTAGGGCAGTGTAGAAGGGAAATGTGGGGTTGGAATCCACACACAGAGCCCCAAATGGGGAACTCCCTACTAGAGCCGTGAGAGAAGGGCCACTGTCCTTCAGACCCCAAAATGGTAGATCCACTGATCCACCTGGAAAGGCCACAGACACTCAGTGCCAGCCAGTTAAAGCAGCCAGGAATGGGCCTGTACCCTTCGAAGCCACAGGGGCTGAGCTTCCCAAGGCTGTTGGAGTCCACCTCTTACATCAGCGTGACCTGGATGTGACACATGGAGTCAAAAGAGATCATTTTGCAACTCTAAGATTTGGTGATGCCCTGTTGAAGTTTGGACTTTCATGGGGTCTGTAGTCCCTTTGTTTGGCCAACTTCTCCCATTTGGAATGGGCATATTTACCCAATGCCTGTACCCCCATTGTATCTAAAAATTAACTGACTTGCTTTCAGATTTACAGGCTCATAGGCAGAAGGGACTTGCCTTGTTTCAGATGAGACTTTTGACTTGAACTTTGGGATTAATGCTGCAATGAGCTAAGACTTTGGGGGACTGTTGAAAAGGCATGATTGTGTTTGTGAGGACATGACATTTAGGAGGGACCAGGGGTGGAATGGTATGGTTTTGCTCTGTGTCCCCACTGAAATCTCATCTTGATTTGTAATTCCCATAATCCTCACATACCATGGGAGGGACCTAGTGGGAGGTAATTGAATCCTGGGAGCAGTTCCCTCATGCTGTTCATGTGATAGTGAGTGAGTTCGCACAAGATCTGATGGTTTTATAAGGGGCCTTTCCCCACTTCACTTGGCACTTCTCTTCCCTGCCACTAAAGGAGGAGACCACTCCTCATATTGTCTTATGCCCAATTTCTGCCTCCAAAGAAAGAAGAAGTAAAAACTAAAAGGCAGAAATGAAATCCACAGGCAGACAGCCCGGTGCCACATCCTGGGCCTAGTTAAAGATCAACTCCCAACCTAATCAGTTATGTTATCTATAGATTACAGACATTGTATAGAAAAGCACTGTGAAAAATCCCTGTCCTGTTCTGTTCTAATTACCAGTGCATGCAGCCCCCAGTCATGTACCCCCTGCTTGCTCATTCGATCACGACCCTCTCACATGGACCCCCTTAGAGTTGTAAGCCCTTAAAAGGGACAGGAATTGCTCACTTGGGGAGCTCGGTTTTTGGAGATGTGAGTCTGCCAATGCTCCCAGCTGAATAAAGCCCTTCCTTCTACAACTCTGTCTGAGGGATTTTGTCTGTGGCTCATCCTGCTACACCACCAGATGAAGAAGGAAGTGTTTACCTCTTCTTCTGCCATGATTGTCAGTTTGCTGAGGCCTCCCAAGGCATGTGGGATGGTGAGTCAATTAAACCTCTTTCCTTTATAAATTACTCAGTCTTGTTTATGTTCTTATAGCAGCATGAAAATAACTAATACAGTAAATAAATAAATATATACATGCACACACACACGCACCATGACCAAGTGACCAAGTGAAGTCCATTTCGGGGATAAGGGCAAGGTAGTTTCAGTATTCACAAATGTAAATCAATATTCACCACAACAGGTTAAAGAAGAAAAATCATATAATTATGCCAACTGATGCAGAAAAAGCATTTGAAAAAGTCAGCACCCATCCATGATAAATAGTTCTCAGAAAAATAGGAATAGAGAGAAACTTCCTCAACATGATAAAGGCATTAAAAAGTCTGTATCTAATTTAGCATTTAGTTGTGAACAGATGAGAAAGGAAAAAATAAAACTGTTCTCACTTGGAGATGGCATAATTATCTACATAAAAACAAAACAAAAAATCTACAAGAAGATAGCTTCTAGAGTCAATATGTAAGTTCACATAAATATATGAAAATAAATTGTATTTATATACTAGCAACAAACGTCAAAATATCCAGTCAATATTCTAGTCATGATGTTAATATATAGTTTTACAAGATGTTAATATTGGGGAAAACTGGGTAAAGGAACAAAGGATCTTTCCCTGTAATTTCTAAGAACTGCATATAAATCTACAATTATCTCAAAAGTTTAAATTAAAAAGGTGTTTATTTTAATTTTAACTATTTACAATGGCCTGCTTCAATTTGGAGAAAATTTTACTATTTTTTCTATTGCTTTAATTTTCTGCCTAACTATGTATTCGCATTATAATTAGTAAAAAAAAAATTTTTACTTCAGAAAAAAAGCAAAGTATGCAAAAACATAATTATAAAGAAAAACATATACATCATAAAAATGCTTTATGAATAAATTATAAATCTCAGGTAGTGCTAGATAGGGTAGTTCTTGTACAGATGTTTAAAGAACATGTAGATGTAATGTGAATAGAATCAAAAAGGATTATCTCCATGGAGCTAAAGTAACATTTTAAGAAAAGCATACTTAAAATAGATTTTAAAAAATAATTTTCCTTTAAAAAAAGAAACTTGGGAGTATTTTTTAATTTTCTTTGTACGTTAAACTGTGTGATTCATTAGAAAGAAATTTAGGAGATCTAACGGCAAATATCTGATTATCATATGAATATGGAAAGTGGGCAAGAAGTTACACTGAATATTCTGTTAGCTCTCCAGAGCAAAGGGAAAAACAATTCTAGAGATTCAGTCTTTGCAGTATAAAAAACTAAACATACATTGCATCATGGTGTAGCAGAGTCTAATGTTAGAGAAGGCAAATGGAGAATCCCAACAACACCCACGTTATAATTATAAATGAGTCTATGCAATGGAGGTTTTTGATTTTGATGTAAAATTTGGTAGAGATGAATTGCTGAGGCACAGTTTAAAGAAGGTATATAAATTATGAATACTACAGTATCCTTTGACATTCCCTTTTTGAACATGCAGCTTCAAGCAGATATTTTTTATTCCAAGTGAAGGAAACTAAATTCAAAATAGTTTAATCTAAACATGGGATGGATTGGAAGGATATAAGATAGCTGCAAAAATTAAAGGAAGAACTGCAGGAACAGGGCATCTCAGAGGCATTAGAGTATGAATCTGATTATTTGTTCCTGTAAGACTCCTGCTTCTTTTATACTTCTTGGGCTTTGTCACATGAAAAAGACTTGCCCCCTGAAGGGTTTTTTTAAACTACATTTAATACTTGATATCCAAAAGAGAAGAGAGAGAATTCTTCCTGCTAGTTCTACTTAGAAAACCCCCCACAGAACTCTGCTTTTCCTAACTTGAATCATGTGACTACTCCCATACTGGCAATTTGGCCGGATTAATGAATGCTAACTATGACTCACCTCACTTATGTCACATACCCAACCTACAAGAAGGAGAGAGAAATGTTCTGGGCAGACTAAAATAATATGTTCTATAGAGACAACATTATAAGCAGGATCAGAGGAAAGTGACATAAGGATAAACTGACTTGAGAAAGAAAGTGAGAAAATAGCCAGAGGGTTCTTTCCCTTGTTTTATTTTTGCCATAATTTTTCCACTGGGGCACTCAAATATTCTCTTCTTTGTTTGTTCATAAAAGGCTAGCATTGAGAATCTCATTTAATTAGCCCAAATGTGTTAAATGAGAAAGATTTCAAAAAATGGACTCTTTTCCTTATTCTTAATTATTATAGTAAACATAAAAGCAAATTGCACTTTTTCAATATTGAAAATAAATAGTAGACACTGGATAACATAGAGTACTTGGTAATAATTTGTGGGGAAATAATTACTATGGCTATGGTTTGAATGTATTAGTCCCTTCCAAAACTCATGTTGAAATTTAATCCCCAATGCAACAATGTTGAGTGGTGAGATCTAACAGGAGATTTTTAGGTAACGAGGTTCAATCCTCATGAATGGATTAATGCCACAATAAAAAGGACTTGTTAAGTGGGTTCTTTCTCTTTGGCTTTTCTGCCACATGAGGATATAACATTTGTATCCATAGCAAGAAGGCCCTCACTAGACACCAGATGCCAGCACTTTAATATTTAACCTCTCAGTGGTTAAAAGGACAGTGAGAAATAAGTCTTTGTTCTTTACAAATTACCCAGTTTGTCATATATACCCAAAGGAATATGAATCATTCTATTGTAGAGACACATGCACATGTATGCTTATTGAGGCACTATTTCCAATAGCAAAAACACAGAATCAACACAAATGCCCATTAATGATAGACTGGATAAAGAAAATGTGGTACCTATACACCATGGAATACTATGCTGCCATGAAAAAAGAGAGTTCATGTCCTTTCCAGGGACATGGATGAAGCTGGAAGCCATCATCCTCAGCAAACTAACACAGGAACAGAAAACCAAACACTGCATGTACTCACTCATAAGTGGGAGTTGACATTAATAACACACGGACACAGAGAGGGAAACAACACATACCAGGGCCTGTTGGGGGTGAGGGGTGAGGGGAGGGAACTTAGTGGATAGGTCAATAGGTGCAGCAAACCACCATGGCACTCATATACCTATGTAACAAACCTGCACATTCTGTACATATATCCTGTTATTCTTTTTTAGAAGAAATAAAAAACATAAATTACCCAGTTTGTCATATTGTGTTATAGCAGCATAAAACTAAGATAGAAATGGGTACCAGGAGTTGGGAGTTGCTATGACAACTAAAAATGTGGAAGCAGCTTTCGAACTGGGTAATAAATAGAGGCTGAAATAATCTGAAGGAACAATATAGAAAAAACATATTGCCATGAACAGAGCATTAAAGGTGATTCTGGTGAGGGCTCAGAAGAGGATAGCTGTAGAGGGAGCCTAATTCTTAGAAGTTTTTCTAGGTGATTATGAACAGAATGTTGGTAGAAATATGTACAGTAAAGGCCATTCTGATAAGGTCTCAGAGATGAGGAACAAGACACTGGGAACTGGAGGAAAAGCCATCTGTGATGATTAATATTGAGTGTCAACTTCATTGGACTGACGGATGCAAAGTATTGTTCCTGGGTGTGTCTGTGAGGGTGTTGCCAAGAGATTAATATTTGAGTCAGTGGACTAGGGGAGCAGACCCACCCTCAGTCTGGGTGGGCACCATCTAATTAGCTGCCTGTGCAAGTAGGATAAAGCAGGCAGAAGAAATTGGAAAGAGCAGACTTGCTGAGCCTTCTGGCCTTCATCTTTTTCTGTGCTGGATGCTTCCTGCCCTCAAACATCAGACTCCAATTTCTTCAGCTTTTGGACTCTTGGACTTTGTATTAGTCTGTTCTCATGCTGCTAATAAAGACATATGCAAGACTAGGAAAAAGAGGTTTAATGAACTCACAGTTCTACATGGCTGTGGGGGGGCCTCACAGTCATGGCAGAAGGCAAAAGAGGAAAAAGGCATGTCTTACATGGCAGCAGGCAAGAGAATGAGTGCCAGCAGAGGAAATGCCAGACACTTATAAAACCATCAGATCTCGTGAGAACTCACTATCATAAGAACAGTATGGGGAAAGCTGCCACCTGGTCTCGCCCTTGACATCTTGGGGATTATTACAATTCAAAGTGAGATTTGGGTGGGGACACAGAACCAAAGCATATCAGACTCACACCAGTGAATTGAAAGGGGCTCTTGGGCCTTCAGCTACAGACTGAAGGCGTACTCTTGGCTTCCCTACTTTTTGAGGTTTTGGGATTTGGACTGGCTTCCTTGCTCCTCAGCTTGCAGATGGCCTATTGTGGGACTTCATCTCATGGTCTTGTAAATCAATACTACTGAATAAACTCCCTTTCATATATACATCTATTCTATTAGTTTTGGCCCTCTAGAGAAGCCTAATACACACCTTTCATTGTAAAGTGGCAAAAATAAATAAATAAATCTGGGCTGAATTTTGTCCAAGCCCAAGGGCTTTGTAGAAGGCAGAATTTAAGAGTAATGAACTGGGATATTTGGCAGAAGAAATATCTAAACAACAAAATGTTGAAGATGCTGCATGACTTCTTTTAGCTGCTTATAGTAAAATTCAAGAACTGGAAACAAAGAGGGAATTTGTAATTAAACTGGAAACAGAATGTAAACAATTTGAAAAATTTTCATCCCAGTCATGTAAAAAAAATTAAAAAGCAACTTCAGAAAAAAAAAAAAAAAAAAGGCCGGGCACAGTGGCTCATGCCTCTAATCCAAGCACTTTGGGAGGCCGAGGCTGGCAGATTACCTGAGGTCAGGAGTTCGAGACCAGCCTGGCCAATATGGTGAAACCCCATCTCTACTAAAAATACAAAAAATTAGCCAAGCGTGGTGGCAGGAGCCTGTAATCCCAGCTACTAGGGAGGCTAAGGCAGGTGAATGGCTTGAGCCCAGAGACAGAGGTGGCAGTGAGCCGAGATCGTGCCACTGCACTCCAGCTTGCGCTACAAGAGACTCTGTCTAAAAAAACCAGACAAACAAAACTAAGGGTGTGGCCAGAGATCATTTGATAAGGATATTAATATAAGTAGAAGGAATCCAGGTGCTATTCATCAAAACAATGGAGGAATGACTTTGAAGACATTTTGGAGTCTTTTGAGGCTCCAATGCCCATCACAGGCCCAGAGTTACAGGGCCTTGAGGGCAGTAAGTTTTCAAGAGAATATCCTAGGGCACATGTGTGACCTTGAGTCTCACTACCCAGAAACCACTTTAGATTGCTGCTGTCTGCATTCCAATGCAGTGCTTTTTGGCTTTTTCAGCTGTAGCTCAGGCGTACCCAAGTGTGGCTCAAGCCACAGCTTCAGAGATTGGAAGTGGTAAGCCTTGGTGGTGTCTACATGGTGCTGATTCTGCAGGCACACAAAATTATGGAGAAATAGCTTCCTCTACCCAGATTTCAAAGGATATCTCAAACAGCTTCAGGGCTGCCACAGAGAGCCCTCAGTAGGGTGATGTCCAGTGGAGCTGTGGGAGCAGGGCTGCCCCAGAGATCCCATAATTGTGGAGCCAAATGTGTGCAACATCAGCCTGGAAGGGCCATAGTCACCTTACATCAGCCTATGAGAGTGACACGAGCTGCACCCAGCAAAGTCACAGAAGCAGGTCTGACAGAGGCCTTGGGGCCCTAAACTTTATTTCAGTGTGTCCAAGACATAGAATCAAAGATAATTATTCTGGATCTTTAAGATCTAACGTTGTTTGCCCTCTTGTGTTTTAGACTTACTTGGGATGTGTTGTTCCTTTCTTCTTTCCTATTTCTCCCTTTGGAATGGTAATATCTATCCTATGCTGTCTCATCATTGTATTTTGGAATCATAAATTTTGTTATTTCAGAAGCTCACAGCTGGAGGAAACTATGCCTCAGGATGAATCATGCCAGGAATGTCACTCATATCTGATTTAGATAAAACTCTGGATTTTGGAATTTTAAAGTCATGCTGTAAAAAATTAAGACTTAGGCTACTGGAATGGAATGGATGTATTTTGTGTATAAGGAAGAAATGAATTTGGGGGTGCCAAGGGCAGAATTCAATAGTTTGAATTTTTTTATTCCTTCCAAAACGAGTGTTGAAACTTAATCCCCAAAGTAACAGTGTTGAGAGATAGGAAGTCTTTAGGTTATGAGGGCTCAACCTTCATGAATGGATTAATCGCACTATAGAAAGGGCTTGTGGGAGTGAGCTCTTTTTCTTTCACTCTTCTGCAATGTGAGATCCCAGTGTTCATCCCTGCTTGTGCTTCTGCCTTCCACCACTTGAGGATGCAGCAAGAAGGCCCTCACCAGACACCACATGCCAGTGCCTTGACTGGGGACCTCTCAGCCTTCAAAACTGTGAGAAAAAGATTTCTGTTCTTTATAAATTATCTAGTGTGCAGTATTTTGTTATAGCAACACAAAATGGACTAAGAAAACCACCAAAGAAGTAAATTATTCTTGGAAATTCTAGGTTAAATGATGAATATGTGTTTAACTTTTTCTATCACTAATCACTTAATACAATATGAAAATTATTAACTAACAAATAGCTATAATACCGCATTCACACAGAGATTTAATGTTAACATACCAGGCTTACAATACACCCCCGCAATGCCTTACAAATTGTGGAATACAATTAATACCAAAGACAGAAGCCAATGTTATAAGACTAATCTGAGTAATGGAAGTTGGGGATGTCTTTTGGAAACTCACAAATTTACCAGAAGAAGTATTTTATTTGGAAAACTATGTAACTATAAAAAGTATCATACATGTTTACTTTTTTCCCTAAGAACCACTATGTCATTTATTCACTATATTTCACTGGATTTAGAGATTTTAAGTTTGATAACTTGAAATATTTTGTCATTGGCAATAAAATTTAGAAAGGAACCTTTCTATCCCTTGCAGTGGGCTATTGGGATTTCAGTATTAGTATCTGGAAACCTATTTTCACTCCTTTTAAAAGTTGTTAAAAATAAATTTTCTAGTCAGAAAAATAGCCTCATGATTAAATGAATTAAAATATTCTCTGCATCTAGCAGATGCCATAAGTAATCCATTGTAAGTTTTTGCAACTTCGTTTCCACATACCTTATATCATCTAACACACAGCCGATTTATTACCTCACCATAGGAACTATAAGACATGAAAGACTTCAAGGTCTGTGTTAATGGCAATTCCATAATAGATTCAGCATGTTGTTAAGTGCAGGTCTATATTAACTAAGAGCTAGCAGTTTTTCTTATTTATTTTCAATATGTTAATGTGTTTTTTTTGAGATGGGAATGACTCATCTCAAATTCAGTCTATAGTGCAAAATGTAAGAAAAATTCCATAGGTAAAACTGTTATTTAACATAACGACAGGAGAAAAAAAAAAAGCAAAAACCCAAAACTTGTATCAAAATTAAAAACCTATCAAATCTTTTCTTCATAATTACATAAGAATAACAAAATGTAAGAAAACTAAAATGCAAGTAATTATTGTTTTAAAAATCATTCTGAGGGCATTATCAGTATTTATTTTAAGAGGAACAAGCAGTACAATAACTTTGTGAAAAGCAAGTAAAGATAGGTTTGGGAAAGTCCAAACTAAACCTCATCTAAGAAACATGTAGGGAGACTTATAAACAGAAATGTTTTTAGAGCTTCAAATAGCTGGGCTCTTTTACTACCCTCTTAATAGAAAAGTTATATATTATTTTGTTTGTGCTCTTTGAACATCCCTGACTCTTACATAGACACCTGAGGTAATTAGAATAGGTGATTATCACACCCAACTTAAATGTGAGAAAAACTAACAAATCTGTCACCGAAAGAATAGATTAGAACCAAATCTTTTAATTCTAAACATAATATGCTTCACAGCTCAATTTGCTCTCAAAAGTTTAGACATAGAGACAGCTGTGTGAGACAATATTAATAACATTGAAGATTAAATTTCTTCAGCATGTATTAATTAGTTCCCACAAAAATTTGTTTTATCCTATTCTTTGTTTTGTTTTGTTTTTGAGACTCCAGGCTGGAGTGCAGTGGCGCAATCTCCGCTCACTGCAAGCTCCGCCTCCCGGGGTCACGCCATTCTCCTGCCTCAGCCTCTCCGAGTAGCTGGGACTACAGGCGCCCGCCACCACGCCCGGCTAATTTTTTGTATTTTTAGTAGAGACGGGGTTTCACCGTGGTCTCCATCTCCTGACCTCGTGATCTGCCCGCCTCGGCCTCCCAAAGTGCTGGGATTACAAGCGTGAGCCACCGCGCCCGGCCTGTTTTATCCTATTCTTAATCAGTCCAAAAAGCCTCTCTCCTTTACGAATTAATTACTTGAAAATGAGTAGTACAAAAATTTGTAAAACATAAGATGTCACTAGAATGCTTTTAAATGATAGTTATTCCTTGTTTATTCATGATTTTTTAAACATCAAGTGTCATAATTGCTATAGGTCACTATCCCATTACTTAAACTCTAAATTATACAGAATTAAATTAACATAAATGTTTAAAGCAGAGGGCACACCCGGATTTAGAGATTATATGAGTTCATCAGATTTCAGAATTTCTTTAAAAGATTAATTTCTTACCAACATATGAAAACTCTTGCTATCTAGTGAAATGCTAATTGTTTTCATTTTTATGAAGTTCATATTCTAGTGACTCCAAGATAGGACATTTGGTTACATTAACACATATCAACCCAGATATGTGCTAAAACAAGGGTAGTTCATAAAGGGTGTAATACTGGACACCTGACAATGGTATTTGCTCAGTTCCACAAAGTTTTATAAGCAGTGAAAAGATTCATTGTCAGTGTTTGCTTTATCTACAAGAGTGATTACTTTAAAAACTGATTTAACAATAACCAGTTGAAATTTTTTGTTTGTTTTTATATTTCCCCAGGTATCAAAATACTGTATGTAATTGAGGGATGGAAATAGTTGCATTTGTTGCTTACGTACTCAGTGCCAACAACTTTATTAACTTTACACATTTTTGTCACATTTAAACATTCCACCGATACCAATCTTTACTCCTTAAAAGATTTCTGGACATATCACAGATCAAGTTACCACAAGGAATCAGGAATCTACATTGGAAAATCATTTCATTCTTTAGGTAGTTACAGTAATGTTATCCCACTAAAGCCCTTTGGCTGCCTCAAATCTTGAACAAAATTGCAACAATACAGAGAATGTATACAATCTTTGAAGAAATAACTAGGTAACACACAGAGAGAGAAATGACCGTTAGCATATGGAGAATGAACACTGATGTTTCTCATTCATTTTAATTATTCTGCCATCTAAATGCCAATTTCCACAGGTGGAGGGCTTGGTGGGTATGCAGGATTGACTATGAAGTGATAGCTGGCTGCTCCTAACTGCTCTGTGCCAGTTAACAGTTTTCCTGGAATTGACTGCAACTAATACCCACTGCATTTACCTTCTCAAGAAAATATGACATCCTATTCTAGATAAAATGAAAAAAACAAGTAGCTACTACCCAAAATATTTCTCAAATTGAAAATATTGTGTAAATGATAATTTTTAAAACCCAAGAAATAATACTGTAGTGATTTGACATACTAAAAAGACTTGCTGTTAGTCAAAAGCAGTCATTTTTTCATTCTGAATAATCTGTATTAAACCAAAATTAAACAAATCGTGCCTGATGGGTAGGAAACATCAAACATCTTGTTATTGTTTGAATATTTGTGCACCCCCTCACGCTCATATGTTGAAGACCCCCAGTGCAATTATATTTAGAGATGAGTTCTCTAAGAAAGTAATTAAGGTAAAAGGAGGCCATGAATGGATCCTTGATCCAATAAGATTAGCGTCCTTATAAGAAGAGACACTAGAGAGCTCATCTGAGCACACAGCAAGGTGACAGCCATTTGTAAGCCAAGAAGACCCTCACTAGAAATGGAATTTGCTGTCACCTTGATATTGGATTCCTCAGCATCCAGAACTGTGAGAAAATAAATTTCTATTGTTTAAGCAACACAGTGTGTGGTATTTTGTTATAGCAGCAGCCTGAGAAGATTCATTATATGCCTTCTTCCCATATACTCTTTTTTAAAAATAGGAGGCCAAGATGTTTAGTGTTCTCCTGAGGAACAATCAGATAAGCATATCTTGAAGGAGGAAGCTGTCAGTGTTACAATATGAACATAGACTAGAATGAGGTAACAAAAACAAAAACAACAAACAAATAAACAAAAAAGCTCCCATGTTTATTTCTCAGTTAACCAATGTTTATTGAATGCTGCTATTATTGGACCTGATCGAGACATAAATATAAGCTAGATCGAAATAATATGTCAAAACTCTAAACCGCAAGAATGTTGCAGTAAATGAACAAACAGCTGTAAGGCAATATGAGCTAAGGAGGCAGAAAGGAATGAGCAATTAATTCTGTTGGTGTGGGTTTTGATTAATGTTTTGCAGAAGAGGTGGTATAAGAGCTGAGTCCTTTAGGACACTGCCAGAATAAACAAGGAGGAAAGAGAATTATAGACAATGGCCTTGGGGTTTGTGGCAACATCATGATGAGAGGGCAGATATGAAGAAAATTTTTAGAATAAACTGTCGCTAGAATTATCCGGATAATCCACTGAGACTGATTATATTAAGGATCATCTTTCTTTCTGCAGAAGAAGGAATGCTTAAGTAGGTTCACCAGGTTTATACCACAGGAATGAAGAGGATAGTCTCTGGCTGAGATTTTCTAAAATAAACTGGCCGCCCATTATGAGGTCCCAAATAATACATTTGAGAAGCCTGTCCACTCAGTTAACATCAGTCATCGTCATCTATTTACTGATTCCCTGTGTTAACTTGTTGCACATTAACTCACAGATTGCCCTTGACAAATGATTCCTCTTTTGTATGCCAGACACGTACTTACATACATACATCCACACATAGAGAATGAAGAGAAAAGAGACCCACATTTAGAGCACTGCTTTTCTTACTAATGTCATCAGATCTAAGATGGTTTAGTGTAAAATCTTCCTTTGCTTTAAGTTACCTAAATGGGGTTTTCATATGCTAAGCACCCAGAAGCATTCAAATTGAGAGGGCCCTTTTCCTCAAAGTTTAGACTATTCAACTTTATAGAGTGGGCTCCTTCTTCTCATTGTTATACCTAATCACCCAAGATATCAGGTTTTATTAACGTATTGAACAATCAGTTTTGCCTATTTGTTTCATTAGGGTTTACCTAGAGAATTCTAACTATATCCCTTCATGCGTGAAAAAGAAATTTGTAGTCAAATATATTTAGGAAACACTAAACTAAGCACAGTTAAATAGGTTTTCTTACCCAACATTTCCAGAGTCCCTACTATGCCATATGCTAGTACGAATTATGGATCTTTACGGGTGGATGACATACAGTGTATGGTATTTTCCACTTTTGGCAGAAAAATTGGGTGAGCTAACTTTCTGTAAGAACAGATAGTGGGGATGACTTCACTGTGGTCCTCTTAGCTTTTCTCTAGTGGCCCCAGAAAAATTATCACTAAAGCAGTCTGGTTAATCTTCACATGGCTCTTATTTGTCCTTAATTATAAATGGTAACAGTATATAAACTAGAAAACATTTGAGAAATTCTTTTCAAGTACACTGAATAAAGGACAGAATAAAACTCATTTTCTTAGATTTTATAATAAATGGGTCCTTCCTAGTAAATGATATCTGTCCTCACACTGTTAAAGTCGCATTAGTTCAGCTGAATGAAGGTCCCTGAGGCAAAAACAATAAATGGTTACTTTCTCATTCAACTACAGCAAGTTGACCTTCAATAAAATATGATACTTAAGATTGATAGTTATTGCTGATAGAGCTAAAAAGTAGTGGCAATTTTTTTTCCTTAGCGTACATACATGCAAAATATATTGAATATATTTATTTTAAAAATATAATCAAGTAGAATAAAATGTTAATCTATGTAACTGCTGGGAAACTGAGGAAAAATCATCAAATATTCACTTTATTAATTCATAATATTCTTGATGTAATAAAATTATATTTAAGGAGAATTAAATTATCTTCAAATTTAATTACTCAATTATGCCATAAATCAAGACAACCTGAAGTGTGGCTGACATTTGGAAAAAGAGAACAGCATTGAGTGAGGTCTTTCTTCTACATCTGCTTAACTGAGGATAAGCTCCGGTCACTGCCATGTGGAGTGGCTAAAATTCAGATACTGAGTATGCTGTATTGCATAGGGAGTATTGGCTTGAAAAAAATAGAGGACAAAGTTTAGGGTCCCCATAGTAATGGAAAAGGAAAGTGTTACTGAAACCCCAGGGGTTCAGTCTAGGTCCTGCTACTTGCTGCACAGAAATCCAATCACTAAAACAGTGAGTATTGCCAGGAAAGAAGGCTTTAATCTGGTGCTGCAGCCAACAAGATGGGAGATTAGTCTCAAATTCATCTCTCTGACTAACATTAATTAACAAAATGTTGTGTGACAATATGAAGAGCTCTATTGTACATGTAATTGGAGTCCTAGATGGAGAAAATAAAGAATATAGAACGACTATTTATTTGAAGAAATAGTAGTCAAAATTTTCCCAAAGTTGTTGAAAAATATTTACAAATTGAAGAAGCATAGAAAATAAATAAAGATATATCCAAAAAGCCCACTATTGAGCTACATAGTCAAACTACCAAGGATAATGGCAACTGAAGAAAAATGAGGTACTATGTACAGTGGAACAATCACATCTAAATTATGAAAACTAAAAGACATGAGAAAACTTAAAAATGATGAGAGGGGAAAACAACCAACCATAACAACTGCATAAACAAACAAGCAAAAACCCTCAACTCATAATTTTAAATCCAGAGAAAATATATTTTAAGAATAAAAGAAAAGATATTTTTAGACAAACAACACTAAGACATTTCACCACCAGCAGATTTTCAGTACAAATGATACTAAAGGCAACTAGGCAGGCTAAAGGAAAATTATACCAGATGGAAACTAACTCAGGACAAGATGAAGATAAACAGAAACACCTAATATGCGGATACCGTTGGCTGTAGTGTAGATTTAAAAAAACAAACACACAAAAGAAATACAAAAAAAAGAGTTAATATTTTAAGACGTCCATACATGGAGAGAGCAGAGTTTTGGGTCCTTGGGTGGTCCTGATTTATTTTTCATGTTGATCGAATTCATCAGAAAATAATTTGACTTGATAGTTCATGTTTATATTACCTTACATTAATTCATATTTTTGTCCCTTTCATTTTTCTCATTGTTCTACCCCATTTTCCCCTTAAAAATTACAATAAATTTTTAAGAAGTCCACACATTGAAAAATCTGTAAGTTATGTTAGACAGGAAGTTACATAGTAATGAAGCTAAGTGAAGCTCTTTGTTCAAATTTAAATGTAACCAGATGACCTAAGTAAATATATTAATTGAATTAAAATTTAATTTGTTGTAGAGCTATCCTTTGTTTAATTCTGTATTTATAGGTCAACTATTGCTGTAAATCTGTAAAACAAACCAAAACATTACATAATGCCATATCTCAATCTTTACATAACACAAACATCAACTCCAAATTAAGTAAATGTTGTATTAAAACCCATTAAGTGTAGCAACGTGACATCTATCAGGAGAAATATAAAATAAACAGTGATAAATCATTTTAGTAATAAGATGTCATTTTATATCTTACTACCGAAACACAATTCCTCTAAACTGACAAAAGAATCTATTATTTTAAAAATGAAGGCAAATGTAAATTCTAATTAACTTTGAAATCTTTCATTTTTCCCATTATTTAAGTATGCTTGTGTTTCCAGTTAAGTCATATTTTAGAAAATAAATAAATTAGCATTTTTAGGTTGAGAAATATGAATTCTACTTTATGATGGCACAGATTAGCAAAAACATGAAGAGGAAGAAAAAAGTACAGTTGATGTAACAATATGGCTCAAAGATTTTTAAAAAACCCTCTGTTTTCTCAGGTGACCACTGATTACTTGACTATATCTACCTCACAAGCTTTGAACATTAAATTTTCTCATTCAAGAAACAGGTGTTAAACGTATTTGTACTATTCACTCCACCTGAACTTTCTGAATGTCAGATGAACTAATGTATAACTAAATAAAGATTAAAGACCAAAACCTTGGTGATCTTTTAAAACATATTCCTGTATTGTCAATTTTATGTGCACACAAATACACACATTTTTATTAATGTAAATGTTTATTGTGAATAGTTTTTATACACTATGGGTTTGATTTATTTTAGCTAATAATTCTTTGATCTGTCCTTTAGATTTCCTTTATGAGATAAAATATGAATGGCTAGGTGCAAAAAGATACCTGGGCTGGGTGCGGTGTCTCATGCCTATAATCCCAGCACTTTGAGAGGCCGAGGCAGGTGGATCACGATGTCAAGAGATCAAGACCATCCTGGCCAGCATGGTGAAACCCCACCTCTACTAAAAATACAAAAATTAGCTGGGTGTGGTGGCGTGTGCCTGTAGTCCCAGCTACTTGGGAGGCTGAAGCAGGAGAATTGCTTAAATCCAGGAGGCAGAGGTTACAGTGAGCCGAGATCACACCACTGCACTCTAACCTGGTGACAAAGCAACATTCTGTCTCAAAAAAAAAAAAAAAATCTGTGAATAGATCCTAGTGTCTGGAGGGCAGAGCAGAAACCCGACTCTTGTAAAACAGATGTTCTTATCATGAAGGTCCAGAGATAGATAAGGGACCCAAAGACACATGGACCCAGTACATTACATACAGAAATATTTCTGTCTGCACCTATGTTCATTTTCTGCGATATATCACAGAAATAATAAAATTCCCAATGACATTTTAGGGACAGTTTGATTAAGAACCTTAGAGAAAGGATTATTATTCAATTGGTGGACACTGTTGGTTAAAAAAATGACTTTGAAAACTGTAAAGCATTATACCAAAAAACTATCAATGGCAGTGTCTTGCATTATTTCTTACATAAGTAGATACTCATACATATGTATCAGGTGAATTAATATTACTTAGGAAGCAAGTATGACATATTACATACTTTCCCCATGATCTATAGTATGTAATACATAAGTAGTAGAACAAGAGAGCTTTAACACCTACATTAAGCACCAGCTTTTATCTATGTATTACAACTTGTCTTTCTACTCACAGCTAAGCTCCTGTTAACTAAAGTTAGACATTAGTTAACTGGATTATTAATGTCTTCACATCACATTCCAAGAGGACAGTTACCTTCTCCACTTAATAAGGTACCTGAACTGTATAAACAAGCTGTTTGCATATTCTACCCCAAGAAGAACTAGAGCCAACCCTCTAAGCTTGCAATTATCTCATTATATCTGTAAATATGGAAATGAATACATTCAAGGAATAACTAGGTATACTGTAAACTTGTACTTTGCCATTCCTTTCCAGGGTGTTATACAACGTGTTATTTGATGAGCAAGAGAGGAAAATTAGTTGTATTTTCAGCTTCTTCTGTGTAAGGTTCTTATTCTTGGGTTTCATTCATTTGTTTGATGTTGAATAGAATACTTCACATAACTCACTGCTTCACCTCACTCATGGGTCTCAATTCCCCAGTCTCCTAAGTGAGGCAAGAACCAGAAATAGAAGTTACAAGGCCTTGAATTACTGGCTTTATTTGCTCACCTTATTATTCTACCCTCCCTACCAGTCTGCACAGTGAAATCCAATTCCACTCCTGTTCCTATCTTGGTCCGTGACCCTACTCATGATTATTTAGCTGGCCAGGATTGAAGACACAGCCCTGACTTTCTCTTTAGCCTGCTTATTTTCAAATGTCCATGTTCAATCACTCTTCTGTCAGCGTAAGTGAGAATTGGTTTCAGGAAACAGGAAAAGAAATAGTAATAAGGATCTTAGTCAAATGGTTAGAAAATTTTGAAAAATTATATAATGCTTTCAGTTAATTATCTCTAAGCAGTCGGATTAGGGCTCACCTTTCTTTTACAATGATCATTTTTATTTCTAATTTTTAATGAATAGTTATTATTATACTTATTTATTTTATAGGAAGAATAAAAGAAATAAAATCATTGTTCTTAATTTTTTTTTAGACAGAATCATGTCTGTAGGGCCAGAGGTAAAACTGAGAAGCATTATTAGAGTTTTCAGATTAATCTTGGAAAATACTTCTAAATCATCCTACTTCAAACAATTAATGTCTGGCCTACCATGGCCCAAGTAATTAGAAGTATATTTCCAATAATTAGGTTTAATTCTACTCAGGCTTTAGATGATTTATTTGGAGGCATGGATAATTGGGACTTGATTACATATAATATGTAATATATATGCAATTAAATATGATATTTAGTAAATTTATGCTAATAAATTATATATAGTTTGGATATACTATAAATTACTATCTGTATATATACCAAAATTTTCAGCAATATTGGCATTTAAATCTCCTCATAAAAATAATACTGTTGGTCAAAAAATAGAGTATTTTCTTATTTATAACTTCAAACAATCCTCCCAGTCCTATATAGAAGAAAGCAAGCCTTCTTAGTGCATTCATTTCCCTCAGAGTAAAGCAACCATTATTTTTTCCTGATTTAGAGGAGTAAGGTAACTAATGAGACGTTCCAAATAATCAGCTAGTAAATAGCATTTATTCTGAATTTGTAAACAGTACTTATTTTGAATTATATCCTAGAGATTAAGTATTGGCCAGTCAATTACATTTTACTGTACTATACCCAAATTACCAGGATTGATTTGTTCGAATTTAGTCACTAAGTAAATATTAACACTTACCCTCAACAGATCTCCACTGCCACCAACTCCCTACTAGGTACTCTGCAAAATCATAGCCAATCCTTAAAGACAACAGAAAATGGCCCTCAGCAATGGGACCCCAAGATTTCCACACTGTCCACAAGATAGAATTGATTGCTATTTCTTGCCTCAGCTATTCAATGAGTAAATGAAAGCAAGAGAAACAAGCTAAGAAAGAAACACTATTTCTCCATTAATACTTTTAATATATACTCATGAACTAAATGTTAGTAGAAATATGAATGTTAAGGGTGCTTTGGGGAAAGGCTCAGAAGGAAATAAGAAAAATGTCACTGGAGAAAGAAGAAAGATGATCTTTCTTATATAGTCAGCGAAAACATGGCTTAATTGTGTCCTACATCTAGGTAGAAAGCAGAATTTGTAAGTTGATAAGCTTAGATATTTAGCTGAGAATCCCAAACGAAGTGTTGACGGTGTGACCTTGTTTCTTCTGTTGCTTACAGTAAAATGTAGGAAGAACAAGACAAATTGAGAGAGAAAATTTTAAGCAAAAAGAAACCAGCATTTTATAATTGGGGCAATTTTTCAGCCTAGCCAGATTTCAAAGGACACTAAATTTAAACTCACTGTTAGGAAAGTGTGCTCTGGAGAGAAGGCAAAATGGATGGCTAGACAAGCATTTATAAGACTTATAAGATTATAAATCCGCTCAAACACCTCAGCAGAAGCCAGGAAAAGAGATGGGATAATCCAACAAATATCAGTGGAGGACCCTCTTGGCTCATTGTGTGAATCCCCATGACATACACAGGAGACCTACAAAATTTTTGAAAATATTGTATCAGCAGAAACACTATCAGTTGGACTGACAGGGACAGAGAGAAGACAAAATGAAGAAAGTTGTCAGATTTCCAAAACTCTACAGGATGGAAACAGGTTGATATTACTATTTGGCTGCAAATATTTTCTGTTCTTCAAGAAATACCCAGATGAGTGTGCCACAGGTGCAGACACCCACAGAGACATGGGTGCAAAGGCCTATGGAGCTACAGCACTAAGGCAGAGGCTGGAAGCATGTTCATAGATGCAGAAGTCAAAACCAAAAACACAAAGGCAGAGACCTACTGAGCCACTAAAGGTACAGAGACAAAGGCTTACAGAAGTGCTGCTGGGGTCAGAAGCTATAGAGCTATCTCAAATAGAGGCTTATGGAGCTGCCATGCTCCATATTTCACCTAACTAGTGAAATCATGAGCCCAGAAGGCAGAACCCGAGCCACAGAGGATTATACCCAGGCCTTGAAATCTAACTGAAGTTGGCCTGTTGGTTTTGAACATGCCTGGAACTGGTGATCCTTTTATTCCTTAATTTTTCTCCCTTTTGAAGTGGAAATATTTAAAACTGTTATCCTATCCCTATCCCACCATTGTATTTTTAAAAATAACTTGTTTTCTACTTTCATAGGTCCACAGATGAAGAGAAACTTTGCCCCAGGATGAGTAATACTCAGTGTCTCACCCATACCTGATTTAGATGGTGACATCTGGGACTTTTAAGCTAATGATATTTAGGTGAGATTGTGGACATAGAGTTAGTGCTTTAATACGTTGAAGCTTTGTGGGATGTTGGAATGGGATAAATGTGTTTTATGCATGAGGCAGATGTAAATTTTTAGGGCTCAGAGGGTAGACGATAGTGAATTCAATGGTGGTTCTCAAAAGATATGTCAAAGTCCTTATCCCCAGAACCCGCGAATGGTACCTTACTTAGAAAAAGGATCTTTGCAGATGTAACTAAGACAAGGATCTTGAAATGAGAAGACTATTCTGCATTATCTGGGTGGGCCATAAATCCAATGGCAAGTGTACTTATAAATGATGCACAGAGGAAAGCCACAGAGGAAGAAGCAATATGGGTAAAGAGACAGATATTAGAAACATGTGGCCATAAGCCAAAAAATAACTGAAGCCACCAGAAGTTGGAAAAGGCAAGGAATAGATTTATCCTTAGAGCTTTTAGAGGAAGTGCAGCTTTGCCAGTCCCTCAATTTTGAACTCTGGCATCCAGAATTGTATTTATAGTGATAAATTTGTATTATTTGAAGCCACTGAGTTTGTGGTATTTGTTACAGTCCCCCTAGGAAAGTAATACAGTGCTATAGCCCTTGCTTGGGACCTGGGGGAGAGCATGCCCCATCTTCTTGGCCATGTGCTTCTACAGTAAAGCTTCTCTCATGCTGAGCTGGGGAAGGAAAAGAACAGATTATGACAGGTACTACATGCTCTTATTGTCTTATGAGATTTTGCAGATTTTCTTGAGTAAATGTTTCTTTATTTGCTGTATGCCTTTAGGACAATTTCCAGATACTTTATGTTTTTTACCCATTATTTTCACCAGTTATGGTTGTTTTATTGAGAAGCTGGTTCACCGACGCTGTGCACACAGGCATTCCAAAAATGAATCTTCCAAAGTTTGGTTTTTATTCCTGCCTAACTCGGATGAAAACAACACAAGTATGTGAAATAGAGAAGTTCAGTTAAAATAATCGTGTCTTTGTCAGCATATGGTGACAAAGATATTAGATATTTTTGAAAAAACTAAATGCCATGCTGGTCTATTTAGAGGAAAATATATAATTTTCCTTTACAAACTCATCCAGTAAGGACATAAAAATGCAATGTGCTTAAAATGAAGCAAATTTCAGTAGCCTTATCAGATTTTTTCTCCCTAATGTTATATTCCAATAGAGGATTCTTCTTGCCCTCACACTATTCCAAGCAACATCCCTCATATTATTTCAATATACTCAAAATCGCTTTTTCAGAAAGAAAAAAAAAGCTTAGCTTTGCTTTTTAATAGTATTTATAAGCATGAAAGTTGGATAATACTTCATCAGTGCTAAAATATGTCAGGCTTTTAAATTTTTATAACTCCAACCCAAAAGCTTAAAAATCCACATTTCCAGATGCTTGATTTTATCTAAATAATGCACATATCTTTTCAATCATCCACCCAGTATTCTTTCACTTTAGGTACACTCAGGAATGTTAATATTTCATTGTCTTTTTCCAAGTCCTGCAAAGAGTACTACAGAAATGATTGATATTCCAGAGAACTACATTAACAGATATGTTAGCTATTCATTCATCCAGTTTCTCAAATCATAATTCTGCTCTTAAATCAATTCAGATCATAAAAAGCTACAAACATGAAATACATTTTACTCTTTCCAACACCAGGTGAATTTACTAACTATTAATGCATAATGCTAATAAAGTATATGCTATTCTAATAAAAATTACACTTCTCCCATTAAAATAATTTGTTATAAATTAAACTAAGTTAGAGTAACTCGTAGGTATTTATTTATTCTATACAAAAAACAAAGTACAAAGTTTGGGCATGCTTACATTTTGGGGGTTTACACAAGGGAATAGTTTATACAAAATAATAAATAGTTATGAAATTATCTTTTTTTTTTAAAAGAAGCAGCAGCATAAAACCTAAAGCATCCTGATTGTAAGCAATAGTACTAACTTCAGGACCAATCTATACCAGTTTGGGAGTTCTAGAGGTAAGATATTTTAACTGTTTATCCTAGAGGTAACTTTCTGGTGTTACACTGGCAAGTTGCTGAGAAACCTCACCTCCTAAATAATTGTCCTGAATTTGATATGAAAATTTTACCTCTTATTTCCTTGGTTTCTGACATTATTAAGGTGTCAAAATTTCTGAAAGAAGGAAAAATTTAAGCTTCATTCCTTATTTGCATTACCCTGATAATGCAAATTTGGCTGATATACAAGGATAACCTACGCTGGGCAGAAGCCTGGGCCACTGCTGCTTTTTAAGGATCCAAATGTGCAAAAAAAGAAAAATCAGATTTATACAATATTACAATTAGTTTGCATAGACTTAAGAGTATGCAAACTAATTGGAATATTAATCTGATATACTTTATGAATATCTTCTTACTGAAGAGCAAAAACATGTCTATGAGAACTAGGAGGGAAAAAAGAAGGGCAAAGAACATATAGGATATAATCCAAACAGAATAATTAATTACTGACTCCAGTTTTTGGATATGAAAATTTTCTGTCTTCAAGGTGTTATTTTGGAAAGTCTTCCCCATCAAGTACATTTATTTAGAGCTTTTAATCAACAATAATTCATTGAGAATAATTATACATACATGCATACCTATATGTATACATGTTTGTGTATATATATATGAACATATATAAATATGCTATAAAATTAGAAAATAATTTTCAGTTAATTTGTATATACAATTCATGCTTTCAAATTGTGTTTATATAATAATTATTCATGAAAAATTTGTATCATTGTATATGTACATGCAGGCTTTATTTAGGGGAATCAAGTTCCCATGCCTGTTAGATATTCAAAAAAATTTTAAGTTAAATAAGATTATATTTTAGGAAATTTAGTCTCTGTTTTTGTGCTTAATTGGAGATTTTTCAGAGTTAATAGGCTTTCTCTGTTCAGTAAATTCTGTCACACTATATTACAAACACAGGAAGATATAATTAAATGAGGAGTCATGCCGTTTTTATTTTGATATATTTCTCTTTTATAAAATTTGGTTTATTCTGTTAATCAAAAGCAACAAAACAAGAAATAAATTAATATTTAATCAAAAATTTGAGACACAATTCATTTTGGCCTCTTAGAATCTAATTTTGAAACTAATTATCCAGCTAAATAATAAAAAGCTTTGGGCTCATGACTAATGACAAAGAATGAGACAGAAATGCCAATATAGGAAATAATTGAAGTGTATGCATCAGTGTATCATACATTATCAATGTTTTGTTTTCATAAATGTGTATATATATTTTCTCTATATATTATTAAATAACTAAAGCTCAAGATTATTTTTTCCTTTACTAACTAAATATTCTCAAACACTTGCTTTTTTAAATCCTGTATGATAACCAACCACTGATAAACAAATACTGACAAAATGTATCTAGATATCAATAAGAATTTGGTCAAAACCCGAGTCAGTCATAATTATTAATGCAAAAGAGAGAAGCCTTCATTTATGGGA
The DNA here is from genome assembly GCF_009828535.3 of Hylobates moloch. NCBI lineage: Eukaryota > Metazoa > Chordata > Mammalia > Primates > Hylobatidae > Hylobates > Hylobates moloch. Next base: position 54,308,038 of record NW_026652276.1, on the reverse strand, counting down.
AAAAAAGCAGTTATCTGGCATACAATGTGTTACATTAGATGTAAATAATCAGAAAAGGCTACTGTACTATATCCATATTTACAGAGATGTCATTTTATTAAACTCACCTCAAGACTTAGCTAATTTTCACTTAGAGACTATGCCTTTAGATTGGTTTTGAATTAGTTCCAATGTACTTTCTGAGCAAAATAAATGGATCTGAAATAAAATTTTAATAATGTTTTGTAAGAGTTGGTATTACCATTGTCTCAGGAACTGAATGAATATTAAATAAAAGTTTCTTGATATAAATATCACTTATGCATTCATTACATACTTCTAGTAAAATGTACTCTAAAACAATAAAATTTAGTGAGAGAAGAGACATATAACTGAAACAGAAATCTCATAAGACTTATTTTTAACATAGAAATGGTCATCAATTGTATCACTCTCTCTGAACACAAACAATTATCAAGCACAGAAATATGATCAAGAGTGAGATGATAATTCATTCAATTTATCAATCATTCTTTAGAGTCCACTTTCATGTGCAACAATGTTCCAGGGATGGGGATACAAAATATAAGAGATACATTGGCAGAAGGAAGACCCACACTAATAGGAATGGTAGCTATTTGGAAGACGATAAAAGGTGTTACATATTTCCCCTGCTTCTCACTCATAGTCATATCTGTGGATCAATAGGTCAAACGTATGAAAGAGAAACCTCCACTAGTTATTTGAAAGAAAAAAATACAGGATCATTTTACTGTCAAGGCACTACATTCATTTGCCCATATATTGCCTTGTGACCAATTGTTTTCCTGTTGTCCTGCACTACACAATAAGCTCCTGGAAGTTAGAGATGTTTTCAGTACATAGTGCGGTGGTCCATGTGCATGTAGTAATTTCTCAGTAAATATCCACTAGAAAAAAATATCCACTGAAAGAAAACATGCTTCCCCACTTTCTTCATTGGTAACAGGGCAGTAGACTTCTTGATTACATTTTTACACTACAAAGTGACCCACCCTAAGAAATGCCAATGACAGCATCTGTGTTTACTGATCATCACAACCAATGCCTTGCAGTAGAATTTAAATTTGTTCATTTCCTATAGCGATAGCAATGATTTTATTACACGGTATCTGCAAGTTACATTTTTTATTTAAATAACATTCAATGAGGGAAAATTCATGTCTTTTTAATACATTTGTAATTATTGTGAGTTATATTAAAACTCACTGATTTTTACTTATCTTTCCTTTTAATTAATATTTACCTATTACTTAATAAACTAAGATATAATATTAAGAATATCTTCATATTATGACATGAAAATTCTTACGAGGGCATACTTTGGTTATCTAATTTAAATATGTATTTTAAGTTTTTATAGACAAAAAATTTATACACTATCTCAGAAGAAGTGGTTCCCTTTCAATTCACTGCAATGGTGGTGTAACTTATTTGGGAGTGAAATTCTAAAAAAGAAAACAATCCAATAGTGATGTATTGAAAAAATTCGTGTCTCTTTGGCTATGCATAACATAATGTCTTTTAAACTTAACTTTGTGTGCACAATTGTGCATAGTAATGTTTATGCACATGAAAATTTGAGAACCATGGAAACTCCTGGAGTAAAGGGGAAAGAGTTAGAGTCCCTAGGTGGGTGGGAGGGTTTTCAAACCATCCTAGTTTTAAGATAACTATTAAATTCATAGTGATTAATGGAAGTGGACTCTGTACATGATTAAATAAGGTTTCCAGTGATTTGAATTTAACATCCAACTTTATATAGCATGCGTGTGCCAAAGCTTAAAAAAAAAAAAAAGCTCTCACATTTCAGAGTAAATGGGGAATGGGTCCAGAATTCTAAGAGCTTAAACTTTCTTAAAATATTTACTCTATGATTATGTCTTTATAATTATTCCTTGGTCATTTTCATGAACGTTAATACATTTGTTGGAGCCACTCACTCTTTGTTGTTTCTTGAACACACTAGGTATTCTTCACCTTGTGAACTTCTCTTTCCTCCTTCTCCTATAATACTCTTCAAGTATTAAGGCACATGGTTCATTTCTTATCTTCAGCTTAAATATTATTATTGGGGCACCTCCCAATATATATAATACCTTCTCTCGAACATTCCTTATTTTCCCATAGCACTTATCACTACTTGACGTTTACTTCTTTATTTATAGTTTTACATTCCATACTAGAACGTAAACTTCATGAGTTCATGAATTGGCTGTTGTTTGCTGCTCATTTCTAGACACTAGAAGAGTGCCAGGACCACAGGAGGTTTTCCTTCAATAATTACAGAATGAATGCATACATGAATTAATTAAACATTTAATACAGAGTAAACAAGGCAGAGTAGTCAATAGTTGTATATGTGTTAGCAACTCTACTTCCATTGAGTCTCGTGTGTGTTTGTGTGCACACACATGACCCTTATACACATCATGAAATATTTGAATCCCTTAAGTTCTATGGTATTTAGTCATTTTAGAGTTGAAGAACCACAATATATCACTATATTAACAGGAAAACAATAGAGAAAAATCAATGAATCTAAACATTTATTTGAAAAGATTAACAAAACTGATAAACTTCTAGCCAGGCTAATGAAGGAAAAATGAGAGAGAAGGCAAAAATTATCAATATCAGTACATTGGGAGGCTGAGGCAAGTGGATCACCTGAGGTACAGAGTTCGAGACCAGCCTGGCCAACATGGTGAAACCTTGTTTCTACTAAAAATACAAAAATCACCTGGTGTGGTGACAGGCGCCTGTAATCCCAGCTACTCGGGAGGCCGAGGCAAGAGAGTTGTTTTAACCTAGGAGGTGGAGGTTGCAGTGAGTCGAAATCGCACCTCTGCACTCCAGCCTGGGTGACAGAGTGAAACCCAGCCTCAAAAAAGAAAAAAAAGAAAAAAACAACAATATCAGAAATGAAAGAGAGGTTATGACTACCAAATTCATGGACATTAAAAATATAATAAAGAGGCTGGGCGTGGTGGCTTATGACTGTAATCCCAGCACTTTGAGAGGGCAAGGTGGGTGGATCACGAGGCTAAGTGATAGAGACAATCCTGGCCAACATGGTGAAACCCCGTCTCTACTAAAAATAGAAGAATTAGCCAGGTGTGGTGGCACATGCCTGTAGTCCCACTTACTTGGGAGGATGAGGCAGGAGAATCACTTGAACCTGGGAGGTGGAAGTTGCAGTGAGCTGAGGTCGTGCCATTGCACTCAAGCCTGGCGACAGAGCGAGACACCGTCTCAAAAATAATAATAATAATAGACATATTACAAATGACTATAACCACAAATTTGATAACTTAGATGAAAGGGACCAAACCCTTGGAAGATATTAACTACCAAACTATATTTTGTATTGTTCTGTTTTGATCTTAAGTCCTGGTCACCTAGTCTGAGATCTGAATAAAGGAGGGACCCAAAAATGTTTGTTGAAGAAATAATAAAAGAAATAATAAATACCTTGGAAGGGCATGAGCTTTAAAACAAGAAGATATGGAGATTTGTTACTTCAGGAGAAAAACAGAGAACACAATTATGTCTGTTATCAGAGCCTGCTGACAACTCATAAGAATAATTTATACCAGTATATATACAAAGGCATACGGCTTCATGAACAGTACAGCCATAACTCGGGACTTTAATACTGATTAGAGGCCTGGCGCGGTGGCTTACGCCTGTAATCCCAGCACTTTGGGAGGCCGAGGCGGCGGATCACGAGGTCAAGAGATGGAGACCATCCTGGCTAACACGGTGAAACCCCGTCTCTACTAAAAATACAAAAAATTAGCCAGGCGTGGCGGTGGGTGACTTATAGTCCCAGCTGCTCGCGAGGCTGAGGCAGGAGAATGGCGTGAACCCGGGAGGCGGAGCTTGCAGTGAGCCGAGATTGTGCCACTGCACTCCAGCCTGGGCAACAGAGCGAGACTCCATCTCAAAAAAAAAAAAAAAAAAAAAAAAAAATACTGATTAGAATCCTGGAAAACTGCACAGAAATAAAAATAGGTCAGAAAAGACAGTAGTTTCCAGGAAATAGAGCCATGAAAGCTTTAAGGAAGGGCAAAGTAGTTCAGGGGACATTTGAAGAACTATGACAGAGTCTTCATTCTTTATTGAGGCAAAGGCAGGATCCAAGTATTTTTGACGTATCTATAACGTAGTAATTCATTCAGATCAAGGCCAAAAAAAATGAATGAGGTGGTAAAAAGGGTCAGGGTATTAAAGGTTGGGAAAGAAAAATGGAATGTTTACGTATGTATATATGTATTTATTTATTTTTAATTGACAAGTTTTAATTGTGCATCAGTGAATGAATGGTTAAAGAAAATGTGGTAAATACACACAATGGAATACCACGTACCCTTACAAAGAAAAGAAATTCTGCCATTTGTGACAACATGGACGGAACTGGAGGACATTGTGTTAAGAACAATATCTTTTTTTTTTTTTTTTGAGACGGAGTCTCGCTCTGTCGCCCAGGCTGGAGTGCAGTGGCGTGATCTCGGCTCACTGCAAGCTCCGCCTCCCGGGTTCACGCCATTCTGCCGCCTCAGCCTCTCCGAGTAGCTGGGACTACAGGCGCCCGCCACCACGCCTGGCTAATTTTTTGTATTTTTAGTAGAGACGGGGTTTCACCGTGGTCTCGATCTCCTGACCTCGTGATCCGCCCACCTCGGCCTCCCAAAGTGCTGGGATTACAAGCGTGAGCCACCGCGCCCGGCCAAGAACAATATCTTGATGAAAAATCTTAGACGCACATTCTGGATACTAAGAATCCATAAGTCTTGGCATTGCTTTCGTAAAGAACCTGTTTTGGACTGAAGAATGATAAATCATACTCACCAGTGAAACTGATTATGAACCTCACATTGGGCTGAACTGATTGACAACACGAAAAGAATGAGAACATTTCAAAAACCATACAGGAAGAGTGTAGAAAAAAGCATTAGCTAATTCACTATAGTGTGGAGAAGTCCACAAACAGCAATTGTTAGAATTATTTTCTAATGTCTAGTAATATTTTACATGTGTTTCAGAGGAAGAAAAAAATAAGATATTTTATAAAATGTGCACCTTTCTATGGAACAGCCAACAGGAACAAAATAAACATGCAAATCAAATATTTAAGTCATGCTGGAGGAAAGAAGGAATGAATAAAGTGCAAACCTTGGACTGAGAATCAGTTCTAAGAACTGAAAAAACAGAAGTATATCACAAATCTTGATGAATAAATGAGAAAATTAAAAATGAGGATCCTCTAAATGTCATCCAGTTGCCGGGATTCATATTAGGCATTTTTGCAAGTATAATCTTAATTACTCCTTTCACAAAGGGTATGGATTAAGAATTATTATCTCCATTCTGTAAATAAGATCACTCAAGCTCAAAGAATGAGCGACTAAAATCATCTAGTCAGAAAGGCACAGGTTTGTGTCTGAACACTAGGTTCTCTGATTGCAAGGGTCATTCTGTTTTCTTTATTCCTTTCTGCCTCTGTTTTTTTATTGTGATCTATTTAAAGTCATATGTGTCCTAGGGGGACATGAGAGCTCTAAGACCGCTGATAAAAAAAAAACAAAGAATAATTTCACCTGTATGTTGATTTAGCTGAGAGCAAAATCTCAATTAAAAATTTCATCTGAACTCTTCTTGGAATTATTTGGTTTCTGTATATTCTAGAATTAATTTGGTGTTAGTTTCTTATTAAAACAACATTCAATTGTCACATGATAAAAGTGTCAACATTTGATAAAGATTTGAATATATAATTTCTTTTCAGTTGTTATGAATACAGTTCCCAAAGACACTCAATATATGCTTAAGACAGAAACAATAAACTACATAACATTGAAATGAAACTTATTTATAATTTGTTAATTTGGAGGATCTCTGAAAACTTATTACATACTCACAATATCAAAAATATCATTTTGTACTGAGGGCAAGAAAAATATGAGGGGGCATTCAGCATTGCTCTTTCATAGCTGTTTTTCTTCGGCACTTAGAAATGGGCCTAGACACAAATATATCACGGATACCCATTCATAAAATAGAATATTTAAAGAATTTAATTTCGAATCACACAGGGATTGCTAAATGTTAGCCTTAAAACATTGACTGCTGTATTAGTCCGTTTTCACACTGCTATAAAGATGCTACCCAAGACTGAGTAATTTATAAACAAAAGAGGTTTAGTTGACTCACGTTTCCACATGGCTGGGGAGACCTCAAGAAACACATTCATGGCAAAAGGCAAAGGGGAAGCAGCACCTTCTTCACAAGGTGGCAGGTGAGAAAGAGCACAGGGGAAACTGCTGATTTTAAACCATTGGATCTGGTGAAAACTCCCTCACTATCATGAGAACAGCATGGGGAAAACCACCTTCATGATCCAATCACTCCTACCAGGTACCCCCTCAACAAGTGGGGATTACAATTTGATATGAGATTTGGATGGGGACACACAGCCAAACTATATCAATAACAAAGAAAAATATTTAGGATCTTAAGACAAAACATTGAAATAAGATGCTCTCTGAAGTAAAAGAAATAGTCAACATCTTTTGTATGAAAGGCTATTGTATGAAAATAAAAAGAAAAACCAGAAAGTTCAAAGTTAAACCATAATAGAAAGGCAAAATAATGTTTAAAATATGTTCTAAGGAAAACCAAATATATATATGCATACAGTATAGAAGTTTATATCATTTTAGTGAGGCTATATTTACTCTGATCTTTGTATTTATAAATAGATTTATCAAAACCATGTATTCAAAAACATAGAAATTTGAGTTTCTTTAAATACAGTCAGCTCAGTTTTCAAGTTATATTGTCAAGAATTTTCACAAAGATTTCCACAAATTTTCAGTTACAGAAGAATTATTTATTTATGAATCAAAACATACCAGTACGTTTTACTTATTACTTATCTTTCTGTTACATAAATGCCATAATTTCAGTAAAATGGCAATAGAGCTAGTTAATAGTGGCAATTAGAATTAAAGAAATTAATTAGGCAATCAAGTCTACTTAAACAAGTAAGAAAATATGTGTGAAAAACTATAACAATATGTTTACAATTTACAGTTTTCTTTCTGTCTTCTTATTTAGCGATTCATTTTAACTCTTTTGTAAAACTTGTATTGGATATTTAAATTGTATAGTTACATTTTTACATGTTCATTTTAATTTTTAGAAAAAAATATGTTTTGTGATGGTTCTAGTTCTTTTTAGTAATCTTCATTGCACTCTTATTAGACAAATTTCTACATTAAAATTATATACAATTGCCAAAATGTATATCACCTTGGACAAATTTTGTTTTCCTTAACTAATTAATTCTCTTTTTCAAACTTTAGGTTCAAGGGGTACATGTGCAAGTTTGTTACGTGGGTAAATTGCATGTCACTGGGGTTTGTTATACAAATGATTTCATCACCCAGGTAGTGAGCACAGTACCTGATAGGTAGTTTTGTGACCCTTATGCTCCACCTACCCTCCACCTTCAAATAGGCCCCAGTGTCTATAGTTCCCCTCTTTGTGTCCACATGTACTCAGTGTTTAGCTTCCACTTATAAGCGAAAACATGTGGCATTTGGATTTCTGTTCTCATGTTAATTCACTTAGGATAATGGCCTCCAACTTCATCCAATTTGCTGCAGAGGACATGGTCTCATTTAATTTTTCTGGCTGCACAGTATTCTATGGTGCATACGTACCACATTTTCTTTATTCAGTCCACCATTGATGAGTGTTAAGGTTGATTCCAGGTCTTTGCTATTGTCCATAGTGCTATAATGAATGTATGAGTGCATATGTCTTTTGGTAGAAAGATGTTAAATTCCTTTGGGTGTATATTCATAGTGGGATTGCTGAGTCAACTGGTAGTTTTGTTTTAAGTTCTATGAGAAATCAAACTGCTTTCCATAGTGGCTAAAACTAATTTATATCCCCACCAGCAGTGTATAAGCATCCCTTTTCTCTGCAACCTTATAAGAATTTGTTATTTTTTGACATTTTAATGATAGTCTGATTGGCATAAGATGGTATCTCATTGTGGTTTTCATTTACACTTCTCTAATGATTAGTGATGTGGAGTATTTTTTCATATGCTTGTTCACCACATGTATGTTTTCTTTTTAGAAATATCTGTTCATGTCCTTTGCCCATTTTTTAATGGTTTGGTTTTTGCTCATAAATTTCTTTAAGTTTGTTACAGATTCTGAACATTAGAACTTTGTCAGATACACAGTTTGCAAATAGTTCCTCCCATTCAGTAGGTTATTTCTTTATTCTGTCGATAGTTTCTTTTGCTGTGCAGAAGCTCTTTAGTTTAATTAGATCCAGCATTTTTGTTTTAGTTTCAATTGCTTTAGGAGACTCTGTCCAGCACTCTTTGCCAAGGCCTATATCCAGAATGTGTCCAAGGTTTTCCTCTACAGTTTTTATAGTTTTATGTTTTACGTTCAAATCTTTATTCTATCTTGAGTTGATCACTGTGTATAATATAAGGAAGGGATCCAATTTCAATCTGCATATGGCTAACCAGTTATCCTAGCACCATTTATTGAATAGGGAGTCCTTTTCCCATTGCTTGTTTTTGTTGACTTTATTGAAGATCAGATGGTTGTAGATGTGTAGCTTTATTTCTGGGTTCTCTAACCTATTCCATTTGTCTATTTTTTTTTACCAGTACCATGCTGTTTTGGTTACTTGTAATATAGTTTCAAGTTGGATAGTGTGATGCCTCCAGCTTTTTTTTTTTCTTAGGATTGCTTTGGCTATTCAGCTCTTTTGTTCTATGTGAATTTTAGAATAGTTTTCTCTAGTTCTGTGAAAAATAATGTTGATAATTTGATAGGGCTAGCATTGAATCTATAAATTGTTTTAAACAGTCTGGTCATTTTAACAATATTGATTCTTCCTATTGTGAACCCCAAATTACTGAGAAAGGTCTCAGTCAATTTAAAAAGTTTATTTTTGCCAAGGTTAAGGATGCACACCCATGACACAGCCTCAAGAGGTCATGACATGTGCGCAAGGTGGTCAGGGCAGAGCTTGGTTTCACGCATTTTAGGGAGACAAGAGACATCAATCCATAGATGTAAGATGTACATTGGTTCACTCCAGAAGAGCAGGACAACTCAAAGTGGGGAGGGGACTTCCAGATCATTTATAGATAAACACCTACAGTTATATTGCTTAACTTTCTCCCTAGCCTTTCCAAAGGAAGCAATCAGATATGCATTTATCTCAGTGAAAAGAGGAATAACTTTGAGCTCTGTCTGTGCTTTGTCTGCAAGGAATTTCCTTGTGGATAAATTGTGAGGGAGGTATGTAACTTTTTTATGTTAGCAACTATCTTGTTCAGGAATAGAACGAGAGGCAGGCTTAGTGATTTGGAATCCTGAGATTTATTTTCCTTTCACACTTTCAGTGAGCATGAAATCGTTTTCCATTTGTTTGTGTTGCCTCTGATTTCTCTCAACAGTGTCTTGTAACTCTCATTTTAGAGATTTTTCACCTACCTAGTTAGCTGTATTCCTAGTTATGTTATTATTTGTGTGGCTATTGTGAATGGGGTGGCATTATTGGTTTGGCTCTCAGCTTGGTACTTATTGGTGTATAGAAATGCTACTAACTTTTGTACATTGATTTTGTACCCTTACATTTTACCAAAGTTGTTTATCAACTCTAATAACCTTTGGACAGAGACTATGGGGTTTTCTAGATACAGAATTACATCATCTGTAAAGAGAGATAGTTTCATTTTCTCTCTTCCCATTTGGATGCCTTTTGTTTCTCTTCCCTGGTTGCTCTGGCTAGGACTTCTGGTACTGTGTTAAATAGCAGTCATAGAGTGGGCATCCTTGTCTTGTTCCAGTTCTCAGTTCCAGTTCTCATGCCTCCTGGTTTTGCCTGCTTAGTATGATGTTGGCTGTGCATTTATCACAGATGGCTTTTATTATTTTGAGGTATGTTCCTTCAATACCTAGTTTGTTGAGGGCTTTTTTGAACATGAAGGGATGTTCAATTTCATTGAAAGCCTTTTCTGCATCTATTGAGATTGATATGGACAGGAGACAGGGAAATATCGGCTAGAAGAGGGCAGTTCCCCGGCAAAGACCCCATCCTCAAGACTGGAAACCCATGGCCCTAAATGGGAACAGGCATTCTCACTTTCGCCTCAAATGTTGCCTTTTGACCCACCACGTTTCCCTATCCCGTACCCATATAAACCCCAAACCCTAAGCTTTATGAGCAGACGAGCAAATGAGTGGATGAACAGAAAAGGAGAGGAGCAGAAGAGCAGTGCAACAGAGGAGAGAAAAGAAGGAGCATCTGAACGTTGAGAGGAGTTCAGCTGGAGACTGAGAGGAGATCCGTTGCAGGATGATCAAACTCCAGGGGAATACCATCTTCCCACTCCAACTCCTTTCTGGATCCCCATCCATCCCACTGAGAGCCACCTTCACCACTCAATAAAACCTCTTCATTCACCATCCTTCAAGTCCATGTGTGACCTGCTTCTTCCTGGATGCTGGACAGGGACCTGCGTACCAAGAGGGCACTGAGCTGGTTAACACTTAAGCCACCTGCGGACAGCAAACCTAAAGGAGCACTGTAATGCACCCTATGGCTTCAGGAGTCACAGGAACCCACCCCTAGATGCCACCATTGGGGCCAGAGCCCAAAAATGCTCGACCCAGCTACTGCATCTGACTGCATGCTCCCCGCTCCTGTAAGGTGTTTGAGCACGTATGTGGGTGCTGAACAGGTGAGCCACACCCCTGTCACACATCCTGTGAAGGGGGTCAGGGAACTCTCCTATTTCAAGATGATCATGTGGTTTATGTTTTTACTTCTATTTGTGTGATGTATCACATTTGTTGATTTGTGTATGTGGTACCAACCTTGCATCCCAGGGATAAAGCCTACTTCATCACGGTGGATTAGCTTTTTGATGTGCTGCTAGATTTGATTTGCTGGTATTTTGTTGAGGAATTTTGCATCTATGTTCATTGGGGATATTGGCCTGAAATTTTCTTTTTTCATTTTGTCTGTCAGATTTTGGTATCAGAATGATGCTGGCCTCATAGTTAGGAATCCCCCCTCCTTGATTTTTGGAGAAGTTTAAGTAGAATTGGTACCAGCTCTTCTTTATATGTATGGTAGAATGTGGCTGTGAATCCCTCTGGTCCAGGGCTTTTTCCAGTTGGTAGGGTTTTTATTACAGATTCAATTTTGGAACTTGTTATTGTTCTGTACAGGATTTCAGTTTCTTCCTGGTTCAATCTTGGGAGGTTGCATGTTTCCAGGAATTTACCCATTTCTTCTGTGTTCTCTTATATTTAATATATTTAAGAGTGGTGGCAGGCATAGTTTCGGTCCTATGTTTAGCACTCCTTTAAGGACCTGTTGTAAGGCAGGTCTAGTGGTAACAAATTTCCTTAGCATTTGCTTTCCTGAAAAAGATTTTATTTCTCTCTCAAATATGAAATTATCAGTTGCTATTTCTTTTTTTTAAGGACGCTCAATATAGGCCCCAGTCTCTTCTGGCTTGCAGAGTTTCTGCTAAAAGGCCACTATTAGCCTGGTGGGGCAGCCTTTGTACATGACTTGCTCCTTATCTCTAGCTGGCTTTAAGTTTTTTCCCTCTCATTGACTGTAGAATCTGATGACTATGTGTCTTGGGGATGATGATCCCCAAGATGATGATCTTGCATAGATCTTGCAGGGGTTCTCTGAATTTCCTGAGTTTGCATGACAAACTCTCCAGCAAGGTTGGGGAAATTTTCATGGACAATACCCTCAAATATTTGGTTTTCCAGGTCGCTTGCTCTCTCTCTCTCTCGATCTCTTTCAGGAATGCCAATGAGTTGTAGGTTTTGTGCATTTACATAATCCCATATTTCTCAGAAGTTTTATTCATCTTTTAAAATTTATTTGTCTTAATTTTTGTCTGACTGTGTCAATTAAAATGAACAGTCTTTGAGCTCTGAGATGCTTTCCTCAGCTTGCTGTACTCTGTTATTAGTGCTTCCAATAGTATTCTGAAATTCCTGTAGTGAAATTTTTATTTTCAGAAGTTAAATTTGGTTCTTTCTTTCTTGAAATGTCTATGTTGTCTTTCAACAGTTGGATTGTTTTATTGTTTTCCTTTGATTGAGTTCCAACCTTCTTCTGTATCTTGATGAGCTTCCTTATCATCCAGATACCCAGACTTTGGTCCAGTTAAGAAACATTGCTGGGAGCCAGTACAGTCACTTGGAGGTAAGAAGACAATCTGACTTTTAGAGTTGCCAGGGCTCTTATGCTGGTTCTTTCTCATCTGTGTGGGCTGATGTTACTTTAATCTTTGAAGTTGTTGCCTTTTGAATGGGGCCTTTTTTTTTCTTTTATATTCTTTAATGCCTTTGAGGGTTTGACTGTAGTATAAGCTGGGTTTGGTCCATTGGTTTTGTTTCTGGATGCATTCAGGGGACCAAAATCTCAGCTTAGCACTCCTAGGCTATATGGTCTAACCCTGGGGGCTGGAACCAGGTCCATGGCTTTGATCTCTGGCTTGTCAAGGTTAACCTGGCACACTCCAACAGAGGCTACTGACAAAAGCTCCTCAGCAGGGCAGTGGTGAGTCCCCATTTCCCCTTTCATGTGTGCACGGGCAAGGTGGAAGTCGTCCTCACACACGTGCATGTCAACAATGAGTCCCAATGTACATGTGTGCTGGAGGAGCAGTGCGACTCCCCATTCATGTATGCATGTGTGTGCCAGCAGGGCAGCAGGGGGGTCTATGCATATATGCATGCTAATAAGGTGGCAGGATTAGGCTGTGGATGAGTGTGTACCAGTGCGGAATGGCTGTGGGTGGGTGCATACTGGTGGGGGTCTCCAAAAATATGTGCAAAAGTGCTCGAATGGGTAGGTAGGTTCTCCTGGCAAAGGAGCTATAGTGGTGGCCACTGGAAAGCACTTTGGCTGGGATGCTGGGGCAGTGCTGTAAGTGGGTGAGGCCAGGCAGGGACAATGGGAGAGACCAGCAGACAGGGGGTTGCTCAGATCAGACTGGCCCTATATTAGTCTGTTCTTACGCTGCTAATAAAGACATATCTAAGACTGAGTAATTTATAAAGGAAAGTTTAATGGACTCACAATCATGGCAGAAGGTGAAGGAGGTGCAAAGGCACATTTTACATGGTGGCAGGCAAGAGAGCATGTGCAGAGGAACTCTGCTTTATAAAACCATCAGATTTCATGACGCTTATTCACTATCACAAGAACAGCATGGGAAAGACCCATCTACATAATTCAATTACGTTCCACTGGATCCCTTTTAGAACATGTGGGGATTATAGGAACTATAATTGAAGATGAGATTTGGGTGGCGACACAGCCAAATAATATCAGACCCCATCCCATAGGAAACATAGCCTTACTCTGTCCAATGCCAGCAGCTAATAAATTCTAAAGCTGCCTACTGGAGTATGGAGAGCTTTGTGGGATGGGCACCCATGGCCATGCTCCACTGCAGCTGTTCCTGTGTCAAATATTCTGGGCTCAATTAATGCAGGAGTTTTGTCTCTACCAAATCTCCAGACAGTTTTCTCTGCCAGCTCAGATGTCCGTGGGGCTCCTGGGGTCTCCTTCAGCTAGAATCCCAGAGATCAATGGTGAGAGTGGGCCACTCCAGGCCTATTTCACTCAGCCCTTCCCTAGGAGCAGCTGGGGGCCAGGAACAAGTCCTGATGCTTGGCAACCCTTTGTAGGGTTCCCAGCTCTCTTCTCTTTCAGCTTTGAGTCTGTATCCACTCTCTGTCCACTCTCAATGTCTTTTTTCTGAAGATACGTTTGGAGTATCCTCCTCTACTTGATGATCGGGTCTCTCTCAGTGGGAAAAGCTCTTTAGGGCTGTGTCTACTCAGCCATCTTAGCTCTGACTGATTATGTACTCTTAGGAGCCTTTAGTTAGGACATTTTAAAAGAAGAAAATGCAGATTAAATAAACAGACATTACCTATTTTTAATAAAAATAACATTGACATGTTTTGTTCTGTCGTATGAGCCAGTAGAATATTTTTCTGTTCCTTTTCCAGTGCCATTTATCTCAGCTGCCTGCAGCATAGATGACATAGCTCTATTCTTTTATGTAGTAGTAAAACTGAATACAACCAAACAGAAAGTTCTCTTTGACTAGCACTATGTTTTTATCAAGCTCAATTACATTGACTCCTTGTATCAGACAAATGTGATGACATCAACACAAGTAACCTCGCAAGAAAAGTGTTTGAACATGGATTATTTAAGATTTTACTTAATAGCAAAAGCAGAATTCACATGCATAGGGATTTGTTTCCAGCTATCCTAAAATGTCCTTCTCCTTTATACCTAAAGGCTTGTTCATGTAATCCAGCTATGAATCAATCAGGTCCTTTGCATGTATTTATTTGTCATATAGTCTCCTGTTTCAAATGTCGATAATTTAAACATTTCAAAGCATATTGAATGTTTTCATAAGGTAACCTGTTTCTCAGGGAATCATTTTAAGGCACAGAGGTAATTTGAATTTGTTAAATCAAAATTGGGTTCTAAATAAGTTGCAGTTTTAGTAATGAAATTTGAAAAGCTATGTTTAACTCATTGCCTTTTTCTGGTAACATCTTTTTGCATTCTGAAGGAGTCTTATTTCTAAAAATGAGTCATATTCTCTATATGAGTTTTTGTTGCAACCTACATGTAACCTTACAAAACTCAGGTGTAGTCAGTTCATCTTTTTCTAGTTGCCTTATGGTCTTGTCAAAGATTATCAAACATTTTTAGGAAACAGCATATACATTTCTGCTTTACTGTAATCCTTTTATCTATTTTTACTCTCATATGTCTCCAAATTAGAAAAGGATTTTCTTCTTGTTCCACAGTTGGAAATTATAATTTTATGGAAGGCCACCATTTTAATATCTTTTCCATGTCAAGCAACAATGATAGCCATCTTTTAGGCACATGCCTAAGGAAACTATTTCCTTCTATACCTGTACAATTAAAAATATAATTATGTGCTTCTTCATATTTGAGGACACTAAAAATGACCACAAATTTTCATTATGAAAGCCCTAATATGGCAGGCAAGCAGGTCACATACCTTTTTATCTACATGTTGTAGAAGGTAATGAGGACATTTAGCTGGTAAGATCTTTTTACTTTCTTTGATGAGAAGTTTACTGACTGAATGGAATTTGCCAACATTTTTATTTTCATCATCTACTGAATATGTGGATATAGGAGGAAGTCTTTTCCAAAGTTTCATTAAAATATTCATAGAAATTAAGAGCACTATTTGAAACTTCATTTTTCAAATTAAAGTGTCTATGTACTAAAAGAAACATTTTGTTACTACTGTGATCCCATGCACCTCCCTTGACGCACTGTAGAAAGCATAATCTTTGCTAAGATCTGACAGAATCAGATCTGACCCGTAAGAGGCCAATGCATCTGTTATCAAAATCCCGATTTGTTCCCCAACAGGATATTTTAGATGCAACTTCTGAATCAGGCAAAGTAATTAACACAGTTTCATACAACCATCAAGGGAATAATATGACAGTGCATGTTCATTACTGGGATATGCTTAAGGTAATTCAGTGGCCACTATTTTCAACTGACCATTGGTATTTTGAGGGAAATAAAAATAAAAACTTTTGAATGATTTAGTGGTACTTACCCATCTTATGCTAATCTTATGTGTCACCATCCCCTACTCCACCATTCCCAATCCCAAGTTATTTTTTGCATAATCTGCAAAATAATTTGTTGTGGTTATTTATTTCCTTAATGCAGCTGAATGTGTTTTTCCATTTGCCATTAATGTAACAAAGTTATTAAGCCTTCTTTTAGGGGGATATATGTGTAATACTGGTGTTGGTATTGTAATTGCTCTTATTTTCATTATCTAGATTCTTGGAAAATATGGTCATAAAATTTACAATGTTAAAATTAAACTGTCATGAGGGACAATATACAAAAAGAAAAGGGTCAGACCATATAAGACAATAGAACTTTAACCAAAACCTCTGCAGGAATCAGCCCAGAATGGTCAAGACTTAGTCATTCACTGCCAACTTTCCTACTTTTTGCCCTGACTTCCACCTCAGCACCAATCAGAGAAAGTCAAATATACTTCCCAAACCAATTATATACTATGCCCCACTGCTGGTTAATTTACTTCCAGCTTCCTTGTGCCAATAACCTCTTATTAAGGTATAACTGAAGTCTCCCCTTTTATCCACTATACAGCTCCCTTGTCTGCCTTCGAGTCTGCCAAATGCAAGTAATGGTGGCTGACTTCCTTGCTTTATCAAGCTCTGATTAAATGGCCTCTGTTTGTTCTTATTTGGATTGTCTTTGTTTTTGTTTTTTTTTTTCACAAGCAGTATCTCAATACAAAGCACAACAGTTAATCCACTGGCAAAGCCAAAGGCAGATTGTTAATGTTCATGATTACAGTGCACTAAGGTTGCACACAAATTGTGTCACTTGGAGTGATCCAACCAAGCATGACCCATTTTGGAGAACTGCCAATCATAGCTGCAAACATTAATGATCAGAGGTAAAAACGGCAGCAACTATGAGAGACAGATAATCTATACTGGTATTCATTTGACACTAAAAACTGTTTTCTTTCAGTTACTATTTTTGGGGTTGCCTTTTCAGTATGGCACTTCCCTGCAAAATTCCTTACCTAAAAACTGGGATTTTTGCTTCCTGAAGAGGTGATTCCCCAGAATGTGAGATTTTTCATACTAAAAATAGGACAATCAAGCCTGAAAAGTGGTCATTCTATTTTTGCTATTGTTGTTTACCATATTATCATTCAACCTGGAATACAAGCTAGAAAAATCTATCAGACTTCCTAGATTCCTGTTTCTCTCATCCTTCATTCACATCCAACCAATCCCCAGAAGTGGGCTCTATTTCCCAGAGACATGTTCACCATAAGCTAACATAGTATAAACTTGAAGCCCCTTCTGTGCATGGATCTCCTTCCCAAGCTTTGAGAGAGTCCCTGCCAATGTGCTCACATGTATATATGTTTTTCTAAAATTTTCAAAAGTTAGAATCACCATCAGTTAAGATGACTGTCTCCACAGTGGTTGCTGCTCCATCACACTTCCCTTCGTGTTGGGTAATGTAAGGGTGACCACAAAGCATGTTTGGAATCCAACTAAGGGGCAACTGAGTTGGAAATACTTCATTTTTGGTTTATTGGAACATGTTGTGGTTTTCAGCCACTTCTAGGAATGGTTTCATAATTGCTAGCATCCCTGCTGTAGGAATGACTTCCAGAAGTACTCCTACCACTCATTGTGCTGACCCACCCAGCATCACAGGAGGAAGGAGAATGGCCAAAAATTTACTGCTGTATGAAGGTGTCCTCTCCCATCTGTCACTGGAACTAAGAGAGTAAAGGAGAAATATTGTTTAAAATGTGCAGAACCAGTAGCTAATATGTGGAAAAATCTTCCAATCATTAAATATATATGTATTACAAAAATAATATTTGGTTTTCATAAGTGCCTAATTAAAATGAAAGTATTTCTGGTTAGAAATATGATTTATAATGCAGGATGCATAATTATAAACCTGCCATGCTCTTTTTCTGGTTTATTTTGATGAAAAGTGCTTAAAGTTAAATTTATCAGAAATTCTGTGTTGGCAGGGAACAACCAGTAGCAGTACTATAAGCAACAGATACAACTTGGTGTAAAACCATATTTTTTGCGTCCAAACTATCAGTAATTTTTTTAAACAATTGTAGTAGAAAAAGTCTTGATTTCTTTCTAACCTCTCTATGGAAAATAGTATTATAAAATCATTTTCTTTCTTTTTTTTCACTATTCTTTTTTATTAAATTTTTTTGCACACAAAACAATAAACATTTTCTAAAAATACATACAAACAAAAAGATGCATATCAAACATATTAGGAAGGTTGCACATGGGAAGACAGGGAATAGAAATGGGGGTTGGGAATTAAAGAAAATATATGAGAGAGGGACTTTGTATGGATCAATGATAATAACTCAATCCTCTATTTGACAAAGAAGAAGGAGAAGGAAGAGGAAGAAAAAGAAAGTGGGATAAAGGATCAACAGAGGGAAGAAAAGAGAAAAAGGAAAGAAAGAAAGAAAGAAGGAAAGAAAAGAAAGAAAGAAAGAGAAAGAAAGAAAAAGAAAGAAGGAAGGAAGGAAGGAAGGAAGGAAGGAAGGAAGGAAGGAAGGGTATAAAATCATTTTCATATGAAGATATTAAAAAAGTAAATATCCAAAATGTTTTTATATGGATAATATATGGAGATGTGTCAAGAAGGTAATTCAATTACCTATTAACTATTATTATATTATTATAGTTATTAATCTATAGCTATTCTGTTATTTTTCTGGATTATCTGAACTTTGTAGCATTTTTTAGCCTTTTTTTTTTTTTTTTTTTAGATGGAGTTTTGCTCTTGTTGCCCAGGCTGGAGTGCAGTGGCGCGATCTCAGCTCACTGTAATCTCCGCCTCCCAGGTTCAAGCAATTCTCCTGTCTCAGCCTCCCGAGTAGCTGGGATTATAGGCACCCACCACCACACCCCACTAATTTTTGTATTTTTAATAGAGATGGGGGTTTCACCATGTTGGCCAGGCTAGTCTCGAACTCCTGACCTCGTGATCTGCCTGCCTCAGCCTCACAAAGTGTTGGGATTACAGGCATGAGCCACCGCACCTGGTCTTGTTAGCCTTTTAAAGTTGGTAATGTTTTATTATTTCTTTCCTCATTATAAACAAATACTTTCTTTCATACTTAATTTTGTATTTGTAATTTTGAGCACTTTTTCTTAGAGAGAGTCTGACAAAAGTGGATTAGCTCCTGCTATTCCCTAGTCATCTCTAGAATCTGTTCCTCACTTTCACCTTCTTGTGCTAGTTCAGGAATTCATTCTCTGGCTCACAGCTCTTACTCCAATCAATTCCCCCTGCTGCCACGAGAGTCAATGTTCTAAAAAACAAATTCAGTTGTCATCAGGGGATACAAAACAACGTTCTTCTCTAGGTGCCAATCACATTCCATAGTCCTGCGTTTCATCCTAAGCTCCCCAACCCAGGCTGCTTGAAGCACCACTTCACATGGAACTTCCTATATTCTCTCACACATCACTTCTGAGTGTGAGGCTTCCTCTCTCTATGAGAGAAGATCTGATTAGTCCTTCATGGTCAAACTCAAGTATCACCTGCTCACTGAAGATTTGTTCAACTTATCCACCATTTATATGCCTCGGAACATCTTGTTTATTTTTCACTTCAGTACTTTTCACTCTGTATGACATTTTCTTATTGATATTCATGTATCTCCTGCTAACAAGCAAGTTTCTTGAAAGCAGGGTCTTTATCTTATCACGGTATCATCAGTGTAGTGTGATGCTTGCTTGACATAGCACTCATTTGCTCATTTATTAATCTTACATATCTACTTACATTACCTATAATATGTATCAGACATTCTGCTAGGTACTAGAGATAAAGCTTGTAGTAGATTCATGATAGATATTATTGAAATGAATGAATCTATTACCTTCTGATTTTGTCATAAAGATAATCACATTGCACCTTTACTCCAAGTCCTATCATCATATCATTGTCATGGAGCAGGCAGAGAATATTTCCTCTATGTTCAAATAAGCAATTGTGGTATAAAAAAAGGCTGAACTAGAATCAGAAGTCTTGGGTTTGAGTTTCTGGGCTACAGTTAATGGCTAAGGATGTTAAGCAAGTCATGTAAATATCTCTGGTAATGATTTTCTTTTCTTTAAAATGAAGGGAATATTTCATACCCCATTAACACACTCTAAGAATTAAATGATATGGGTGGAATTGGTTTGTTAACAATTGTTTTACACAAATGTTAAGGTGCTATTGCTTTCAGATAAAAGGTGTTACTATTCCTCTGCATCTGGTAACATCTTTCATTTGCACTTTCAACAGTAATACACTGTATTTATTATTTACTGTCCACCTGGAATGAAAATCTTCAAATACTACTTGTTCAATCAAACTGCAATAACACTCAATTCTCAGAGATAATGAGATTGAACTGGAACTAAATGAAAATACATTTTGCTAAATCATAGTCACAGCCTAAAAATGAAGGTCAAAATGGAACTATAACTCTGGGTAGAGTGTGCTGGAAAATGCAGAAAATTCTAACAGGCACATTCAAACCCAATATTATCAGATAAAAGGCCATATTGTACCTCACAATTTTAGTAAGTGTAAAATATGTTTTATCTTTTCTCTCTTCTTTTTAGAGCTATCAGGGTCTGGACCCATGGCTATTATCTCCACTATAGAACAGGACCGAAGAGGTTGCAGACCCATACTGCTTGATGTTTCCATTCATCTGACGTAAGATGTATTTCCATCATCTTTTTTTCGTTGTCATCTTTAAACACAGTCCTACTCTCTATAGTTAAAAAACATAGAATCTGATTTGACAGAGGAGATTGCCCTGTGGAATTTGAAATAATTTATGAAATGCTTAATTGGCTTATTGTTAACTGAGAGCTAAACCAAAATTTTAGAAATAGTTTCAAGCCATGTCTCTTTACCAACCACAAAAATTGTGTATCATTTTTATAAACATAGAGAAAGAAAATAAATTGAACCTCATATGGTAGAATAATGTGCATCACTTTTCAAATCCTGTTAATGTTTTTCTCTGATTCAGCTGAGAAATACCCCAGGATTCTTTTTTTTTTTTTTTTTTAGGGAAATTGTGCCAGCATTCATACTCACTTCACAGTGGAATTAACCATACCACTCATGTTTTCTGACATGGGCATGTGACCCAGACAATGTTAAAAGTGTCTTTCTCTATGATATTTCAAATAAGAATTGTTTAAATATAGAGTACTTCCTTTGTAGTGATGCACAGAAAAGATGTGAGCCTGGGAGCCACTAGTGGCCATAATTGCAGCTTAATCGAGAAAGCCACACAGAGAGATTAAAAGCAACAACCACATAGAGAAAAACAGAACAAAATACTACAAAAGCTGGGGAGTGATGAGGTAAGATACTAGAGATCAAATTCTCCTAGACAGACAGAAAGTAAATTTCAGAAAAAGCCAAAATCAGACTTTAAAATCAAGAATTGAGGATAAATCTGAAGAATAAATAAGCAAAAATAGGAGGCTCAGGGTAAAGAGATTAGATTAAGTTGTTGGACCAGAAGATAGGCTCAGAAAAATAAAGTATATTCCAGAAGAGGTGTGGAGACTTTGTGTATTCTTGTTATGCAAACCACATTGAATATTCAAGGGCACTGAGGTCAACTATACTGTTCTTAGGATGAATTCACTCTATATCAACCACTTGACGATATCAAATCCCCATCTCCTGGGGCATATTCTGTGCTTTATTCTATTCAAAAGAAAGCAATGAATAGTTTCTTCTCCCTTACTTTTATCTTCCACAGTGGTGTGAGTGCTAGCACTCTAACAATCCTTGACTTCATTACCACATGTCCCACTTATGGCCAGGAAGATCTAAGTGGACATCCCTGGGGAGATTCTGGGAAAGCTTTTTAAGATGAATAGCCTTAGTGTTATGTCCCTTTAGTTGCTTGCACTTCTTCCATTCATCCTTCTCCCATTTTCTGCCTGGACAAAGGAAACAATGATAAAATTCATACAACCATTTTCAGACTATGAAGACGGCAATAACATGCTAAACATGGTGGAGTTTCAACATGAATTTTAGAGCAGACACACATTCAAAGCATTGTGGGTCCCTCTTGTTTCATCGATAGCCATCTTCAGCATTAGTAGATGTTCCTACAAAATGCCAAGAAAAGCTATGTCCCTTCCAGGAATCACTGTCTTTCTCCTAACATTTTTAGGTGCCAGGTAGAGTTAAGAATGTTCCGTCTGGCTGTGACAAGTTTTCTCTTGTTTAGAGTGGCAAATTTGGCCTTTCTAAAATTGTGAATGTTCATGTCATCAGGTACTCAAATATTAAGGAATCAATATATGTTTTAAACAAACAGAAAATAATTCTTAAAAGTTGATTTTGGCCTTCCTTCTTTATAATTGACCTAATTTCAAATATGGATAGGGTCCAAATAACATTACTTTTTTAGAAATAAATTATACTTTCTGTATAATAAATAGTTTCTAAGTCCCTTAAGAGTTAATTATTGTTTTCATTTGTTTTTAATTTTTAAAAACTATATTCCTTAAAGAATATTTGTAATCATTTTTCCTCTATCAGATCTTATAAAAAGAAATAGGCATGTCACCTCAGAGTCATTTTCTCAGAGTGATTCTGATGTTATCTTTGAGTTACTACCTTGTCTTTCTTTAAATTTTGTTTCTCTTTTCAATCTGTCATATTCACTAGCGAGCATGGTATTATATAGATATTACACTGATATTTAATTTTACTATATCCATATTTCCCTCTCATGTAAACTGAAAATTGTTTTAATAGGCTTCTCATCCATTACCATTTTTAAAATAAGGTACTTGACCATCTCCATAGTAAGAAAATCATATGACATTTCTCCACATGTGTGTAATGCCCTGAATTCATATAGTTCACCTTTCTCTATGACTGATCTTACCACCTGAAATACTGCTCAATAAAACCAAATCACAACATGTTTTCCTTCATTTTTCTTATTTCTTATTTTATTCTTCTTTTTACCAATTTAATTGCTTAGTTAACAAGTATATTTCTACATGGGCCTTACGGTTATGTGAACTTGTAGATTTATTGTGTGAAAATGTGTATTTTTCCACTTTGTCCCACTTCCCAATTAGTCTATCAAATTTCTACCTAACTGTGAAACTACTCAGTTGTCATAGAGTTGTTATGCCTTCTCCTTTTATACATATATAAAAAGATAAATTCTCATTGCTTCAATAATTTTTAAAAAAAAATTTTCATAATGAGTTTGTGTGTTGGAATTTCTGTTCCCCAATTAGACCACGATAATTCACCCCAAGTTTAGAACTGTGTCTGGTACACATAAGGTTTTCAGTAGATATATTTTATCTGAACTCGGTCATAATAGACTGAGGGGCTAGAACTAAGTCTACTTCTCCTTTCTAACTGCCCGCAAGAGCTAATAGAGTACTCAGAACATATTTAGCAAATGCTGAAAAATAGAAAATGAGACTAGGACTAAAAGTCTGGCCTTAAAAATTGACTGACCATACGATATTTTCCTCCCACAAAAAAGTTAATCCCTTATTCCTTCTACGAATTACAACTAAAAATCTCAGAAAAAATAAGTAAATATCAGAGGACCTTAAAAGTCCAGAAAAGAAAGCAAACTAGCTAGAGATTTTACGACTTGAGGAATAATGGGGAAGTGAATTGTCTGTGTTTTGTTTGTTTTTCCTCCTATGTATCTCTGCCTGGGTACTGGAGAAACCCACAAAACATAAATAATACTGGGAGCAGATAAAACAACAACAACAAAACCCCCACAAAGATGGCATACACACACACACACACACACACACACACACACAGAAAAGGAAGGCTAATGAGACATAACCCTCCTGACTATGCACACCCTCCAAGAAAATGCTGCACCTCTCTATTTCCCTACTGCATCCTCCAGCCCCAGACTTTGAACAATAGCTTGTCTTTCATCCCTGTTTTGCACAAAGGAGGCAATATACCTATTTCTCCCCACTGTGCGCTCTGCCAACTGTGTATTAGAGTCCTACCAATCATCTCCACATTGCAATAGCATGAGCAGATGTGTTTTCCCTCCCATCCACAGTGAGCATTGTGACTATGAAGACTGTGGAGTAAAAAAGCTATGTGATCATTCCAACGCTGAACTAAGTGAGCATTGGAAGAGAAGCAGCACTCTTTTTCCTTTCTATCATGTGCTGTGGAGCTCACGAAGTAGAGCACTGCTGCTATCCTAATCTTGCACTAGCTGAGTGACAGCAAAGATGAAGCAACCAACTCCCACCTAATTAGAAAATAGATGCTATGTATAGGAAGAAGAGGGAGCTTCAGAAAGGGATTCTGTATATGAAGTTCTGGGCAGACTCCAGAGTGGCCATTTATGAAACCAACCAGAATCACAAGGCAAAATGTATGAGAACTGAACTATGGTGCACAATGTTGCCAAGATTTCAAGTTGGTCACATTAATGAAAAGCACAAAAACAGAGGAGACCAAAAGAGCACTGTAAATGTTTTGAAATCTCCATTAACATTTAAACTACAGCCCACAAAAGTTGGCCAGGACATGCATTCTGAACTTTAACAGGTATATCACCTGCTTTAGCAGATATAAATAGGAAATATTACCATATACAACTTAAAATTTCCAGAATATGTTAAACATCATTTACCATGTCAAGGACCATGAAAATATCAATTTGAGCAAGAAAATCAACAGACACCAAAGCAAGATATATCTAATTGCAACATGATGTTGCAATTATCTGATGATGATTTTTAAATCTGCATCATAAAAATACTCTGATAAAAATTAGAAATTATTTGAATCAGATGAAAATATAGAAAATCTTGACAAAGAAATATCAGATATAAAGAAAAATGAAAGTGAAAATTTAGAAGTGCAAAATATAGTAAGAAAAATGTAAAACTCACAAGATTGGTTCAATAGCAAAATGAACATGACAGAGGAAAGAATCAGTAAGCTGGAAGACAAATCAATAGAAATTATCCAATTGGAATAAAAAAGAAATGCACTATTCCTCAAAAAAATGAACAATCAAAATATATCAAAGATAAAAATAGATAACATGAATAATCTTTATTAACAAAATTGAATATCTAGTTAAAAAGTTTTTGGAAAAAAAAAACTCAGCCTAAATGGATTCAATAGTAAATTCTATCAAACCTGTAACGACGAAATGACCCCAATTTGACACAATTTTCTCCAGTAAATAGATAACACTTATCAATTCTTTTAGTGAGGCTAGCATTGCTTTAATACCATAGCTAGATAACATCAATACAAAAAAACAAAATTACAAACCAATAATCCCTGTGAACATACATATAAAAATCCTCAACAAAATACTAGCAAATAGAATCCAGATTATAGATAAAAATAATTATATACAATGATCAAGGCAGTTTATTTCAGGAATACAAAGCTGGTTTAGTATTTGAAAACTTATCACATTAAGAGTATAAAGAAAAAAAGACAAAAAGTTATATCAGTTGATGCAGAAAAAACACTTGCCAAAATGCAATACTGACTGATATAAAATTCTCAGCAAACTGAGAACAGAATGGAACTTCTTCAATCTGGTAAAAAGTATCTACCAAGAATACAGTTACCATCATACTTACAGATGAAAGACTAAATAGTTTCCAACTTAAATTGGGAGCAAAGCAAAGATGTTGACTGTCACCATTCCTATTTAAGTAGTATTAGAAGTTCTAGCTAGTGCAATAAGGCAAGAAAAAGAAATTCAAGGCATACAGATTGAGAAATCTATTGGAAAAGAAAGAAATGTTAACTGTTCCTATTAACAGATGGCATGATTATCTATATGGAAAGTCTCAAAGAATCTATTG
This sequence comes from Hylobates moloch, assembly GCF_009828535.3. Taxonomy (NCBI): domain Eukaryota; kingdom Metazoa; phylum Chordata; class Mammalia; order Primates; family Hylobatidae; genus Hylobates; species Hylobates moloch. The sequence continues at coordinate 54,282,404 of NW_026652276.1, read as the reverse complement.
AAAAAAAAATCTCCTAGAACTAGTAAGTGAACTTAGCAAGGTCACAGAATATAAGACCATGACATAAAAATTAAGTATATTTCTATAGAGTAGTAATGAGCTATTGTTATTAATATTTTAAAGTTACCAAATAACTCCCCAAAATGCAACACTTCAGTATAAGTCTAACAAAACTTGTACAGTACGTGTATACCTCAAACTATAAAGCACTGATGAAATAATTCACCAATGACCTAAATTAATGTAGGGATACACCATGATCATTGATTGGAAGATGCAACATGATCAATAATACAATTGTCTCAAAACTAACCTATAGAATTCTATCAATTTGTATCAAAAACTTAAGATATTTTTGTAGATATACACAAAGTAAATCTGAAATTTATATAAAAAGCAAAGGAACTATAGAATAGTTAAAGCAATTTGACAATGAATAATAAGGTTTGAGAAATCACATTACTGGATTTTAAGACTTTCTACATACTTTACAGTTAGTGTAAAAGAAGCATGAGTAGGGAGATTGACACAAATACCAGTGGAGCAAAATAGGAAGTTCAGTAATAGGCAAACCAAAGTACTTACAACTGATTTTTGACAATGATTCAAAAGCAATTCAATGTAAAAAGGATAGTTTTCTAACAAATGAAATAATTGGACTTCCCTAGGCAGAAATAAGCTTCTGTCTAAACTTATAAATTGTATAAAATATTAACTCAAAATAAATTAGAGATATAAATAACCTAACACTAAAATTTTTAGACAAAAACACAGGAGAAAATCTTTGTTACTTTGGGCTAGGTGACAAGTTCTTAGACATGATGCCAAATGTACAATTTACAAAAGAAAATATTTATTAATTAAACTTCATTAAAATTGAAATAGTTTGTTCTACAAAATATCCTGTTAATAGGCTGAAAAGACTAGCCACAGACTGGAAGAAAATATGTGCAAATTGCTTATGTTACAAAGGGCTTGTTTCTGGAATATGTAAGGAACTCATATTCAATCAGAAAATGGGCAGAAGTCTTAAACAGACATCTCATCATAGAAGAAATATAAAAGGCAAAAAAAAATCGCATGAAAAGAAAAATACTAGCCATTAAGGAAATGCAGATTAAAGCTATGATGAAATAACACCATAAATGTATTAGAATGGCTAAATTAATAAATTCTGACACTACCAAATCCTGGTGTGAGAATACAGACCAACTGGATCTTTCACATATTCCTAATGGGAATGGTGCAACCTCTCTGGAAAATAGTTTGAAAGTTTCTTGTAAGTTTAAATATACACTTATCATATAATCCTGGGTATTTATAATAGAGAAATAAAAACTCACAGTCATATTAAAAACCCATCCATGAATTTCCATAGCAGCTTTGTTTCTAATAGTGAAAAACTAGAAGCAATTTAAATGTCCTTTACCAAGTAAATGAGGTATAAAAGAGGTGGTACATCTGTGCAAAGTTATACTACTAAGGAATAAGAAGGAATGGACTATTGATATAGGCAAATACTTTAATGAATCTCAAGGGCCCTATGTTAAGTGAAAGAAACTGAGCCAAAAATGAGTACATACTATATGATTACATTTATGTTAAGTTCTAGAAAAGTTTAAATGATAAGAGTCTAAAACAGATCCATGATTGCCAGGGCTTAGGTTTAGTGGGGAGAGTGTGAAAGGGTTGATTTGAGATTATGAAACATTTTTCTATTTCGATTGTGGTGGTGATTATGTTGATCCATATCTATGATGAAATTTCATAGAATTAAACCTTTTAAAAATACATGTAAAAATATGAAATCCAATTAAGTTTTGTAGTTTACTTGATAATACTGGTCCAATGTCAATATTTTGACTTTGATAATATACGATGGTTATGTAAAATGTCATCATTGAGGAAACTGTGTAATGCAAATTATCTGTATTTATTTTGCAAAGTTTTATGAGTCTTAAATTTTTCAAAACAATTTTTTTATAAAAAGTCATTCTCAATGGTGGTGTAATTTATGCTTTCATTTATTTAACCTATTAAAATAAAAAAAAATTTGTGATAGAGAAAAAATCAGTGGTTTCCACGGATCAGGATTAGAAAGAGGGAGTAACTACATACAGGTAGCATGAGGGAGTTTCTCTGGAGCACCAGAACAGTTTTCTATCCTGATTTTGGTGGAAGTTATACAAATCTATACATGTGATAATATTTCATAGCATTTTGTAACAACAACCACAAAAAACTCAAAGGAAAAAGAAATAAGTAAGTATGAAAACTGGTGAAATCTGAAAAAAAAAATCAGATAGTTTAGTTTATAATATTCAATTTTCTGTTTTTAAATTACACTATAGTTTTATAAAACGTTATCATTAGGGGAACCTGAGTGAAAGGTACACAGAAACTCTCTGTATTGTTCTTATAATATTTAAATCTAATATTGTTTCCAGACAGCAGTTTAAAAATTGACTCAATATAGAAAATAGAGTGATTTTTGGTGTGAATTCTTAACTCTGAAGTCTTTTTTCTGCTCCTACCTGATGTCATCTGTTGCCTAACAACCTTATTCCTCATTGAGAGGCATTACAAATGGGAAAACGCCACTGAATTACTTCTCACTGACTGTAAAGCAATCACATTATTACTTGGCAATCAGCCCAAGGTTCTGGGCAAGAAGTTACTCAGAAAAAAAGCTCAAATTTAGCTTTTATTTGAAATTTCTCCTAAAATAGAAGGATGTCCATCAACACAGAATGGGAGCATGTACAGCTTGATAGAACATAAGACAGTATGTAATTTTACTGAACTATTATAGAAGATTTCTTGTCAAGCTTTCAAAAAGTAGTAAAACAATAATATTCTGAAACATTTGATTCATATTTAATGAACAACATATAAACAGCTCAAATTTAAGTAAACACTGTAAAATCATTTCCTAAGCAAGCTACTATTTTGTTGCAACCAGGGAACTAATAATATTTGGTAGGAGTGTGCTCTAATAATGATTAGTAAAACTCTACCTTTTATCATTGAAAATAAACCAAATAAAAGATAATAAAATACCAACTATACTAAAATAATGTTTCTTTCTACCATAAACATAAAGCAAACAGCTTGATATTCCTGCAAATACCAGATAAAATGAGATATGTTTCTGGAAAATTAACCCCTTCAAACATTTCTTTATAGCCCCAAATCTCCAAAATTTTAATTTTGACTCAGTTTTGTGAAACAAGCGGCATCTGGGAAGAAGTGATGAAAATGTATTAATGTATGTATTAATGACATATATTTATGTCAGGAATGTGGAATTCACATGTAAAATATGACAATATTTAACTTTACTCAATCCCTATTTTCCCAATAAACAGTGATAATTAGGAAATCTGCCCCTAAATTTTTGTCTTCTAAAATTTCCCCAGCCAGGATGGGCACAGTGCCTCACGTCTATAGTCCCAGGCACTTGGGAAGCTGAGTCAGGAGGATCACTTGAGCCTGGAGAGGTGGTGGCTGCAGACAGCCATAATTGCACCACCGCACTCCAGCCTAGGCAAAGTTTTTGAGACAAGGTCTCAAAAAAAAAAAAAAAAGAAAGAAAAAACAAACAAACAAAAAACAACAACAACAAAAAATCCAGCCTTTTGTGTTCAGGAAACATCTTTCCATAAAGAACCATATTTCCCCCATAAAATTCAAATAAGACTCATTGTACACTCTTTTATTGACTCCTATAAGATTTGCATATAACTTCCTTTAATATCTGGTTAGACAAGACCAAAGAGAGATCCTCTAAATTCTTATTCTGTGTCTCAAGAGTGATTAGCTAAGATTTGAACTATTTGTCCCTTTGAAACTAGCCAGACACAGAGATAAACATTTCCTGTTGAGCCAACTGACTGAGACTTCCCTTGATTGTAAAGCAGTCACAACTCTAAATCACACCACCTGAAAATTGTCTACTCCTCCCTTTGAATGTCTAAGGCAAAAATCACCCTGCCAGGACACTAATCTTCAGATCTGCAGTGCTTTCCCTACGGCAATAGGCTGTACAAAATCTCTCCTTAATTATCTGGTGCACATTAATCTTTGACAAAATAAAATGCAGTAAGGGGTTTTGATTTGCTTAATGATATACTGTTTTGTATAACAAATGGTTCCAACGTAAGATTTAAATTTTAATAAATTCCTAAATTAGTAGCAATTTTTAAATTAATATACTTTAGAAAGACTGCAGGGTTGAAACTTAGCTGCATAAAAGTACCCACCACTTTCTAAAACATTTTAAACTTTATTTTTAATTGAAAAATAACTGTATATATTATACATTAAGGGTTAAATATGATGTTTTTATATATGTTTACATTATTTAATGATTTACAAGCACTAATTAAATAAATTCTAAAACCAGTTTAAATCTCAAGAAGTCTTTCTCAGACAGTCAGAATATGTCATCAGTGAATGGGTTCATAAGTCAGTACATAAGGAGATTTCCTGCCAACTCAAAACTACACTGTTAATAAATTAGAGGTAACTTCTTAATATTGAATTTGTAACTCTACAAAAATTATTCCAAGTATGTTTGGGTTAAACTACGTCCATCATATCAAGAAAAAAGAATTGAGAAGGGACCAAAAAACTATTTCAGTCTCCCTCTTTTGCATGCAGTGAAGATATGAAATATTCTCATATTGTAATCTCTTTTTTGGTTTTCTGAAAAACAACACGTAAATAAACACAAGGGGGTAGGCATTAGGATACTGAAAAGAACCAAATGTCATGTTGTGCAGAAATAACGTAAAATATCTCATTCATCTCTGACAGGGAAAGGTAGAAGTGATAAGTGATAAGTTATTTGAAAGACTGAGGATAGAAGAGGAACTCTTAAAAATGGGAAAAATGTTTTCACTGTAGTATTTTTTTCATCTATTAAGGATGAATAGATCACATTTGATTCAAAGCTGGTGTTAATTTTGTAGACCATGATTCTTTATTCTTGTCACCAATACTTGTAGATTCCAATACCTCAATTGACAATGTCCTATTAATTTAATGAAAGGTCTTAATCTCAATCAGGAAGACTTGAGTATCAAGACGCTAAGACTCTGTCCATTTCCATTGTAACTACCATCATCCAATCCACCATTATTTCTTACTTAGACCACTGCCACACCTCCAAATTTGTCATCCCAAATCCACTACAGACTCTACTCCCAACCAAATCCCCTTTCTGCAGTTATGGCTAGAATTTTTTTTAATTTCAAATATTATTTTTTTCACTGTTACAACTAAATACTTTAAAAGTTTTACATTGTTCCTATATTTTAAGTCTAACTTTCTGAACATGTTGTTTCTGATGTTAAAATTCTTCCCACTTCAATCAATGTCATTTCTAACCACTCCCATCACTGAATACAAATTAGTCATTCTGTGCTGTCTATTTCTATAACTGCCCTTCATTGTTCCTCCTTGCATTTTCCTTGCCTAAAATGTTTCTTTTCCCACGTTGGCTTATTCTTATTTGACCTCAGTCCTCATTTTAATTTTATTTCTCCAGAGAAGCTTTATCTGGCCATTCCTCACCTCCTAAATTAGATTTAGTTTACTCTCACACAGCAATCTTTACCTTCATAGGGCCATCAAATTATAAAGAAATCACTAAGTTTTCATTAGACTATGATAGCAAAGCAGACTGGCAGGAGAATTGCTTGAATGACAATTTTTAAGAATCCTCCTATTAGTGAAAAAGACTTGAGTATCAGGATATTAACATTAAGACCTTTCATTATATTCTTAGGAGGTTGTCAAAAGACAAGTGCTTCATGTACAGATACTAAGATTGAAGGAAATTTCCCAGTGACCATTCAAAAGTGCTCTGACCCATCCAAGGGAAATTGTTCCACATTATTAAGTAGATAAAGGAGGGTTATAGAAAACCTAAAAGGACAAAGTACACTTTGTGGAACAAAATGAAATAGTTGTAAATATTGGCTGAGTGAGACACTCTCCTTGGCAGCATTAGAAACTAGATCAGCATTTCAGAAAAAATTCTCAATTCAGAAAGGCAATAAATTGTAGGACAAAATCAGAAACAGTAGTCAGAATGATTTTACAACCCTTCCTAAGAGCTATTCTTGACTATTCCTGAGTGTTTTAAGAGATTTGGAAACTGTTATGTGGTGAAAAAATTGTTTTTTCTCTTTATTTTTTAAATTTAATTCACTTTTTGTTAGAATTTCATAAAATACAATACTAATCAATACAAAATGTTGCTAGGCAAAATAATTCTTCAGATAATTAAAGAAAATTGATTTTTACTACTATTATGGCATGCATTCTTAGGGTTTTATCAACATGGAAAAGTGGATAGAACTTGGATAAAATAACAAATTTTGTTGTACTTCTGAGTTGGGGAGATGGAAGTAGAGAAAACTTCCAAGAGGCAAAAAAATAGTTGAAATCTGTGCTTGGAGTAGGAAGCACAGTAGAAATGTAGGTAAAATTCTAATATCAAGATTGCTTAAGGGAAGAGGAGGGAGTGACCAGTCTGCTAGCTTGAGCCAAGGAATCTAAAGGACATGCCTTTAGATTTAAATTTAGGGTCTCAGATTGATAAATACTGCCTGTCTCACAAAGAAGCAAAAGCAAGTTTTACTGGATGAAATAATCTTCAATTTAGGCCTCAGTTTTTACACATGTTAAGAACGACCAATGTGAGCTTTTATCAAAGATAGTCAAATTTATCAGAAAATCATTTTTTTGAGAAATAGCCAGCCCAAAAAAATTGCCATTAATTGTATATGTATAAAAATGTTAAAGAAATAAACAATACAATCATATATATATGAAATTTTTAAAGAAACAAGAAATGCATTGGCAAGAAACAGGAAAAATAAAAAAGATAATCCAAAATTACCAGATAGATTTCAAAACAAACTAATAAGATCATTTAGAAATAAAAATTTTGAAAATATATATGCATAATTGTTGAAATAAAAAACTCAAGGATGACAAACTGATTAGACTTACCTAAAGGGAACTAGAAAATATACCTAAATTTATCAAAACTAAGGAACTAGAAGTTAGACTTGAGTCTTATTCCCAAGGTACCTCATTATGAATATGCATATATTCTAAAATCTGAAAAAAAAAGTGAAATCCAGAACACTTGTGGTCCCATGTATTTTGGATAAGAGATATTCAGCTTGTACTGAAAATAAATAATTGACAACCTAGAACTGAACATCAAGTAAAAGTGTCTGATATGGTTTGACTGTGTCCCCACCCAAATCTCATCTTGAACTGTAGCTCCCATAATCCCCACATGTCATAGGAGGGACCTGGAGGGAGTTAATTGAATCATCGGGGTGGGTTTTTCCCATGCTATTCTTGTGATAGTGAATAAGTTTCATGAGATCTGATGGTTTTATAAAGGGCAGTTCCCCTGCATACACTCTCTTGCCTGCCACCATGTAAGACATGCCTTTGCTCCTCCTCCTTCTGCCATGATTGTGAGGTCTCCCCAGACATGTGGAACTCTGAGTCTTTTAAATCTCTTTATAAATTACCCAGTCTCAGGTATTTCTTTATAGAAGTATGAAAATGGACTAACACAGTATCTTTCAAGAACAATAATAAAATAAATATTTTCAAACAAAGAAAAAATGGAAGAATTCACCAACAGATGAATGCTAAATTTACTTCTGAAGGGCATAGTTCAGAAAGATGGAAATACACCCATCTTAAAGTGAGAAGTGCATGGTTAGTGGCTGATAAGCTGCTCAATAAGCTGTGGCAGTGGTTCTTGGGAGAGGTCTTGGCAGACTTGATAGACAAAACTTTGCACTTTAGAGTTGGCTTCTCCTCTCAGTTTTACATAAGACATTCCAACTCTACATATAAGATGAGTCTCACAATGGGATGGAGCCTCACAGATGTCCTGCTGAGGGACGGTAGAGGGCAAATCTGGAAATGTAAAGATTGTAGTGATTAGAGTTCCTCCAAATTCTTCAGTATGTCACAGATACCCTATATCAGTGAGCAGAATTCTATTTCTTGCTTTGTTTCTTTGATTTAAACTAGGTTAACAGTTTCTCAGAAAAAAAAAAAAGGACATTAAGCACTTTTTTCAAAATTCATCTGAAATAACTGATCTCTGAGTAAAGAATTAAGCATCTTGGGGGGAAATTTCAGTAGCTGAGTTACCTTCACAGCTAGTAGTTTTAAAAGAGTACCAAAACAGATTAATATATTGTGGCATTACAGGCATAAAATGTCTTTGGAATATTTTTAATTTGGACTACTACACTATAACATAAGCCAAAAATTCATATTTCATATAAGTGCCATAAAACTAGAGGTGTACTTGTTGAACCTCACTGGTGCCCAATGTTCTGCTGGAAGGGAGAAAAAGATTATTTCTAGCAATATGACTTGCAAGAAGAAGTAATTTTCTCATAAATCGTTATTAGACATTTCATTGTCTCCAAAACATAATTTAAGCATCTTAGAAGGAAATGAATAAAAGGAGGAAAAAGTCTCAAAAACATCATCAGCAAAATCTTGAAAAATGTTATTAAAAATTGTTCTTATTCAAAAATTTAATTCTACTCATAAGTCAGATTGCTTTAAAGTAGCTTGATATCCTACAATATAACAATTGAAGTCAAAACATTCTACATGCACTATTTTAGGAGATTTATTATTTGAGAATAAACATATGCTTAACTATGTAAAAAGCAGTGGAAGTTTGCAAACTAGAACGATCAAGTAAAATCATTAGGACTCGTAGTCAAAAAATGCTTTTGCAGACCACTTTCATGGGACAAGAAAGTGCAGAATTTTATTCACTAAACATGTAATGACTGTCTCTTATACTTGAAATGGTGGTACAGAAGATAAAAAGATGAACAGTGTGGATCCTCAACTTCAGTAATGAAAAAACATGTTGACAGCATTCAAAAAAATAATAATAATATAGCAGGTTCCACAAGTGAATCTGGATGGATGTGAGGGGTATTGTATTAGGAAAGGCCTTTATCAAATAATTAGCTTTTTAATATAAAATGAAATGGTGATAGCACATTACAAAAACTCAAAAAGAAAGTTAAACTGAACATAAAGAAAAAATGTATGAAGCTAGAAAAGCATACATGATGTTCTACTGTCATGCAATATTTTAATTTGGCAGAAGTTCATGTGATGAGAAGTTGTAATTAATTAGAAATATAAGCTAGAACTAGATCATTGAGTAATAAAAGAACAAATAAAGACAACACAAGAAAAAATTTTTTTTAATCAACCAACATATAAAGTTATGTAGTATCAAGTGTAGCAAATTATAAATAAGGCTGGATCAGAGAATTTTGTGTAAGAGATTTTTAGCATAAAGCACAGGGAGCAAAGGCCCAGGAGTTGAACATGAATCAGAGAGAGACAGGGAGAGGCCAGACGACAGTGTATGACACAGGAGAGACTTTGGGTGAACTGCAAAAGAAAACCATTTGAAGCTTTTTTTGCTTTTTGTTTTTTTGTTTTTTTGAGACGGAGTCTCGCTCTGTCGCCCAGGCTGGAGTGCAGTGGCGCAATCTCGGCTCACTGCAAGTTCCGCCTCCCGGGTTCACGCCATTCTCCTGCCTCAGCCTCTCCGAGTAGCTGGGACTACAGGCGCCTGCCACCACGCCCGGCTAATTTTTTGTATTTTTAGAAGAGACGGGGTTTCACTGTGGTCTCGATCTCCTGACCTCGTGATCCACCCGCCTCGGCCTCCCAAAGTGCTGGGATTACAAGCGTGAGCCACTGCGCCCGGCTTATTTGAAGGTTTACAGCAGATGATAATTTGATCTTGTTGTATTAAAAGGTTCTCTGGCTATCACTGTGCCACAGTAGATTACACGGTGCTGGGGATCATCAAAACTGGAAGCAAGAGTAGTAGTACAAGGGGAAAGCTACTACAGTAATCCATGCAGCCATGGTGAGAGTGGTCAGCATGGTGAGAGGTGACTGGCTCTACAAGATATTTTGAAGATGTAGTTCATAAAACTTGTCATATAGGATATGGATATGAAGAGAAAGACAATTCAAGAATTCTTTTCAGGGGTTTTGACTTTAGTACACAGGCAGATAGTGGTGCTATTCACTGAAATATAGGAACATTGTGGTGGGAACAAGTTTGGTATGTAGAGTGTGTGGGAATTGATAATTCAGTTTGGGATGCAGTAAATTTGAGATGTCTGCTAGACATCCATGTTGAGAAGTTAATAGCCATTTGGATATATGTCTAGATTTCTGGAGAACATTTAGGGGTACAGATAAAATTGAGAGTTGTCAGCACTTAGTGGCAATTAGATGCCATGGAATTGAAAGTTTCATATAGGGCATGAGAGTAGAGAAAGAAAAGAAAAGGAGATCTGGGTCTAAGCTCTGGGGTACTCCGATATAAAGAGATTAAAAAAGATAATAAGGATACAGAAAATGACACAGATAAATTGTAGCCAGTGAAGAATGCAGAATATTTTAGTATGAGGCACAGAGTTAAAACAATAAAATAAATAAGCAAATCAAGTGAGAAGGGCTAGTTTCAATGAATAGCCTCAAAATAAAAATAGTTTGTTTATCATGACAATGATCTTTGCTTACTTTCATAGACAGCAATTTAATTAATACATACTGATAGAGACTGACACTTCCACAAAACTGGAATTAAAGAATGTTCCAGATAATTTTATGAAGGAAAAATATATATGAAAATATAATGAAAAGGCCAGACAGTATTGATATTCTTATGCACACAGAGGGATAAATTAATAAGTAATCATTTCTGTGAAAACAGAAATGGTTTTAACTTTTAAAACCAACTCAAATCCAAAAATCTTAGAGACTCCCATTTTATTTAACCAAACATGGCAAACATTCACCAACTTAATTGCATTTCTGGAAAAGTGTTCAAAGTCAGAATAAGTAATACAACTTAAACAATTTTTTTTTTAGAAATTAACATCAGGGTTGGACCTATAATGGGAAAAGTAATAAGGTAAAGAATTTATATATTATAAGTTCCAAGTAAAATATTAAGTGACTAGGAGAATGAATGCAAGGAAAGCCTTTGATTAAATAAAATGAAGTGTTTGCTTCCCTTGTTGACATAAATCAATAACAGCTGTCTAAAGAAATCAAGGCGATAATCAGTAGTGCCTGAAACTAAGTGCTCTTTATTTCTTGCTGCTTTTAGTGTCTTTTCATAGAAGAATAAAGGTGTCATTCAGAAAATGTCCATTTTTCCCCATTCACTTTCTTTTAACTCCAGAGGATTTGCACAATTACTTTCACATATTTATATTTACCAACCAGACACTGATAAACAACTCAGGCAAAAGGGGAAAGGGACCTCTTCAGCACTTCCTGACAACACTCTTTTACTCCAACCCAAATCAGGAAGTCTCGGAGCTTCCCGGTGCAAAAGCTGCCCACTCTTCCATCTTGTACAGGATACTGCACATGCCCATGTGTCTTTATGAGAAATCATGGTTACCTAACAAGGGCTAGGTGCTGGCCTGACTTTTTAGACCACAATACCTGAGACACACCCTGTGAAGTATGCAGTTTGACAGAAGCAGAGTACCAAATAGTGAAAACTTGCAGGCTCTGAGAAGTTTGAATTGTCACAACTCGTCCCACACAGAAACCAATACATAAATGGCTCACCATTCAAGTCACTCAGAAGTGCATTAAAACTAGAATTGGCATATTTAGCAAATAACACAGGAATCCCAGCTAAATTTGAATCTGAGAAAAACAATGAACAACTATTTTGTATAAATATATCCCATGCAATATTTGGAACATATTTATAGTCACAAAAATATTCATCATTTATCTGAAATTCAAATTGCACTGGAAACTCTGCATTTTATCTGGCAACACTAATTGTAATCTCAAAATTCCCAAAGAAGACATGGTCTCATGTGTATTGGCCTAATTCCATACTTTTTTTCCAACAAAATAAAATGCAGAAAATAATGCATTCATTATTTTCCTATAAATGGAAATAAATGCATCTTGAAGAGAGATTATGTACACCTAAAGTTTCACTACTTCTCTACAAACCTCTTTATAAAAATACTTCATTCTATCATATTGTATTAATATAATTATGTAGTATAGTTGAACTAGAGAGATTTTGTTAGCTCTCCTAAAATAGAGCCAATAACCAATTTTATGCAACTGAAATAACTTAGAATATGATTTACATACTAGTAAATTAAGAACCCAGCCCTATATCCAGTCAAAAATTCTCACCTTTAAAATTTAAAAATTATTTCTTGTACATTTAAGTTTTGTTGTTGTTGTTGTTATTTGTCTCACTCTGTCTCCCACGCTGGAGTGCAGTGGCACAATCTCTGCTCACTACAAGCTCCATCTCCCAGGTTCAAGCAATTCTCCTGCCTCAACCTCCTGAGTACTGGGATTACAGGCGCCCACCACCAGGCCCCGCTAATTTTTGTACTTTTAGTAGAGATGGGTTTCACCATGTTGGCCAGGCTGGTCTGGAACTCCTGACCTCAGGTGATCCACCCGCCTCGGCCTCCCAAAGTGTTGGGATTACAGGCGGGAGCCACCATGCTTGGCCAGTATTTTGCATTTTTAAAAGAACACCCATGTGTTTTCACGCTCTCCATAGGCATTGCTTCAGATAACACGTGTACTTAAGGTACCAGGTGCAGTCATATTACCCCATTCCTGTGGTTGAAGTTGTTTGAATGAAAATGTTTCAGCTCTGATACTTTACTTTTGTAAATTATATTGAGATGGAAAGGGCCAAGCCTGATTGTTTAAGGGGAGAACTACACTGAGATAAATTTGACAGTGGTGCTGGCAATAAGAAATTCCAAAAGAAGGACAATTTGAGAACAGAGGAGTTGCATCATTCACCATCTCTGTACAAGAATATTACACTTTTAGTGTCAGCCTATGAAGCCTTAGGTTTTAATTTATAAAGAAAAGCTGAAAATTTCCACACGTGACCATTGATATGTAGCTTTCACTGAGTACATGTTGTCTCTGGGCTTACAGACATGGAAGATATACTGACCAACCGTCACATTGATCAGTAAAGAGTTATGGACAGTATTATACTTATTTTGTCTTATATTCTTTGAACATTTTCTAATCCTTGGAATACAATGATTTTTTTCTGGTTTCTCTTAGCCTTCTTAGGTATTATTTCCCAATCAAATCTATTTCTTTTTCCCACTCAAAAGTATTTTTTTCTGCAAACAGTACTGAAATAAAATAGCTATGCAAAAATGATGCTGTAATTCAAACCACTGTTACCTCAGAAGAAAAGTCAATTTCAAGACAAGACTTTAAAAAATTTTTTTCTGACCCACTACTGTCATGGATGATAACATAAGCAACATGCAGGTTGTTTATAAAGCCAAAAATATCAAATTTACCAATTATACAAGGAAATAAGTTTCCTTTGTCTTATTATTTAAAAAAGAAAAGGAGTACTATTGGAAACACGACTATAAGAACAAACCACTGTCAGTATTTCCTAGTTTGATGTTAGAAATGAGACTGTACAATATGTTTAGCATTTTTGAAACTTTGAATTATTAAATAATTAATGTCAATCCATATGTTAATATAGACAGAGTCCAGAGACTTAGTTTTTACCCTGGAACAAATATAGAGATTATAATTCTCAGGCAAGCATACAAAGTTTCAAGAACTTGATATTTTCTCATCGTAGTTTATTTGTGCCTTAGCAAAATAACTTCAGGGCAAATTTTTCATCATAATACCTACAGTATTTTATTTCAGAATTTGTTGTCATTCTCCAAGTTTTTCACTTTATTTCCTTACTATTTCAATAGTATGGCCTTGTTTTAATACAAATTCCTTAGGAATTTGTATATTCATCTAAAAATGAGTTAGGTAAAAAAGTAATAAGAGGAAATATAGTGACTTTTTATTGCAATAAAGCCAGCTGAAATAAAATTTTAATTTAGTCAATGTTTTAAATCACTTTTCTAGACATGACTATGCAGAATATAAACATCAGTGCAGTCCATGTTATATCAGCAAGTTGCCAACTTTATTGTAATAACACGATCAAATTTTTTTTTGTAAAGAAAGCTACACTTACATGATGACAAATTAACTGAGAAAAAGGAAAGTTTTTATGAGTTATCAGCACTTGGGCTTTTCATGCCTGTTACGTAATAGTGCCCTTTCTCTCTCTTGCCCAGTGGTTCTGTGTATCATACAGGTATATATTTTAAGGCATTGATGACTTGAATTCAGTAATGGAAAAAATATTGATCAAACACAATTACTTTTGTGCTTCTAGTCATAGAATTGTTATGACAAGTAGTTACGACTAATTTGAGGAAAAGTTTTCCCAGGATTAATCCTGTGATAAATTTTGCTTCATATTTAAAAATAATTTTAAACTTAAAAGAATCAGTACTCAATATAACAGTTAAATCGGAGAGGTGTGAAGAAAGAAGGATGATTACTATATTTAAATCATGATTTTAGTAGATTTTCACTATCAGGAAAAAAATTATCAAATGTTTAAAAAGAGAACAAAGCTAAAATACAAATGCACAGAAACATGTCTGTGGAGTGTCTCTTACATGCTAGAACTTCGGGGATGCAGTCTCAGTTATATCTAATTTAGTGCTTTTAACTTTTCTAGGAGAGAATGTCTATACCTTTATTTTGGTGCTAGGAAAGTTAGCCTACATACAGTAATAAGTAGATGACCCAAGATTCTAAATTACCTCTTTTCACTCAAGTCTGTGCTTATTTTACTAAACCGAGTGAGGAGGCAAACAACACAAAATTAAAAGTCAATATCAAGCAATATGACTAGAAGCCAGACCAAAAAATGCACTCAATAATTTTGATATTTAATATTTTGCATAAATATTGAATATCTGGTATGAATTCCCAAAAGTTATGATAGTTCCTCATAGAAAATAAGCCCAAAAAATTAAATCAAAGACCTATGACTTCACATTAAAAAACTAGAAAACTAGACATATAAAACCCCTCTGATTAAATGTGTAGAAGTCTATATAAATCATATATAAACTGATAATCCTTACAAAAATCTACTATGTTCATGAATCACAATACTCAATATTAAGAAATTAATTCTTCCAAAATTGATTGATACATTCAGTGTAATCACAATAAAAATCTCAGCATATTTTTAAAAATAAATTAAGATTCTGCTTCTAAAATTCAAATGGGAGAGAACTGGGTAAGATGACTGACTAGGTGCAGTTGGGAGTAACATCTGCCACCAAGGGACCAGGACATTGGGAAGACTGGTGCACTCCTAGCAGATCTTCAGAGGGAAGGCATTGAGAGTGGATGAAGGGAAGACACAGATGCTGGGCTGAAGGGGGAGGATGCTGGGAACCTTGCATGGGGCTACTGTGCACTGGGACTCCTTCCTAGCCCCCAAGGACTCCCGGAGAAGGGTTGAGTAGGCGAAGAGCCACCTGCTCTGGCCACAGGCCTCTGGAATTCTGGCAGCAGGAGACCCTACAACCCCCTTGAACGCTTGAGCTGGTAGGAAGAGCTGCTTCGAGAAGTTTCAGAGTCAAAATTCCAGCCGTACAGAGCCCAGAGGATTTGGTGCCAGAGGGTCTGTAGTGGAGCACAGCCAGAGAAGCATATCTTCCAAGGCTTACTGTGGTTCTCTAACAGACTATAGCCATAGTCAAACTGTATGACCTGAACAGTGCAAGGCAGTCTTGCCCATGAAACAGGTGCAGTCCAACCTGAGCACCCTTTAGTCTACTCATCTCTCCCAGGACCCTTGTCCTGCCACACCTGCTTGCAGTGCAGCCTCGAATGCCCAGAAGGGGTGCTTCCTGGGGGCCCACATCATAGCTCCTGCACTGGCAGTCCTGACTTGACCACTGGAGAGCTCCAGCCGAGCAGACCCCAGACATGCACACCAGCCAGTACCCTCCCACACCAGAATCTCCACCATGCTTTTTGTCTGCATGTACTTGCTGGCAGCCACCCCCCACATTGCTTTGCCAGCACATGTGTGCATGGGTGAACCTTTCTTCCCCTTACCTGCCAGCTCATGTGTGCATGTGCACCTCACCATGCCACTGTTGCTGGCATGAGTGCACCCTACTCCCCTAGCTCCCCGCTAAGCCACCATTCCCATCAGAGTGTTTGCAGCCATAGAGACTGGCAGTCCCATGCCTGCCAGCACTTTGCCCAATGCCAACACTGCTGCCAGTACAAAACTACCTGAGTTTTGTACTCGTGTACTCATGCCACTCACTACCCTGAGTGGCAGCTGCCAATCACATAAACACATGCACAGAGGGCACACACAGTCCCATGTCCATCAACGCTTTGCCTCCATGCTAACACCACTGCAACTGTGAACATGCACACAGATACTGTTGGGGCCCCCTGAACCCCTGCACCATGCTGACACCTGTGGCTGCTGTGAGCACCTGCACAGAGGTCAGCACCCTTGCACCTACAAGCACCCCACTGCAGCTAAGAGCATGCACCCCACTGCACTGCCACTGAGCACTACCACTACTGTTGGCAGGTGAAAATGAGAATGGATCCCGTTGTCAACCTCACTGTGAAGTGCTTTGGTTAGCACTACCCTTGGAATGTTGTGACCAGTGGTCAGGGAACCTTGGCCCCTTCAGCACAGCAGGTTTCTAGCCTCTGGGGTGATAGAACCAAGCTAGGAGCTCAATACCCGCCACCCAGAGTTAGAGCATGCAGTCCAGGAGTCCTGAGCTGATCCTTTCCCTACTAAATTCCTCCAGAAATAGAGTGAATCAACTGAACTCACCTTAGACCACAATCAAACCTTCAAGGACATCAAATAGGATTTACAAAAAAAGCCATCCAAAGCTCAACAACCTCAAAGATTGAAGGAACATCAGCCCACGAAGATGAGAAAGAGCCAGGGCAAGAACTCTGGCATCTCGAAAAGCCAGAGTGTCGGCTTACCTCCAAATGACCATACTAGTTCCCCAGAAACAGTTCTTAACCAAGCTGAGGTAGTTGGAATGACAGAAATAGAATTCAGAATATGAATAAGAAGAAAGATTATCAACATACAGGAGTAAGTCAAAATCCAATCCCAGGAATCTAAGACATATAAAATGATACAGGAGCTGATAGACAAACTGCGTATTGTAAGAAAGAACCCAACCAATCTGAGAGAGCTAAAAAGCACTATATAAATTTAATAATGCAATCACAAGTATAAGCATTAGAATTGATCAATCTGAGGAAAGACTTGCAGAGCTTGAAGACTGGCTCTCTGAAATAACTCAGTAAGAGAAAAATAAGAAAAAACCAACAAAGAGGAATAAACAAAACCTCTGAGAAATATGAGATTATCTAGAGAGACCCATGTACAACTCACTGGCATGCCTGAGAGAGAGGGAAGGAAACCAAGCAACTTGGAAAACATATTTCAAGATATCATCCATGAAAATTTTCCCAACCTTGCTGGAGAGTCCAACATTCAAATCCAAGAAATGCAGAGAACCCCTGCAAAATACTACACAAGAAGACCATCCCTGAGACACAGTCATTATATTCTTCAAGGTTGTAGTGAAACCCAACAGGATGCTCTTTTTAAGAGACCCATCTTACATGCAATGACACCCATTGGCTCAAAGTAATGGGATGGAGAAAAATCTACCAAGCAAATAGACAACAGGGAAAAGCAAGGATTGCTATTCTAATTTCAGACAAAACAGACTTTAACAAACATCAGAAAAGACAAAGATGGGCATTATATAATGATTGTATTAGACCATTCTCATGCTGCTATGAAGAAATACCTGAAACTGAGTAATTTATAAAGAAAAGAGGTTTAATTGACTCACAGTTCTGCATGGCTGGGGAGGCCTCAGGAAACTTACAATCATGACAGAAGGCACCTCTTCACAGGGCAGCAAGAGAGAGAATGAGAGCTGAGCAAAGAGGGAAAAGCCCTTTATAAAACCATCACCCCCATGATTCCATTACCTCCCATCAGGTCCCTCCTATGACACATGAGGATTGTGGGAACTACAATTCAAGATGCAATTTGGGTGGAGACACAGCACGGACAAACCATATCAATGGTAGAGGACTAAATTCAACAAGAAGACCTAACTATCCTAAATATACATGCACTCAACACTGGAGCATCCAGATTTATCAAGCAAGTTCCTAGAGATTTATGAAGAGATTTAGATAACCACACAATGATGAGGGAGACTTTAACACCCCACTGACAGTATTAGACAGTTCATCAAGGAAGAAAACTAACAAAGATATTTGGGACCTCAACTCAACACTTGATGAAAAGGACCTAATAGACATCTACAGAACTCTCCACTTAAAAACAATAGAATTTACATTCTTGTCATTTGCATATGGCACATACTCTAAAATCAACCACACAATTCAGCATGAAATAACTCTCAGAAAATTCAAAAAAACCTGAAATCGTACCAACAACATTCTCAGACAACAGTGCAATAAAAATAGGAATCAATGTTAAGGAAATTGCTCAAAACCATACAATTAAATAAAAATTAAACAACCTTGATCCTGAATGACTTCTGAGTAAATAGTGAAGTTAAGACAGAAACCAAGAAATTCTCTGAAACTAGTGAGAAAAAAGATACAACATACCAGAATCTCTAGAACATGCCAAAGCAGTGTTAAGAGCAGCATCTCTGGGACACAGCCAAAACAGCGTTAAACTCCTGCATCAAAAAGTTAGAAAGATCTCAAATTAACAACTTAACATCACAACTGGAAGAACTAGAGAAGTAAGAGCAAACTAATCCCAAAGCTAGCAGAAGACAAGAAATAACCAAAATCAGAGCTGAACTGAACTAAATGAAGATGCAAAAAAAGTACGAAAGATCAACTAATCCAGGAGCTAGTTCCTTGAAAGAATTAATAAGCAAGACATATCACTAGCTACACTAATAAAAAAAAAAAGAGAAGATCCAAATAAAAGTAATCAGGAATGACAAAGGGGACATTACTACTCACCCCACAGAAATGCAAAAAACCCTCGAAGACTATTACAAACACCTCTATGCACAAAAGCAAGAAAACCAAGAAGAAATGGATAACTTTCTGGAAACATATTAATACAGTCTTCAGAAATTAAACCAGGAAGAGACTGAATTCCTAAACACGCCAATAATAAATTTTGAAATTGAATCAGTAATAAAAAGCCTACCAATCAGAAAAAGCTCAGGACCATATGCATTTACAGCCGAATTCTAATTTCTTACAAGAAAGAGCTGGTATCATTCCTCCTGAGACAACTCCCAAAAATGGAGTAGGAGAGACTGCTTCGTAACTCATACTATGAAGCCAACAACATCCTGATTCCAAAACAGGATGGCACACACACAAAAAGCAAGCTTCAGGCCAATATGCTTAATGAACATAGATGCAAAAACACTCAACAAAACACTAGCAAACTGAATCTAACAGCATATCAAAAAGCTAATCAACCATGATCAAGTAGGATTTATCCCTGAGATGCAAGGTTGTTTCAACATATGGAAATCAATAAATATTATTGACCACATAAACAGAACTAAAAACAAAAACCACATGGTCTTCTTAATAGATGCAGAAAAGGTTTTTAATAAAATTCAACATCGCTTCACGTTAAAAACCTTTGACAAACTAGGCACTGAAGCAACATGCTTCAAAATAATAAGAGCCATCTACGAAAAATCCACAGCCAACATCATATTGAATGGGCAGAAGCTGGAAGCATTCCCCTTGAAAATCAGCATAAGGCAAGGATCCCCACTCTCATCACTCCTATTCAACATAATACTGGAAGTACTAGCTAGAGCAATCAGGCAAGAGAAAGATATAAAAGGCATCCAAATAGGAAGAAAGAAAATCAAACTCTCCCTCTCTTCAGAGATTATATAATTCTGTACCTAGGAAATCCCATCATCTCTACCCAAAAGCTCTTTAATCTAATACACAACTTAAGCAAAGTTTCAGGATACAAAATCAATGTTCAAAAATTGATAGCATTCCTATACACCAGCAACATTCAAGCTGAGGGTCAAATCAAGAACATAATCCCATTCACAATAGCCATAATTAGAATAAAATACCTAGGAAAACAGCAAACCAAGGAGGTGAAAGATCTCTACAATGAGAATTATAAAACACTGCTCAAAGGAATCAGCAACATCAAGAAATAGAAAAACATTCCATGCTCATGGATAGGAAGAATCAATATTGTCAAAATGGCCATACTGCCCAAAGCAATCTACAGATTAAATGCTATTTCTATCAATCTACCAATGATATTCTTCACAGAATTAGGAAAAAATAACTATTTTAAAATTAAAATTTAATTTAAAATTCATATGAAACCAAAAAAGAGCCAAAATAGCCAAGGCAATCCTAAGCAGAAAGAACAAAGCTGGAGGCATTACCCTACTTCAAACCATACTACAAGACTACAGTAACCAACACATGATGACACTGATGTGAAAACAGACACATAAACCAATGAAAAAGAATAGAGAACCCTAAATGTCACACATCTACAACCATCTGATCTTCAACAAAATTGACAAAGCAAGCAATGGGGAAAGAACTCCCTATTCAAAAAATGGTGCTGGGATAATTTGCTAGCCATAGGCAGAAGATTGATGAGGACTCCTTCCTTGTGCCATATACAAAAATTAACTCAAGTGGACTAAAGACTTAAATCTAAAACCAAAAACTTTTTTATGGGGTTTTTATCCCTGAGAGACAACCTAGGAAACACCATTCTGGACATAGGACCTGACAAAGACTGCATGACAAAGATGCCAAAAGCAATTGCAACAAAAACAAAAAATAACTATTGGGACCTAATTAAACGAAAGAGCTTCTGCACAGCAAAAGAAACTACCATCAGAGTAAACAGACAACCTACAGAATGGGAGAAAATATGTTTAAACTATGCATCTGACAAAGGTCTAATATCCAAAATCTGTAAAGAACTTAAACAAATTTAAAAGCAAACAACAAACAACCCCATTAAAAAGTGGGCAATGGACATGAACAGACACTTTTCAAAAGAAGCCATTCGTGTGGCCAAGGAGTATATGAAAAAATGCTCGACATCACTCATAATTAGAGAAATGCAAATCAAAACCACAGTGAGATACTACCTCGCACTAGTCAGAATAGCTATTATTAAAAAGTCAAAAAATAAAAGATGCTAGTGAGAATGTGGAGAAAAAGGAATGCTTATGCACTGCTGGTGGGAATGTAAATTAGTTCAGCCATTGTGGAAGGCAGTTTGATGATTTGTCAAAGAATTTAAAAAAGAATTACCAGTTGACCCAGCAATCCCATTATTGAGTATATACCCAAAGGAATATAAATTTTTCTGTCTTAAGGATATACACACATATGTGTTCACTGCAGCACTATTCACAATAGCAAAGACATGGAATCAACCTAAAAGCCTATCAATGCTGGACTGGATAAAGAAAACGTGGTACATATACACCATGGAATACTGTGCAGCCATAAAAGAGAGTAAGATCATGTCCTTTGCAGCAACATGAATGGAGCTAGAAGCTATTAACCTAAGTGGAACAAGAAGAGAAAACCAAATACTGCATGTTCTTACTTATAAGTGGAAGCTAAATATTGAGTACATATGGACACAAAGAAGGGAACAGTCACCAGGGCCTACTTGAGGTTGGAGAGTAGGAGGAGGGTGAGGATCAAAAAACTACCATTGGCTACTATGGTTATTAGTTGGGTGATGAAATCTGTACACCAAATCCCATAACATGCAACTTATCTATGTAACAAACTTATTCATGTATCCCTGAACTTAAAAGTTAAAAAAATTCAAATAGAAATTCAAAACACAAAATAAACCCTAGAAGGACCAAGATAACTTTGGGAAAAAAGTGGAGAACTTAAATGGCTGATGTAGAGATATATTTTCAAGGTAGAGTAATCAAGGCATGGTGGTTTTGGTGTCAAGATAGATAAGTGGAATAGAATTGAAAGTCCATAAAATGGACTGATAGAACAAAATGTAATCTTGGTTTTAGCACAAATGTGTTTGTCACAACACCAAAAACAGAATGCATAAAAGAAGAAAACATTGGTAAATTCAACAAAATTAAGAGCTTCTGTTTTTCCAAAAATATTATTAATGGATTGGAAATATAAGCCACAGATTTAGAGAAAATATTTGCAAATCCAGATCTAATAAAGGCCTTGTATCTACAATATATAAGGAACTTCCAAAACTCAACAATAAGAAAAGGAAATAACTTTTAATGAAGAGAGAAGCTCTAAACATACATTTCACAAAAGAAGAAATATAAATGGTAAATAAGCACATGAAATAATCCTAAAATATCACTAGACATCAAAGAAAAAATAAAAGCTCAATGAGCCACTCACCTAATACAGTATCTCAATTACAAAAGACTGATCATTCCTAGTATTGGCAAGGATGCGGTGCCACTGGACCTCTCATAACAGATTGGTGGGAATGTAAAATGATATATACAACTACTTTTTCTTTTTTTCCCCCTCACATTTTATGCTTTCTCTAGTTTTAATTGAACATTGTATATGATTCAATTTTATCTTCCTTCTTGCTGTATCATTTACAATCCTTCAAAAATATTTTTAGTAGTTTCTCTAAGCTTTACAGCACATTTTAAAATAATTTGAACTCACCTTCAAAGAATACTATACCATGTCTTGTGTAGTGTGGGAATCTCATAACACTATTCTCAGTCCTCTCAACCTGGTGACACTGCTGTCACTCTTATCCATACTTATGTCATACTTATCCATACACTATAATTAGCTATATGTTGCTACTATTATAGCTTCAAACAAACAGCTATCTTTTAGAGCAATAAAAAAAAAGAAAAATACACAATTTTATTTTACCTTTATTTCTTCTGTGATACTCTCTCTTTCTATATGTAGATCCAAGTTTCTGACCAGTAGTATGATTTTCCTTCTGCCTGAAGAAATTTTAGCATTTCTTTCAAGGAGCATCTGCAAGTGATGCATTTCCACAGGTTTTGCTTGTATAAGAAAGTATGTCTTCTTTAGTTTTGAAGGATACTTTCACTGGATATAATTTTCATTTCAATACTTTCTCTTTGTGTTTTACAGTTTAAATATGATTTTTTTTTTTTTTTGGCTAGGTATGATGGGTCACACTCATAATCCCAGCAGTTTGGGAGACCAAGGCAGGCAGATCACTTGAGCCCAGGAGATTAAGACTTGGGAAACATGGAAAAAACCCATCTCTACAGAAAAAAAAAAAAAAAAAAATAGCCAGGTCTGGTGGTGCACAGCTGCTCAGGAGGCTGATGTGGGAGGATCACTTGAGCCCCAGGAGGTCGAGGTTGCAGTGAGCCATGATCATGCCACTGCACTCCATCCTGGTCGACAGAGCAAGACTCTAATAATAAAAAAAAATCCTTAGTTGAATTTTTGTTGTTTTTTGGTTTGTTGGTTTGAAGTATTTATTCTCCCTGGGTTTTCTGAGCTTCCAAAATCTGGTTTGGTATGTGCCATTAATTGTGAAAATTTCTCACTCACTATTATTTCAAATATAATAGTCCTTCTTTCCTTATTCAGAATTCACTTGTGCCATTTTGGGAACAGTGTTGAAAGGAAGGAGAGTCAACCAATATGTGAGGATCTGTCTATAAAAATGGGTAGTTATGTGGCTGGCTCAGGGTGACCCCTCTGCCTGCTGAAGGTGCAGGTGTCTTGATTGATCCTGTCACTGGCCATTTGAAAGTGTTGCCTCTATCATGCAGTATATTCAAAATTCTTCAGGCAGGCTGCTGAGCATCCTTTATTCAATCTTAGATGTTAGAAAGTCTGATGTTGGAGGTCTCTTGGATTGGATTCCCTTACCAGGCTGTTACAAACCTCAGAGTCTTCTCAAAATTATGGGAAACATGCCAGTGGTCCACCACTTACTATTTATCTGGCTGTGGTCAGGTGTCTTGTCCTCTCTTGTGCCTCAGTTGTGGCAATAGGCATAATTTAGAACTAAATAATGTTTCTTTATTGTTTTCAACTGCGACCTATTTCTAGAATAATCTAACATTTCCTGCTAACCCTTAGCAGAGGGCACATAAGAAAAGAGGTGTATCATGAGTCCTTCACACACCACTGTTAAGAACAGAGAATATTAAAAATTGCTTTGCAGAGTTAGCTCAGCATAACATTTGGATTTTTAGTACTTCTGAGAAAGAAGCAGCATGTCAACCTCATCTGCACTAGCATACGATTGAGGAGATCATTCTAGCCTGCACTACCAGAATTTAGAGATGAAGAGCATGGGTTCTAAGCTGGATCACCTGGAATTAAATCCTGTTCCACTACTTACTATTTGTCCCTATCAAACAAATTAAATTCTCCATGTTTCTTTTTCCCCATGTACATAGTTACTAAAGGTAAATTACTCATAAAGTTTTGGAGATTATTTTAAAAGTAATTCATGTAAAATGATTAGAAAAATATCTGACACACAGAAAATATTAAATAATAGCTTTTTCAACATCAAAACATCTAAGGGTATTAAATATCTTCACTAATTACAGAGAACATCTCAACAATGACCTGGTGGGCAAATTAAATACATAATTTATGAGAATCATGGAACAACTTAAGAGTAGGCTGTGACATCTGCATGGCATTGAATTTTATACTAAAAAAAGGAGTTTATTTATTTAGAATAAATAACTATTTTCTGGTTAAGCATTGAAAAGGACAGCTAATATTGTGAGTTACAGTACATTATGAGCTATACATAGCTAAACAAATTACTAATTGCAGAGTTGATTATTATATATTACTAATTTGAAATTTATTCTAAGTAGTTGTTCCTCAGATTACACATCAAATGCATGTGAAAACCAAGATCTAAATACACATTTGAACTTGAGAAGAACTTAACTTACATATTGTAAGATGAAAGGTTTAGTTTCTAATTAAAGCAAATTTAGTTTTGTAAGAGTAGTATGTAAAACACTGCCCTGGCCGGGTGCGGTGGCTCATGCCTGTAATCCCAACACTTTAGGAGGCCAAGGTGCGCGGATCCCTTGGGGTCAGGAGTTCGAGACAAGCCTGGCCAACATGGTAAAACTCTTTCTGTATTAAAAATACAGGCCAGGTGTGGTGGCTCACGCCTGTAATCCCAGCACTTTGGGAGGCCGAGGCGGGCAGATCACCTGAAGTCCAGAGTTCGACACCAGCCTGAACAACGTGGAGAAACCCATCTCTACTAAAAATACAAAATTAGCCAGGCGTGGTGATGCATGCCTGTAATCCCAGCTGCTCCGGAGGCTGAGGCAGGAGAATGGCTTGAACCTGGGAGGCGGAGGTTGCTGTGAGCCGAGATCGCGCCATTGCACTCCAGTCTGGGCAACAAGAGCGAAACTCTGTCTCAAAAAAAAAAAAAAAAATACAAAAATTAGCTGGACGTGGTGGTGGGCACCTGTAATCCCAGCTACTCAGGAAGCTGAGGCAGGAGAATCGCTTGAACCCGGGAGGCGGAGGTCACAGTGAGCTGAGATGGCACCTCTGCACTCCGGCCTGGGCGATGGAGCGAGACTCCGTCTCAAAACAAAAACAAAGGCCGGGCGCAGTGGCTCACGCTTGTAATCCCAGCATTTTGGGAGGTCGAGGCGGGCGGATCACGAGGTCAGGAGATCGTGACCACGGTGAAACCCCGTCTCTACTAAAAATACAAAAAAATTAGCCAGCCGTGGTGGCGGGCGCCTGTAGTCCCAGCTACTTGGAGAGGCTGAGGCAGGAGAATGGCGTGAACCCGGGAGGCGGAACTTGCAGTGAGCCGAGATTGAGCCACCGCACTCCAGCCTGGGCGACAGAGCAAGACTCCGTCTCAAAAAAAAAAAACAAAAACAAAACAAAAACAAACAAAACAAACACTGCCCTACATTAACTATGAGAATTACAGAGAAACTTAATTTTCTACAAATATTTAAAAGAAAGGAAGGAAAGAAAGGAAGGAGAAAAAAAGGAAAGAATACTGAGTAGAACATTTTTACTTAAACTCTGTCTTGATAATCTCTAAGCCAGCAGTAGAATTTATTGGCGTCAATACATTATTACATTCACTTATTTTTACCCGTTAAATATTTATTAATCACGTCTGTGGAGTTAACATTTGGCTACCAATCCATTAGATTTAGCCCATGCTGTTCTTCATGATCCTTCACTGTTGCACATTTAAAGAAACAGCAGGCACGATAATCTTGTCAGTCTATCCACAAGACAAAATCGACCAAATGCAGGCCAACTCCCCATAGTTTGTTTTCTTTCTTTTTTTTTTTTTTAATTCTGAAAGAGATTAATTGTGTCTAAATTTCTTTCTGGTCTCCTGATGCTGAGAAATAAGAGAGAAATAGTGGTGTTTTTGTTTCATTTCGTTTTGTTTTGGCATGAAAATATTTGAAGATATGTGAAACTCCCAATTTTCATTTTATAACATTCAAATTTTGGATTATAAAAGCATAGCTTACCCAATATCTTTACATTAAACACATATTTGGTCAACCAATCAAGAGTATGAAATGTACCAAATCGGTTAAATATTATCTCAAATCTGAAATTGTTGACATCCTAAAAATGTTTTCTGACTAATTAATTAAATTACGTTTAACAATGGAGCTTAAAAAAACAAGGTTCCATTTTGATTATTAGTGTTAATGAACACAATATAAATTAAAATACAAATTCAATTAAATCTAAAGAAAACTTCATCTTTAATCTCCTTACAGCAATGAATTCAAGATATTTTTCTTTACGGAACATATATTATTTTCAATGTATTTTACAAGTTCAAATACTTTCTAAAACAAAGACATCAGACTCCATCACACAGAATTAACCTCGTAATCCTGGCTAGGGACAGCTAACTAAATTACAGAAGTGAAGCAAGTAACCTAAATGAAAGAAGAAACCCTTTGTTTTAGAGAAGAAAGGTGATTTCTCCCTTTGAGTGAAGCAGCAGCTTCTCAGCTCTAAATAATTGTTGTGTGAGGCTGGAAGAATGTCAGAATGGAATGCAGATAAATCTTCACGTTTTCATAAGAAACTGGAAACAGAGAACTTTCCTGCTTTTTAATGTTGGCAATAATTCTAAAGAATTTTAATTATGATTCAGAACAAACAAAGTATCTCTGAAGGCCAAATTAAATCAGCTGGTGACCAGTTGGTGAGTCCACACCGACATTCAACATATTTTCCTGCCTCTGAAGGTGCTCATAACCTCCTCTCAGTTGAGAATACACTTTCCACTCAGATTGCCACACATGAATCTGCCCAGATAAACATCTACTGTCTGCAAGAGCTCTTTCTCATGTGTTAAAAATGGAAACAATGCCTGCTTCCTCAGAGTTTGTCCTCACTTCCCCTGTGCTTGCTACCACTCTTATCACATATTTTGAAAATAATTGTGTCTTCTATCTATGCTGATTTGAAAGCCAGAAAGGTAGGAATGATTCTTATAAAATTATTATCTACCCTCATTTAGTACAATATCCTGCACATAATAAAGGTTAAGGCATAAAGAAGGAATGAATTCTAGCATTTGTCTTTTTGAAACGAGCTAATACAGAGTGGTGAGTGTTAAATAGAAACATAATAATTTCTAACTTTTTAAAGCATAATTCCATAATATAAAGGACATATTTTTAACATCACCTGAATTGGGGGGATAAGATACTGAGGCAATGGGGCATAGGTAAGCAGATACAAATAGAAATCTATGCTTAGTTCATTTTTAACAACTGCCAGTAACAGTTCTAAGAATAATCCTTTAAATTAATACTTTATAAATTATAATGCCTAAAATAATTTTTAAAAGCAAATTTTTCAAACTAAAATTTGAAACGATGAAAATATATTGTAATACCAATTATATGGCTTTATATAACTAGATTGTATTCAAATAGCAGTCTAAAATGGCTCATTACCTTTTTGTGAATTATTTGGTATTGAACTTCAGTTAGACAATGACACTAATTCATTTCTTAAGCTCTGAATTATGGAAAAACCTTTATTGAAGAAGAGTCCTACCTCTAACCTTTCCCATTGTGCTATATTTTAAACCTAACAGAAAGAACGAAAGTAACAAGATGCAAGAATAGGCACTAAAATCCCCTGTAAAGAGGAAATATATAGTGTGGTTTTTATTTTTTATTTATTTATTTTTATTTTTATTTTTTTGAGACAGAGTCTCGCTCTGTTGCTCAGGCTGGAGTGCAGTGGCGCGATCTCGGCTAGCTACAAGCTCCGTCTCCTGGGTTCACGCCATTCTCCTGCCTCAGCCTCCCGGGTAGCTGGGACCACGGGCACCCGCCACCATGCCCAGCTAATATTTTGTAATTTTAGTACAGATAGGGCTTCACCTTGTTAGCCAGGATGGTCTTGATCCTGACCTCGTGATCCACCCACCTCGGCCTCCCAAAGTGCTGAGATTACAAGCGTGAGCCACCGCGCCCGGCCAGTGTGGTTTTTATTAATAATTATAAATTTATTAAAAAAACTAACAGCAGCACAATACATTTAGTAACTACATGTGGAGTTCATTTATGGAAGTGAATGTCTCCAACAACTCATAGGAAATAAAACCTTGACAAGCTATATTATTAGTGCAGCAAGCTCTTAAAAAATACGTTTCAAGGCAATCTTTAGACTAGACAATGGCAAAATTCTAATGTTTAGTTAGAACAACAAATTTCTTAATTTTACATAGAATGATATAGTTTACAAAGTATTTCTCATATATTACCTCACTTGATAAATACTATTTGGTAAGGAGAAAAGGCAAAAGCTGATATTCATTTTAGAATGGAATGAAAAAATAGATGACTTGGTGAATTTTAACTATTAGCAAGTACTGGAGACAGGGCTGGACCCCAGGTCTCCTGATAGTATCTTTCAGGTTTCCATTAAACCCTTTAGCTTGTCACAGGTTTAGAATTCAATCATAGAGTACATTAATACACCTTTGAAAAGGGAAACTGAATCTTCTCAGCTCCATTTTGGGAGCAAGTTACTTGGGTTAATCCAATCAAGACTTCTTTTTCCTGTTTCCTTCTACCCTGAGTATAACTAGACAAAAGTGTAGCCCTAGAAGCATTGGTCTCCACCTAAAATGAAGCCAGCATCTTTTAAGGTAAATCACAGAGATGAAACGAGGCTTTTAGTGACATCATTGAGCCACTAGATCAGGCTTTGCATGATCTGCTTCTGTTACAAGAGCCAGTAAATTAGGCAAGTTCAAGCTGGCTTTTTAGTTACTGCCAACTGTAAACATTCTAATTGTTGATGAATGTATCAGTTCTAAGCTGAAAGTACTTCCAGTCTCCTCAGTGTTTAAAAGAAATCAGTCGGAGATGTGACCCAAATCCTCCATGCTGCTGTCAGTGAACTTACTTTGCTCACTGAACTTTTTTTGTTCAGGCCCTGTTCAAGGCCTGATTTCTTGTTGAATCCTCAGTGAAGTCAACGACTGGCTATCATCTCTGTTGAAGGAATCTTTGCTTACTTTTTAATTCATACTATAGTATCAGTTCTTCCAACTCAATAATCTCAATCTTTTGGCTTTTCTCATAGGACTTATTTTTAAGACTTTTAACTTACCTCTATGGGTGGCTTTGATTTCTCCTTAATGAATCTACATCATTATTAAATGATCCCTAGAAACTGACAAAATACAAATTTGAAATCTATGAAATATTTTGCACAACATAAATCAGAAAAATCTATACATTTTTAAGAATATACCCTTCTTGTTATGAAACTTGTTTTTCTGATATTACATTATCTGAAAGTTTCTTTGCATTTATTTTATAGAACACTTTTCACTAGTAGTTTTTGTTTAAAATAATAATGATTGGCTCTCAAATTGCAAGAAATAATGTCTTTGAGCATTGTTTCTTATTTATTCATTTTTAAAAATCTTCCTTCCACATTTTTCATAATGTATTTCTTAATAGATACTCAATAAATACTTTTTAAATGAATCACCAAATTTTCTTAATGGTGATCACTTTCATCATTACAGAGTAAGCAAAACAATATTTTTGGTAAATAATACATGACTGGTAAACATTTTTAATATTAATTCATGATGTGTCAATGAGTACCTATCCTTTAGTGGAGCTATTAATAGCAATAATAAATATTAATGATAGCCACCACTTATTGGAAAGTTATGATGAGCCAGGCACTATTCTAAATTATTTACCTGATTAATTATTCACTTAACACCTATAATTACTCTATGAGGGACACATTATCATTTTGCCCATTTCACAGAGAAGGAAACAAAGTACCTTAAGTTTCTATATAAAACTATTTAAGACTCTTGAATAGGGGTTATACAACTAATAATTTGCCATGCCAAGATTCAAATCCTGGCAGTCTAGCAAAATGAGATATCCCATAGAATCTGGGAGCGTACACAATTGGCATCCTATAGGAAGTACAGAAGACTGCAGAAAAAATAAAAAGAATGTAAAATACAGGCAAATAAGTACCTGCAAAATTTATTCTATGCTCTACTGTTCTGCCTCCTTTTCGTATCTCCAACAATTTCCTGACTCTAACAACATGTAGTTTTCTGCTACCACTCTCTGAGAAGTTGTCGATATCATCTGTGGTTTTACATGCTCTTGGCTTATAAACTATCTTTTCTATCCCCTCATGTGTGGGTTTTTTTCCTCTTTACGGTTCAACTTATCTAGTAATCTGGCAGACTTGAACATCCTGGTAGCCTGACATTCCCATCTTCCTGATTCATGCCTGGCTGCTTGAGAGGGAGTTTTATAAAAGTAACACCACCAGTTATCTTAGTGGCCTCCAGAGTCCAAACTACAGGACTTTGGGTTAGCTCCAGTTTTCAGGATTCTCGATGTATGGCATTTGAAATTTACCATGTAGTTATTAACTGTCCAGAAAAGTCGCCAAGAGTGGTAATTTAAGATGGCTCTTCCTTCTCTTTTCAGAGCTAAATTGAAGTAAAGAAATAAGTCCTCAGAATAAGGAAAAGTGGAATTGAATATGGAACCAATAGTTATCAAATGATTATTATTCAATAGAAACTAGGTATTTTTCTCATTAAAGGGCAGAATATTCTGACCATCTTGGGGTAACCTGGTTATCAGAAGTAAGTATGGATCAGAGTTCATCACTTTGCCCAGTTTTTCACAGGACTTCCCAGAGTTACTCCAATACTTTTAAATGAGGCTTGGAGAGGGGGGAGTTTACAACCAGGGCATAACTCAAGTCCAGGCTTAACTGGCAAACGGGTCCTAACTATAAACCAGAACTTCAAGTTGCCTCTCCTATTTGTTATCACATCAATTTGAAAGAGAATAGAAAACTTGAAGTTTATATTCTACCTATTCTAAAATTCAGTATAATTATGCTTTGTTACCACTTACCACAAATAGATTTTCATCTAATTATCTTAAGAATGTTATTACTGACTATAATTGTGTGGCTCTGTTGCAATGTTATTCAGATACTTGGCTCCAAATTCTGGAATGAATGAACAGGAAAACAAATGACCTAACCGAGAACATAATTTAGTTTATTTGGCTGTTGATAAGGGGCTTATATTTTTATAGCTGTTGGAATTTCATTGTCAGTACATTTGTCAATAGCTGTGCTTTTAATATCTAGGTGGTATATGATCACAAGTGTGTCTTCAAAAGAACACTGTATTAAGAATACCACTAATGCAACTATCAACTTTTTAAATGATTGATGCTTAGCCGACCTTTCAATGCTTTATCTCAGAACTCCTAAGAATATAAAATGACTAGATTCTTAATACAAGGCTACAATCACACTGCTATTGCCATGTGGAATAACAGTCAGAGTCAATCAAATAGTGATCTATGATTGTGCTAACAATAACATGGATACTAAGATATACCCATGTAGCCAACTGGCAGGCTAGAAAGCAAAAGGAAAAAAAAAATTAAACAAAACAAACTTTGGGGTTAAAAACATCAGAGAAAAAAATTCTGTTTGCTCAAATGTTTCCCTTGCATATAAATTGCCATTATTAACATAATTTTTTCTTTAAAGTCAAGAAATTTTTTCTTCCTACGTAATTTTACCCACACTTCTTTGATTATATGCTCTAAGATAATGAGAATAGTTGCCAGTAGAGGCTTAGGGATTTTATAAACATCAATCAATGTCACAGCTAGAAGCAGATAAATCAAAAGATGTAGCAATAAAACCTAAAGTGTCTTCATTCTGACACTAGTAAGTTATTTCATTAAGGAACATTTTAGATTAAAAGTAAAATGCACTTATCAGAGTAGTAAATCTTTCAGAGCAGAAAGGTTTATATTAACTATCTGGGGTAAAACAAGAGAAAAAAGAGAAAAGATGACATTCCTTTAATATCTCATATAAAAAGGGATTTTAATCATAACCCTAATTCCTGCTTTTTCTCCTTCAGTCTAAACGAGCACAGCTGTTGGGCTCTGGAAACTCTGGTGAGCTGAGAGAAACAACCCATAAGGAGTTAGGAGTCTCACGTGCCTGTTGATTGGAAGCAGGTGCAGCAGTGTGCTCGCTATTAACCTACTCTTAGGCCCCAGCTTCATTCCATGTGTTCTAATGCAAGGGGTGAGGTGAGGGATAGGAAGTTCTGGGTTCTTTTCTTCTGAGAGAAGGATTATTAATGCAGGAGCCACAGGATATTGAAGAGTAGCTGTATTAGTTAATTCTCACACAGCTATGAATAACTACCTGAGACTGGGTAATTCATAAAGAAAAGATGTTTAATTGACTCAAAGTCTGCATGGCTGGGGAGGCCTCAAGAAACTTACAATTATGGCAGAAGGTGAAGGGGAAGTGAGCACATCTTCACATGTGGGAGCAGGAGAGAGCGCAAGCGAGTGAAGGGGGAACTGCCACACTTTTAAACCACCAAATCTCGTGAGAACTCACTATCACGAGAACAACATGGGGGAAATCTGCCCCCAGGATCCAATCACCTCCCACCAGGCCCCTCCACTGACACGTGGGGATTACAATTCAACATGAGATTTGGGTGGGGACACAGAACCAAACAATATTAGTAGCCATATAAATTGGGGGAAGCTGAAAAAAAGAGGCTCTAAAGAGGATACCCCATGAGAACAATAGTGCTTTTTAGTTATTTGTCTCCCCTACTCCAAGTTCAAAACCCCAGAACCTAGCTCAGTTGTATTCTTGACTCATATCAGAAACTGAGTAAGTAGAAGGATTCTGGAGCTCTCCAAACTAGTTTAA
Organism: Hylobates moloch; assembly: GCF_009828535.3. Classification (NCBI taxonomy): domain Eukaryota; kingdom Metazoa; phylum Chordata; class Mammalia; order Primates; family Hylobatidae; genus Hylobates; species Hylobates moloch. The sequence goes on along the minus strand of NW_026652276.1, from coordinate 54,249,017 downwards.
TATATTATTAAAGTTTCCTATATCTACCTCTGAGGTCCTGAGCCCAGACAGCGTGTGTTTGTGGTTGAAAATCACTAACACACTGCAGTTTCTAGCAACAAAATAATACTCTCCATGGAGTTTCCAGATTCCTTAAGTGTCCCTCCATCAGTTACTCTGCCTCTTGGAATCTACATAGCTCAGGGTTACTCCTACCATTGCCTCAAGAAGGTAAGATCCATGAAGAAAACTGAGATGTTATCTCTTAGAATGCTTTCTTAAAATTGTTTTAGTTTCAAAATTTCAATATTGATTCCAGAAAGCAAGCCAGTGTCATACTACAGGCATTATAGGCATACCTTGTTTTATTGTGCTTCACAGATTTTGAAGGTTTGTGGGAAGCCTTTGTTGAGCACATCTACCCCTACCATTTTCCCAACAGCATATGCTCATTTCGTGTCTCTAAGTGTTCACCTTGAGTGGATGAAGAGTTGCTTCTTATGAATGAGCAAAGAAAGTGGTTTCTTTGGATAGACTCTACTCCCAGTGAAGATGCTGTGAACATGGTTAAAATAACAAGGAATTTAGTGTGTTCCATAAATTTATTTGATAAAGCATTAGCAGGGTTTGAGAGGACTGACTCTAATTTTAAAAGAAATTCTACTGTGGGTAAAATGCTGTCAAACAGCATCATATACCAGAAAGAAATCTTTCATGAAAATAAGAACCTAATTGACCTGGCAAATTTCAATGTGCTATTTTAAGTTTCCACAGCCATACCAACCTTCAGCAACCAGCAGCCTGATCAGTCAGCAACCATCAACATAAAAGCAAAACCCTCTACCAGCAAAAAGAGTACGATACTGAAAGCTCAGATGATTGATAGCATTTTATAACAATAAAATATTTTTAATTAAGGTATGTACATTTGTGTTCTAGTTATAATGCTATTGCATACTTAAAAAACTATAGTATAGGGTAGGCATAACTTTTTTTTTTTTTTTTTGAGACGGAGTCTCGCTCTGTTGCCCAGGCTGGAGTGCAGTGGCGCGATCTCGGCTCACTTGCAAGCTCTGCCTCCAGGTTCACGCCATTCTCCTGCCTCAGCCTCCCGGGTAGCTGGGACTACAGGCACCTGCCACCATGCCTGGCTAATTTTTTTGTATTTTTAGTAGAGACGGGGTTTCACCGTGTTAGCCACGATGATCTTGATGTCCTGACCTCGTGATCCGCCTGCCTTGGCCTCCCAAACTGCTGGGATTACAGGTGTGAGCCACCACGCCCGGCCAGGTAAGCGTAACTTTTATATGCACTGGAAAACCAGAAAATTTGTGTAGATTTCTTTATTGCAATGTTCACTTTATTGCAGTGGTCTAGAACTGAACCTGCAATATTTCTGAGGTCTGTTTGTAGCCCACATTACTGTCTATGAACTCTTTGCTCAGTGTGAGCTTTCTGATTCCTCAGGACATTATGTGAAATATTTTTAATATAATCCTTGCCTAGCCGGGCGCGGTGGCTCAAGCCTGTAATCCCAGCACTTTGGGAGGCCGAGGCGGGCGGATCACGAGGTCAGGAGATCGAGACCATCCTGGCTAACACGGTGAAACCCCGTCTCTACTAAAAATACAAAAAATTAGCCGAGCGTAGTGGTGGGCGCCTGTAGTCCCAGCTACTCGGGAGGCTGAGGCAGGAGAATGGCGTGAACCCGGGAGGCGGACCTTGCAGCGAGCAGAGATCGTGTCACTGCACTCCAGCCTGGGTGACAGAGCGAGACTCTGTCTCAAAAAAAAAAAAAAAAAAATATATATATATATATAATCCTTGCCTAAAACAGAAGTTACTATGGAGACCCCACCATTTTCTTAGCTGAAATATGCTAACATCTTTATAAAACTAACAAATTCTCACATATCCTCTCTCCCCAAAAGGTGAAAAAAAATTTGTGAATCCTCTAAAAGTAGCTAACTGAGAGGCATATCTGGAAAATATAGCATATTTCTGTTGCCTGGACACTGGTTTTTCATTTACTTTAGAGGAGTACACGTCCTTTGGCAAATAAACTGAAGATCCCAAATTTACCTAAGTTAATGCTGAATTAGATAATTTCATATGTCATACTTAATTCCCAAATGTATCCATGTTTTCCTAAGCTCCTTAAACTATCATAAAGCTTAAATATCAAGAAGAAAACATTATGAAACTGAATAAAATGATTTTAAAGTAATTTTTAAGCAATTGAAAATAATTAAAACAAACTCCAACATAATAGATTTGAAAGGGAATCTTTGGATTCTGTCTCCAGAGCAAATGTTCCATGTGGAAATTCTAACAATGAAAACTGCTGTATTAGTGAAGTATTCCCCTCAAATTTATGGTTTTTGGAAGATCTCCCTGAATTTCTTATATTTTTAGATTCCAGCAACTCTATCTACTGTAAAATGCATAATCTCCTTAATCTGAAATGGCCAAATCAAGGAACCCTTACCATTATAATTTTTTCTATCTTCCTCTGAAAGACAAATTACAGTCATCCTTAAAGTAGTCTAGCAGTTTTAAGATAGTCTCGAAATATAGTCTAATTCATTTTCATGAAAATAAATCCTCATCTCCCTAGATTATACTTTTGTGGGTTATCTCACCTTCATATTTATATTTAAGCTTCTTTCTTTACAGCTTATTAGAATAAATCACTCAATTTAAAGTCTTTCATGAGAAGCGAGTAGATTTTAGACACAATTATGCCACCACTGTGTCTAACCTCTCTCTCATCTTATCAAGAAAATGACTAATAATAGATTAAGCTCTTTGCTGAGCTCATTGATCTTGCCTTGATTCCACAAATAGATTCTGACTGTGTTCCAGCATGTACAATCCTGAAACAGATCATATGCTATTATTGTATCAACAAAGCCTGTACCATAATATTCCTCTAAGCCACAGAAAAAGGAGAAGTTTCTGGCAGATAAAATGTTTTTATTATATAGTATAGTGAATGAATTAGCTCTACCACTGGTTTTAACATATCTAAATAATTCACAATCTATTTTAGACTAATATCCTATAATAAGTAGACAACACAAGTATTACATGTTGCTGGTTTTATTTATTATCAAAAACCAGTAATAAATATAAAAACAAATAAAACTATTGGCTAATTATTGTCAGAAAGGACAACAATATAAAAACTTTTTTTTTTTTTTTTTTTTGAGACAGAGTCTTGCTCTGTTGCCCAGGCTGGAGTGCAGTGGCGCAATCTCGGCTCACTGCAAGCTCCGCCTCCCGGGTTCACGCCATTCTCCTGCCTCAGCCTCTCCGAGTAGCTGGGACTACAGGAGCCCGCCACCACACCCAGCTAATTTTTTGTATTTTTTAGTAGAGACAGGGTTTCACCGTGGTCTCAATCTCCTGACCTCGTGATCTGCCCGCCTCGGCCTCCCAAAGTGCTGGGATTACAAGCGTAAGCCACCGCGCCCAGCCAACAATATGAAAACTTAATATGAAAATTAAATTACTTTTGACATAATTTATCAAAGTTTAAGTTAATACTAAATTCTACTTTTCAACAGATTAATTCTATCATTTTTAGATGTTTTGCTGTAATTCATCCTAAAATGTCCATCAGGTAGACCTTTCCCCAAAAGGGTTTCAGGGTAGATATTTATGAATATTAATGAATAACAAGGTGATTGACTAGCAATGGCATATCTTAAAAAGAATATATCAAAATCAGCTCTTTCATGCAATATCATTGCAATACATTGAAAACTTGTCCAAGGAACTTAGCAATGACAAAGCTCCCTTCTGAAAATAAAAATGGTACTGCCCAGAGATTCTGCTGTAACTCAGTTCTCTTTGGAAATAAATGGCCCTTTACCACTTAGTATAATTGTTTATATTTTACCTACTCAGTGTTACCCATATAATAATAATTTTCAAGAATGTTTATCTTGTTTATTTTAACCTTTCAGCCCTCATAGTTCAGGATTATCACTTTTTGAGTTATGTTTATTTTATTTTTATGTATTTATATATGTATGCATGAAATATATGTATTTATTTCTTTTGTCTCATGGTATTTAATGAAATACTATAACTTGCCCAGGACTACACTGTGGAGAGAAAAAAGCATATTGAAAAAGCCTTCTGCAACCTGTTCATGAGCTGTGACACCCAGGACCTCTCTACCCTGAGCACCCTTTCAATACTACATGAGGCCAGAACACCTTCCATATCCCTGGGGTTTCCTGCAGTTTTGCGTTCCTGAAATGCATGTGCTTTTCTCTAATTCTAGGATAGCTCTAAGTTTGGTCAGAGGAGAAAGGCCACAGGCTTGCAAGTTTGTAATCTTGTCAGCTCTTTGTCATTTATATAACTTAATATTATGAGTCACTGTAAGTCCATTTTGAAACTTGGTCCGATTGTGTTTTCTTACACATAACAAAAATTATATTGAATGGCTTTTTCCAGTCACTTAACATTACACCACTCTTGGGACCCTGTGGGTAATGTCAGCCACTGTCTCCTCTCTTGTGGCATCCATCAGTGCCTAAATGAGAGCAGCATCTCTGACTCTTCATCACGTAAGTTGGCTCTTTTCTAAGAGCAACTATGTTCCCTTTATCTGTCTGCTTTGCTCAGAGTAAAATTCCTAGTTCAGATTTGGATCACCTATAAGTCAGAAGACCATGATGACAAAATTAAATTATGGCTTAAATAAAATAGATTTGTCTCCAGGCTAGTATGAGAGGAGTATGAAAAAATACTTTATTATATACAAATTACAACAATAATTGGAATTTATGTTATTTAGAAGTTTTCACAGGTACTTTCGTAATGTGAACATGCCTTAATTTTAGTAATATTTTTAAATTCAAAATTTATTTATATTGCATAATTAATATGATTTAAATTATCATTTCTATTGAATTATGTTCTTATAAGTTGTCTATTGGATTTCTATTTAAATACAGCAGCTGTTCAGACTACATTAATTCCTAATGAGCTCATTTAGTAGGTAGAATTAAACTGTTTCTTATTTGTTTATAGCTTATCAGAAATCATTCACAGTTTATTGATATAACCTTTAGGAAAAAGTATGTGCTCAGATTACTGATGAACATTTTTTCAAAAGTTAATTCTACTTATATCAATTATCTTAAATTCAATGTAAAATAACTTGCTACACTTGTTTTGAAATATGTGAAAATCTATTTCCAAGAATATTTAGAGTATACCATTTCTAAGAAAAGCACCAAAAAAGTAAAATCATTTTCTGTACTGTGTCACATTTATTTATATCTACTGCAGTCTTCTTCTGGTTATTTGCACACACAGTGTATAGAGGAATTTTAATTCAGTCAGTCATCCCTTTATTCACAAACATTCATTGAACTCCAATCATATGCTAGGTATTTTGTTCATCACCAAGAATACTGAGCCAATTGGAAAGGAGAAAACATATTGGAAACACATACAACGTTTCATGAAAATATTAATTATAAATCTATTTACTATATCGAGTATATTATATTAAACATATATTATATTAATTATATATTATAAAATACTTATATATTAATATATAATTATATATTATAAAACACTTTAAATGAGCTATATATGAAGAATGATCTAACAAGTATCTAAGTAGCCATTGCTCAGTTTTAACATAATTTAAAATTTTCATGCATTTGCTTTTTTTTTAAATGAAGCATTACAGATAAAATTAAGCTTTCTGTACAAACCTCTTTATTCCCTCCCTATTTTTCTTTCTCCAGAAGTAATCACTCTCCTGAATTTATTTTTGAAATTCATAATTTTATAATTTTAATACATGAGTCTTGAGATAATACATAACATTCATTTGCATGCTTTCATACTTTTGTAAACAGTATTCTACTTTATGTATCTTTACTTCTTTACTCTTATCAATATCATGTAATTGAGATTTATATACATTGAATTAATTCCAACAATTTCCTAATAAAAGCATCCCTTTTGTAAGACATCTTTTATATGTTTTCCTGTTATCACGAGCAAGCGTTACTTCTAGTATTCCTAGAAATGAAATTGCTTGGTGGAATGTAAGGTAAATTTATTCTGTACCGTCTCTAGAGTGGTTGTGCCAATCTACTCTTCTACCAACATTGTATATTTTGTTTCTTTGTATCCTTTTCAACTGTTGTATTTTGTGTTTTTCTCCAAGCTGAGAATGAAGCAGAAACTTATTTTGATTAGTAGATAAGTGAGTCCCTTTTCACATATTTATCAGCCTCTTTATTTTCCTCTTGTGTGTATATTTCCTGTTCATATTCATAGACTAGTTTTCTATTGGGCTGTCGGTTTTGTTTTTTTAAAGGGGTTCTCTTCATCACTGCAGGTCTGAAAGCATGTGTTCCCATTGGCATCAAATGAAGCGCCCATACAGGAGTTAAGAAGAAATTACTTAGGCAGATAGTGAGGGTATGGAAGTCTTTCCTAAGGCTTTTCTTTTAATGAAAAGCAGCCCCAAATTATTTTCCTTTCTAACAAAGAGTGACTGTAAAATCGAGCTGCAGACATAGATGCCAGCAGTTGTGCCAATCATGTTCAAGATGGTGGCTCCATCTTCCCTTCACTTTGTCAGCCACGTGTATAGTAAGGAGCAGGCAAGATGGTGCTGGCCAAGGGGAAAGTTCATTTGCATAATACGATTAGAGTGGGGCGTCAGCCTTCCTGCGCACTATGTAAACGTCATATCTGATGGAGCCAATCTGTGAGCCCTATATAAATCAGACATTGCCTCCTTAAGTCTGACTATAAAATCTGGCGCGTCAGCTGTCATCCACCCTTTTCTTCTCAGAAGTCCCCTCTCTCTCACTAGAGAGCGAGCTGTTTTCCTTGCTCTTTCTTTCTCTTTCTCTTGCCTATTAAACCTCCACTCCTTAACTTCTTGTATATATCCATGTCTTGAATTTTCCTGGCACGAGACGACAAACCCCGGGTATTTACCCCAAATAACCTCTTCAGCACCACAGTAGAACAATTTACAATATGGCTTTTTAAATCTTTGTGGTTGTCGTAAGAACTAAATTGGCTAAAGCATACAAAGCATTTATTAAGCCTGGTACAAAATATGCACACAATAAAAGTAGCCACTATCGTCATAATCATCTTATCCTCATCTTTATTACTATATATCAATTTGTCATACCTGTGTATATTGGTTTCATGACTCCATATTTAATCACCAGGTATTTGTTGCTATTAGATAACTAACATATAGTTTCCACTTCTTTAATTTTACATTCTCTGAATGATCTTGTTTTACATGTGGGTCTTTTAGGCAGCATAAGTTTTTATTTTTTAAATTCATTTAGTATCTCTAATAGGTAATTGAAATACATTTAGACTCGTGATTACTAATATACATGAGCTTAAATATTTCACCTTATTTTGAGTTGTTACTTATCCTCTTCCTTTGATTATTTTTTCTACTTTCTTGTCTCCTATCAAACTGATAAATGTATTCCATAGTTTTCTTTCCCCCTTGTGATGTTTGGAAACCATTCTTTCAGTGGTCACTTTTAGATATTTGACATAAATTCTTAACTATATATTTTTCTGTCAATGTCTGAAGTTAATTATTATTTTTATTCCCTTCTTGAACACTACAAAGAACTCAGCATGCTTTAATCTTGACATTTTTTCTGTAGTTTTATTTATATTTTGATTAACACGAAAATTTAATTCTATTTTTCAGTCAAAAGTTAATTGAATTTACTAAGAGATATTTAAATTCCTATGCCTACCATTTTTTATTATTCCACACATTTCTGTCTTCATTTATCTTTTCCAGTGCATCTTTAAATAGGCTTCTTAATTAAGGTTTTTGTGCGGTAGACATTCTTGTAACCTTATTCCTGAAAATGTTTTTATTTTGTCTTTATACTTGAATAACCACTTCATTAATTATACCATTCTAGATTAACAAGTATATTTGCTCAACAACTTGAAGACACACTTCTACTTCCTCCTGGAGCCCATTATTGTGTAGGAAATCATCTCTCAGTTTACTGTTATGCCTTTGTAGGTAATCTGTATTTTCTCTGTTATTGCTTTAAATTTTTTTTTTAATTAAAGTTCTGTAGGTTTACTATGTGCTTAGGTGTGGAGTTTTATTTACAGTTTTTAGGTACTGAAACCACACTTGTTATCTAAGTATTGTCTTCCCTCAATTTGAAAAAAATTACAGCTGTTATTCCTTCAAATATTGCTTCTCCATCATTATAATTATTTTATTTCCTTGGACCTCCTATGAGATATACCTTGGAGTTATTTAATCCAACTTCTATGTCACTCAATCACTCTTTGTTTTCTGAAAAACATTCTGGATGAATCTATCAGTATTGTCTTCCACTTCATTAATTATTCCTTCCTATATGTGCAACACAGAGTTTATAATGTCTATTTTTTTTAATTTCAGGGATTTTTTTTTATTTTGAAGATTTCTTCTTTACTTTCTTCTCCATAGCAAAAATTTTTGTTTTATTTCTGCCTGTTCTTGTCATATAACATTTTGTTCCTTAGAGATTACTCCTTAAACTCTTTGAGTAAAAACCCTCTGGCTACACTCATACAAAATTTTGTGTCATATTATTTTATAAGACTGATTTCCTTTGGAATTATGTCATGCCTTACTTGCTAATTTTGTTGGCTGTCTTCATTCATATTGATTTTCTTCTTGTGTTTCAAAATTTAATCTCTTCATATCATTTATCATTTTTAGTGGGAGATGTGGGATTTGTATTTTGTTTTATTTCCCATCCTCACTCTACATTACTTTTTGTATAGTGGAAAGTTTCTCAACTGTCTGTAATTATCTCTGGGACCCTTGAGTTCACAAGAAAAGCTAACAATTATGTTTCATGGTTACTGCCCCCTGGTGATATTGGGAACATTGCAGATTCAGTCTTCAGGGCGGTACTTGGCTCAATTTATGGACTCAAAGGTGAATCCATCTTCCCACTGGCCATTCTAACACTTCCTCTCAAGGAGCAGCTTCCCAGGCAGAAGTGGCTAGTATGTTTTGCAGTCTTATTTTACAAAAGAAATATCAGAAGTTACCTGTACCTAAGTTGTAGGCAATGAGTCTCTCTGATTATCAACCCCCTTGTCTTGTTAGAATGTTAATATTCATTATCCCAAAAGGGTCAAAACCATAGATTCTTCTGCCAGCATCTCAGAGAAGTTTCTCAAAAAAACTAAACATAGAACTATTGTATGATATAGTGATTCCATTGCTAGGTATATAGGCAAAATAAAGGAAATCAGTGTATCAAAGAGATATCTGCACCCTCATGTTTATTGCAGCACTATTCGCAGTAGCCAAGATTTGGAACCATCCTAAGTGTCCATCAACAAATGAAAGCATAAAGAAAATGTGGTGCATATGGAATGGTACACAATGGAATATTATCCATTTATAAACAATGAAATGTCATTTTTGACAACATGGTCGGAACTGGAAGACATTATGTTAAGTGAAATAAACTAGGCACAGAAGGACAGATTCTGCTTGTTCTCACTCATATGTGGGAGCTAAAAATTAAATCAGTTGATCTCATGGAGATAGAGAGTAGAATGCTGATTAACAGAGGCTGGAAAGGGTAGCAAGTGGGGGGGATAAAATGAAGATGGTAAATGTGTGCAAAAATATGATTAGATAGAATAAGACATTTGATAGCAAAACAAGATGACAATAGTAAAGAATAATTTGTTATATATTTTAAGATAACTGAAAGAGTGGAATTGGAATATTCCTAATACAAAGAAATGATAAATGCTTGTAGGCAATGGATACCCAATTACCCTGATTAGACTATTACACACTGTATACCTGTATCAAATATCACACATATCCCCAAAATATATACACCTATTATGTACCCATAATAATTAAAAATTAAAAATAAAAAGAGACATAGCAATAATTAGATAAGAAAGGATAGGAGAGTCTATGCAGTTATATCTACTTAAAGTATAATGGCTATTAGAGTGGCTATTAGCCATTTTCATCTAAAAGATTAAAGATAACAAGTGTTGGCAAGGATGTGGAGAAAAAGGAATCTTTGCACACCGTTCATGGGAACATAAGTTAGTACAGCCATTATGGAAAAAAGTATAGATCGTCCTCAAAATATTAAAAATAGAACTACCGTATGATCCAACAATCTCATTACTGGGTATATATCCAAAGGAACTGAAATCAGTATGTCGAAGAGATATCTGCACTCCCATATTCATTGCAACATTAATGGCAATATCCAAGAAACGGAATCCACCTGTCTACCAACAGATGACTGAATAAAAAAAAAATGACTCAATAAAAAAATGACTGAAAAAAAACCATTCAGCCATAAAAAGGAAGGAAATCCTGTCATTTGCAACAACATGAATGAACCTGGAAAATATTATGTTAAATAAAATAAGCTGGACAATGAAAGAAAAATATCATCATGATCTCACTTACATGTGGAATCTAAAAAGTGGAATTCATAAGAAATAGAGTGATGGTTACCAGCGGCTGGGTTGGAGTCTAGGGGGATGGTTAGGGAGATTTTGGTCAAAGAATACAAAATTCTAGTTAGGTAAGATAAATCAGTTTAAAAGATTTATTGTACCACCTGGTAAACAAATTAATTTAATATTATAGCTACTTGGACAATGTGACAACATTCAATTTTAGTCAGGCCACGTATTTATGTTTATTTTCCTCTTTCTAAAATTAGATATAAGCATTTTTCTAAACTATTCCCATCCTATAATCACCAATTTAAATATACTCAATTGGCCAGCCCCCCTGTAATCCTAGCACTTTGGGAGGCTGAGGCGGGCGGATTGCCTGAGCTCAGGAGTTCTAGAACAGCCTGGGCAACATGGCGAAACCACATCCCTACTAAAATACAAAAAATTAGCCAGGCATGGCAGTGTGCACCTGTAGTCTCAGCTACTCGGGAGGCTGAGGCAGGAGAATCGTTTGAACCCAGGAGGTGGAGGTTGCAGTGAGCCGAGATTGCGCCACTGCACTACAGCCTGGGTGACAGAGCGAGACTCTGTCTCAAAATAAATAAATATGTAAGTAAATAAATTAAATAAAAATAAATAAATAAATATACTCAATTGCCTTTAAAATATACACTTACATTAATCATTTTTTGAGGCAACAAGTCTGCTACTTGTTAATATGGGCTTTTTACCACTTTTTAGTATTTTTTCATAAAACTTGTATGGTTTATTTTTATTAACATTGTCCATTTTTTCCACTGTTCCCTCATATACTTGGAAGCAATTGTCTTGATTAGTTAAGTACATATAGTCACTGCTGATTCAGAAGTTATTAAATTAAGACTTTATATGCTTCACACTTTGATCAAAACATTTAAGCATACATTACCTCACTAACTTCTCAAAGCAACATATGACAGAGACAAAGTCTGAGCATGCCCCTTCCCACAGCATATAAATCGAGTGCAGTGCCCTCAGATACTTATCTGTCTACACACCCATAGCAATGATAGAAAGCAACACCCAGATAATTTGGTTAAAACATGATTTATTTCTAAAGTTACAAAAATAATGAAGTGGAATTGGATATACCTTTGAAATCTATGATGACTACATGGGTATGTGTATTTATGAGATATATGTCATACATATTTTTTCAGTGACACTTGAAAGAAACAAATATGGGAAGTCAAACCAAGTAGTCCTGCCCAAGTTAGACAACTGTGTAAGAATGGCAAGCAGCCGGCATTTGAAAAGTTACTATGTAAGAAAAATATTTTCAGTGTATCTTTCATAATATTAATTAGTTTAAACCACTTTATACAATACAGATTTTAATAATTAGCATTCCCCATATTTTGAGGCAACATAAAATGAGTTAAGTGTCTTAGATATATGCGAATAATGTTGACCATAATCTTACAACCTTTATTTCCTTTAGGAACTCATACTTATCTTGAAGGACATGTTTGTTCTTCATTCTTTATTGTTTTATATTTGCATTATTATGAAAATTAAATGAAAAAAGCTTCAGATAATAAAATATATTCTGTACAGTACACCTGAAGATGTAATATTGAACACAACCTCTGCTATTACTATCAAAATGAATATTGGAATAACAAGGCTACTCTAAGAGGTACATAGAGGAAATTTTCTAATAGGCTTACTACAAAATGATGGTTAATTATACTGACCTCATAAGGTTTCTGTGTGGGATGACTAATAAACTATTGGAAATTCAATTCAGATTTAAAGTTCTTCAATTCTATATTATAATCAGGAATATTGTCAAAAACTATCAAAAATGAATATGTTTGCTTGATGAAATTAAATCTAGCAGTGAGAAAAACACATCATCTAACTACACATTATTTGCCTTTTCAAATACTGACCCTGCTCACTTGATAATGAAGGCTCAGACCACATTCCATCTAAAAGGCTCTGGCATAAATAGATTGAAAGTCAGAGTCTGAATCAACAAAAACAACTGCAGCAATTATTGTTATTTTACCATCATCATTACAGTTGAAACAATTTGAAGAATTAAGCATTAAGAATACCAAACATTAAAAATACCAGAAAGTTCTACGACTGAAAATGTTCATTGGCCTTCAAAAAAAGTAATTAACATGTCTCATTCCAAACTCAAGAGCCTTGTCAAGCATTCTATTCTATCCATTAAACTGTAGGAGTAACAAAGAAAAGATCATTAATCAAATTGGTATCATGAATATGTATTATAAACAAGCGTATGTGCAAGGAAATTCCAGATCGATATGCAGTAAAATTTAGATGATAAATGTGTAGGAAATTCTAACACATTATTGAAAATTTTAGACCTTAAAAAATGCAATGAATGACCTTTAAAAAGAAACTACACATATGGCTTTTAGAAGATATAAATCAAACATTAAATTTTAGTAATATTGTTACCCATGAAACAAATTATAGGTGTTAGATGATTGATCAAAGATATAGGTGGAAAACTCATGTAGTCTGTTAAAAAATATTATAATGCTTTAAATTTCTGATATTTTCATTTTCTTCAAATTTTTTATTTCAGGTAATCATCACCCTGAAGTTAAAATATTTTTGTGTCAATTATTTAAAAATATCTGGATCTCATTAAAACTATTTTTTAAGACTTTTTGTCATCTTTCACAGGCTGGAACAACTATTATGTCCCTTTGTCAACTATATCCAGGCACACAATTAATGAAATAGAAGCAGTTAGTCATTCACCAGCTCTAGAATTTTTTGCCTGCCCTGCTCACTTGCAAAAATCCACGACATATGACACTGTTTTATTTTTTGTTTGTTTGCTTTTTACACTATCCATTTGAATATGGCTTTGGTTTGGGAAGCCTACTTTATTTGGGAAAACTAAACTAACATCACAGCTATAGTAAAATATCCTCTAACACTTTTATCATCATTCCCCATATTAACTCCACAATGGGTATTCTTCATTATCAATATTTTCAAAGAATGGATTCTACATTTAGTACTCAAAATGGTAACTATCATCTATAGTGATAGGTGTTAAAACTATCTTTAGTCCGTTTTGAAGTTAGGGAGAGAGTATGTTTAAACAGATGTGCACATAAACAGTGGTGAGTGCAGGTATGTGTGTGTGCTGGGAAGGGGAAGGGTGTTACAGAATTCTGCAGATGAGAATACTTCAGTGCTAAGGCCATTACCACCATCCAACAACCCAGCACTTCTGCATGCATAAATCATGACATGCAGTTGAAAGGTGATGACAAAGCAGTCTTTGATGCTTGGTTCTCAAATTTGGGAATGTTCACTGGGAAAATACATCCTCTCTGACAAGGTCAAAAAGCATTCCCCTACTCTGGAAGCATAGGAGTGCTGCGGCAGGTAATCTAGCAACACGTACATGCAGCAACAGCAGCTATGGTAGCAGAAGTAAAGCAGCCACAGCAGAAGCAGCAAGCAAACTCAGAGGAGCCTCAAAGGAGGCTCAGAGTCCGAGGTGAAAAAACACAGCACAGACCACAGTCTTCAAGAGTCAAACTGCTGTCTCTCTGCTGGCAGGAAACAAAACTTTTAAGCCACCAGAATCCATTGCTGAGACAGTGAGAAGTGAGGGAATTTGGTGAATACCAACAGTGAAGAAGGGGGTGATTCTCAGTCATGACTGACCATTAGAATCTTGTTCAAAATAAAGTCCCAGGCTGTGGAGAGTCAGCTACATTAGGTCTTAGGAAAGTAGGAGCAAACCATAAAGGAACTTGATGGCCAAAGTAACTTGGGTTTTACTCTGAAAGCAAGAAGAAGCGTTTTAAGAGCTTGAAGCAAGAAAGAAACGTAACAGGGGGGTGGAGCCAAGATGGCCGAATAGGAACAGCTCCGGTCTCCAGCTCCCAGCCACAGCGACACCGAACACGGGTGATTTCTGCATTTCTGCTTGAGGTACCAGTTTCATCTCACTAGGGAATGCCTAACAGTGGGTGCAGGACAGTCGGTGAAGCGCACTGTGCGCGAACCGAAGCAGGGCGAGGCATTGCCTCACTCGGGAAGCGCAAGGGGTCAGGGAGTTCCCTTTCCTAGTCAAAGAAAGGGGAAACAGACGGCACCTGGAATATCAGGTCAGTCCCACCCCAATACTGCGCTTTTCCAACGGGCCTGGAAAACGGCACACTAGGAGATTGTGTCCCGCACCTGGCTCGGAGGGTCCTGTGCCCACGGAGTCTCGCTGATTGCTAGCACAGCAGTCTGAGATCAAGCTACAAGGCGTCAGTGAGGCTGGAGGAGGGGCGCCCGCCATTGCCCAGGCTTGCTTAGGTAAACAAAGCAGCCAGGAAGCTGGAACTGGGTGGAGCCCACCACAGCTCAAGGAGGCCTGTCTGCCTCTGTAGGCTCCACCTCTGGGGGCAGGGCACAGACAAACAAAAAGTCAGCAGGAATCTCCAGAGACTTCAACGTCCCTGTCTGACTGACAGCTTTGAAGAGAGTAGTGGTTCTCCCAGCACGCAGCTGGAGATCTGAGAATGGACAGACTGCCTCCTAAAGTGGGTCCCTCACCCCGGAGCAGCCTAACTGGGAGGCACCCCCCCAGTAGGGACAGACTGACACCTCATTCAACCGGGTACTCCTCTGAGACAAAACTTTCAGACGAACTATCAGACAGCTGAATTTGTGGTCTCACGAAAATCTGCTGTTCTGCAGCCACCACTGCTGACACCCAGCCAAACAGGGTCTGGAGTGGACCTCTAGTAAACTCCAACAGACCTGCAGCTGAGGGTCCTGTCTGGTAGAAGGAAAACTAACAAACAGAAAGGACATCCACACCAAAAACTCACCTGTACATCACCATCATCGAAGAAAAAAAGTAGATAAAACCACAAAGATGGGGAAAAAACAGAGCAGAAAAACTGGAAACTCTAAAAAACAGAGCACCTCTCCTCCTCCAAAGGAACGCAGTTCCTCACCAGCAACGGAACAAAGCTGGATGGAGGATGACTTTGATGAGTTGAGAGAAGAAGGCTTCAGACGATCAAACTACTCTGAGCTACGAGAGGAAATTCAAAACAACAGCAAAGAAGTTAAAAACTTTGAAAAAATATTAGAAGAATGGATAACTAGAATATCCAATGGAGAGAAGGGCTTAAAGGAGCTGATGGAGCTGAAAGCCAAGTTTCGAGAACTACGCGAAGATTGCAGAAGCCTCAGTAGCAGATGCGATCAACTGGAAGAAAGGGTATCGCTGATGGAAGATGAAATGAATGAAATGAAGAGAGAAGGGAAGTTTAGAGAAAAAAGAATAAAAAGAAATGAACAAAGCCTCCAAGAAATTTGGGACTATGTGAAAAGACCAAACCTACGTCTGATTGGTGTACCTGAAAATGATGGGGAGAATGGAACCAAGTTGGAAAACACTCTGCAAGATATTATCCAGGAGAATTTCCCCAATCTAGCAAGGCAGGCCAGCATTCAGATTCAGGAAATACAGAGAACGCCACAAAGATACTCCTCGAGAAGGGCAACTCCAAGACACATAATTGTCAGATTCACCAAAGTTGAAATGAAGGAAAAAATGTTAAGGGCAGCCAGAGAGAAAGGTCGGGTTACCCACAAAGGGAAGCCCATCAGACTAACAGCTGATCTCTCAGCAGAAACTCTACAAGCCAGAAGAGAGTGGGGGCCGATAGTCAACATTCTTAAAGAAAAGAATTTTCAACCCAGAATTTGCTATCCCGCCAAACTAAGCTTCATAAGTGAAGGAGAAATAAAATACTTTACAGACAAGCAAATGCTGAGTGATTTTGTCACCACCAGGCCTGCCCTAAAAGAGCTCCTGAAGGAAGCACTAAACATGGAAAGGAACAACCGGTACCAGCCACTGCAAAAACATGCCAAATTGTAAAGACCATCGAGGCTAGGAAGAAACAATAGCAACTAACGAGCAAAATAACCAACTAACATCATAATGACAGGATCAGATTCACACATAACAATATTAACGTTAAATGTAAATGGGCTAAATGCTCCAATCAAAAGAAACAGACTGGCAAACTGGATAAGGAGTCAGGACCCATCAGTGTGCTGTATTCAGGAAACCCATCTCACGTGCAGAGACACACATAGGCTCAAAATAAAGGGATGGAGGAAGATCTATCAAGCAACTGGAAAACAAAAAAAGGCAGGGGTTGCAATCCTAGTCTCTGATAAAATAGACTTTAAACCAACAAAGATCAAAAGAGACAAAGAAGGCCATTACATAATGGTAAAGGGATCAATTCAACAAGAAGAGCTAACTATCCTAAATATATATGCACCCAACACAGGAGCACCCAGATTCATAAAGCAAGTCCTGAGTGACCTACAAAGGGACTTAAACTCCCACACAATAATAATGGGAGATTTTAACATCCCACTGTCAGCATTAGACAGATCAACGAGACAGAAAGTTAATAAGGATATCCAGGAATTGAACTCAGCTCTACATAAAGTGGATCTAATAGACATCTACAGAACTCTCCACCCCAAGTCAACAGAATATACATTTTTTTCAGCACCACACCACACCTATTCCAAAATTGACCACATAGTTGGAAGTAAAGCTCTCCTCAGCAAATGTAAAAGAACAGAAATTATAACAAACTGTCTCTCAGACCACAGTGCAATCAAACTAGAACTCAGGATTAAGAAACTCACTCAAAACCGCTCAACTACATGGAAACTGAACAACCTGCTCCTGAATGACTATTGGGTACATAATGAAATGAAGGCAGAAATAAAGATGTTCTTTGAAACCAACGAGAACAAAGACACAACATACCAGAATCTCTGGGACACATTCAAAGCAGTGTGTAGAGGGAAATTTATAGCACTAAATGCCCACAAGAGAAAGCAGGAAAGATCCAAAATTGACACCCTAACATCGCAATTAAAAGAACTAGAAAAGCAAGAGCAAACACATTCAAAAGCTAGCAGAAGGCTAGAAATAACTAAAATCAGAGCAGAACTGAAGGAAATAGAGACACAAAAAACCCTTCAAAAAATTAATGAATCCAGGAGCTGGTTTTTTGAAAAGATCAACAAAATTGATGGACCGCTAGCAAGACTAATAAAGAAGAAAAGAGAGAAGAATCAAATAGATGCAATAAAAAA
>NW_026652276.1:54012052-54226350 GCF_009828535.3 Hylobates moloch | reverse complement strand
AACGTAACATAACTTATCTTTAGAAAATGACATTCTTGCTATTTTGTGGAGAAGAATTTGTGATAGAAACAGAGAACAATATAAAGGCTATTGCTGAAGTCCAGGAGAGAGATGATTATAACTGGGATTGGAGTGATTTCAGCAAGATGAAAATTAGATGATGCATTTCAAAAATATTTAAATAGAAAACATCTGTATTTTCTGAAAAATTGAACTGTGGAGATTAGGAAAAGAAACAATCAGGGAAAACTAGGTATAAAGGAATTCACATGCATGTAAATATAGCGAATAACACAAATGATATTTTTTCCTATTGAAATTATGAGTAAAGCAGTCAAGCTCCAGTGTCACAGCTTTACTGGTCATCTTGGCCCTGACAACAGTAGGGGACTCTCTCAAATTTTGAGAGCTGACTTTTATTTTCAGATATACAGATCAGACACTTATGGAGTATAATTTGGGAAATACGATATGATTATCTATCCCACTGACTACCATAACATTATAGAAAATGTTCATCACAGAGAAAATATTTATTCACCTAAAATTTGTTGAGCACCAAATATACACAGTCATGCACCACAAAACCAACCTTTCAGTCAGCAAGGGACCACACATACAATGGTAGTCCCATAATGTTATAGTGGAGCTGAAATTTTCTATTTCCTAGTGATGTTACAGCCTGGTTAATATTGTAGCACAACACAGCACCTTTTCTATGTTTAGATGGACTTAAATACACAAATACTTACTACTGTGTTACAATTACCCACAAGTATTCTGTAGAGGAACATGCTGTATAGGTTTGTAACCTAGGAGCAATAGGCTATACGAAATACCCTAGGTTTATAGTAGGCTATACCATCCAGGTTTGTGTAACTGTACTCTATGATGTTTGCACAATGACAAAATCACCTAATGACACATTTTCCAGAAAATTTCCCCATTATTAAGTGACACATGACTGTATCTAGAAATAAAAATGTGATCTTTAGAAGTATACAATGTCATTTTAGGATTGGGAAAGTGACAGAAAACTTATATGATCTCCTCCTTTACTGCAGTGTCTCCCAAAGGGTTTTCTGTAATATTTGATAGTGTTATTTATATGTAAGCTATTAACATAAGTTTATGAAAATAAGTGAATACGTTTCTTTAGTATAGGACTTTCTAGTTTTTCCTATGTTAATATGCATGCGGATCTTGTAACATTTTCCAAATTTCCTTAGAAATTATTGCTTTTGAGATGCATATTATTACTTGATGCCAGAAAGAACAGGCACTTTAAAGAGGTAAGAAAGGTGAAGGGGAGATGGGCAATTGCTTTCTGCTGAGGCATGTTCCGGTCTCTGTCAGTTTCTTTTATTTCTACTGAAGGATGGTCTTGCCTCCATGAGCTAAAAAGAGAATCTCATATCTCTCTTTGGTTCCCACTTTTATTTCCTTTCAGTTGTCTCTCCCACAGAAATGGTGAGATGAGACGGCCAGGGTTGTAGTCCTGCCTGGGAGATACTGTAAGACTGAGAAGATCTGGCATGAAAAGCTCTTGGTTTTAGAGCAAATGATCTGGCTTCTTGTGCTAGTCTTCATGCTAATTTGCTTGTGTTTTGTAAACTAAATTGGCTTTTCCCATCGGAGGACAGGATCAGTAGATCTGAGGCCAAAACAGTCATTTATTTGCTTGAATTTAGGCCTGCCTTTAGCAAGCCCAGGGAGTACTTCATTTGATCCTGTCTAGCCAGTGTAGGCTTGGAGGAGGTGTTTTGTTTCTTGGCCTAATAATAGGGTTTATTTACTAGGCTTCCAAACTCATACATACATTTTCTTCAGGTGGCTCATAGGGCAATAGAAAAGACATTAAAGATGCAATATATTATCTTCTGGAAATTGCAAAGACAGTAGATTTTAAGTGGTCTTACCACAAATAAAAGTGAGCTAATGTACATGTTAATTAGCTTTATTGAGTCATTCCACAATGAATAAACATTTCAAAACATTATGCTGTTCATAATAATTTTTTCTGAGACTGGAACTTGCTATGTTGACCAAGCTGGTCTCAAATCCTAGTCTCAAGCAATCCTCCTGCCTCGGCTTCCCAAAGTGCTGGGATTACAGATATGAGCCACCATGCCCAACCTATACAATTTTTGTTTGCCAATTATTTTTTTAAAAAAAGAACAGTTTATTGGTGTTCCATGTCATCTACCTCCCCCATCTCAACAAATTTTCACATAGATTCCTAGAAAGAAGTTCTTGATAAACTATTCTCCTGCTGTTTTTCTCATTATAAGCACTATCCTCGAAGTCAACGAATTTCAAAATGTTAGACAACTCCTTCCCCATCCTCCAGCTTCTAATTGAGTGTCATCTCCTTTGAAAAGTTTTCCACATTCTGTTAGTTTGGGAATGTTGCCCCTTCTATGGATAATCTGCTCCTGCTTGTTAATAGTCTACACATCTTCACTAGACAGTGTGTGTACTCATTGAGGGTAAGAACTTAAGAGTTTATCTTAGTGTTCCCAGAAACTAGCATACTAGTAAATGTATGCTGATAAAAACAATTTGAAATTTGTTGACTTTAAGGATAGTGCTTATAATGAGAAAGACAAGAGGAGAATAGTTGATCAAGAACTTATTTCCAGGAATCTGTGAGCAAATGAGTGAAAGAATAAGTTGGCATGAGAACGAAGTCAGCTAAGTCTTCATAATCATTTTCTGATCCATTCTCAATGAAATTACTCTTTTATCTCAACTATAGCCATAACCTTCTATAATTAACATCTTGTTCTTAGTTTTTTTCCCATTCCAATCTACATGCTCTGCTGTCTTTTTATACTGTATCATCTGCCAGATCACTTTATCCTTCTGTTTGAAAACTGCCAGTTGCTCCCAATGATATAACTAATGATAAGAGTTACACAGAAACATATATACTCTCAACTTCTCTCTTGTATTAATTATAAAGACACATGCTGCCTGGAATGGGATGAGCTGCTCTGTCTAACTCTCTCTCATGGTGTCTCTGTCTCCCCATTGCTCTACTGTGTTCTCTCAATTCTTTCTCTGCCAGCCAGATTCCTGAGCCTATTTTTATTTTCTGCTCATGGCCACCAGGGCCTCTTCAGATTCTTCTCTATACCATGACAGTTGAGCTGCAACCTCCGCTGCTCACTGGCCTACTCTCTGTGCATTCTTTAATTCACACTCGTAAGAGGGAATCCCACTGTCTCAGCTTGAATATTTGCACAAAGCTCCAAATTACTATTCTTTGTTCACCTCCTTACCTCTTTCTCAAGACATGAAACAGAAGAAGAGTTTAATAATTCAGAAACATTACCTGTAAAGTCCACCTCTCTAGCAGAGCTGCGGGTAGAGTAATTCATCTGAGAATGGGCTGTAGAATGAAAGGTACTGGTGCTGAAGCCAGTGTATATGGCTAGCTGTTGGAGCTGTATGTTCTTGAGCAAGTTTCTTAATGTCTTGTTACCTTAATTTCTTCATTCGTATACTGAGAATACTAATAGGACCAAACTCAC
Organism: Hylobates moloch; assembly: GCF_009828535.3. Taxonomy (NCBI): domain Eukaryota; kingdom Metazoa; phylum Chordata; class Mammalia; order Primates; family Hylobatidae; genus Hylobates; species Hylobates moloch. Next base: position 54,222,814 of record NW_026652276.1, on the reverse strand, counting down.
AGAGTTGTTGTGAGCATTAAGTGACTGGAGATATATATATATATATATATATACACACACACACACACATATATACACATGTATGTATACATACATATATACACATGTATGTGTGTATATCTATCTATCATCTATCTATATCATAGAATAATACCTAGCCCATAATAAGCACTTCAAAGTGTTAAAGTGTTAATTACTATTGCCTATTTCCATCAGGGTATGGGTCAAATGAAATCTCCAATCCAAAGTCACCTACAGACCCCACTAACCACTGTTCCCTGAGCAGTTAAAACATAGCTATTATTTCTTTCCCACTGGGATTGTCCTCCCTCTATTTTACTGCAGAATCCAGGCTTTTCTCTCATCCATGTTCTTATTTGCTCCTTCTACCTGGGGATAATATCCTTAACTCTATTTAATGAACATTCCCAGCTTTGAATTATACATTTTTAGCAAATATGGTCTTTTCTCTCAGTGTTCTCAGGAGATATGTTTAATACCAAAGAATATGGTTAGATTGTGCAATCTTTTTTTCCTACCTTAGAAACTGCTCATTTGAAAATGGAAATTCGACATTTCATCCAGTCATCGAGCTCTCTCTGTTAAGAGAATAAGTCCACTCCCTTATTCATTAGACAAAAATAGAGTTAATGTCTATAACTAATAATGGCACATTCTGATATTCCAGCTCATCAGGTTCCTATTACAAATAATTATTTTATTAAAGATTTGCAGCTGTTTAAACTAAACAAATAATTGGAACAAAATGCCTAATTTACTAGTTAAAAGGATTGATTATTTGAATTTGAACATAGCCAAACAGGAGTATTAGCTTGAATATAGTTGATGATTTGCAAATGCTCCCTAAACTTTTATGTAATAGTAGTAAAGTCTCCTTTGTCTCAGGAAACATTTATTTATCACAAATGGTTAGTTTTCAATGTCATTAATATTTAGAACAGTGGACATGAAATAGTTATATGATGAGGATATTATAAATTTTTTAAAAGGTGAGCTGTAGTAAAGAATAGAAAGACTTTAATGCAGAACTAACTCCCTTTATGCCTAGTTGTCAATCAAAATGTTGATTCTAACTATTCTCTTTTTTAGAGAACAACATATGTTTTTGGCACAGCTTGGAAACTAACATTGCCCCCTCCTTTGGATAACCATATATGGCAAAGGTGTTTCATTGTCCAGAAACTCACTATGCTTTTATATCTCACAGATACAGAATCCCAATTAATCTCCATATTCAGTTCAAGACCCCATTGGTTAATTTAAAATTAATTTTTGTATGACAGAAAGGGGAATGAATAGGAATCTTGAGAGGCAGAATAGTAATGGCCAAGATAAGAGAAAACTCTCATCTGGCATGGGATGTTAGTTGCCCTAAATGTGAAAATATAGCAATTAATCAAATCAATGTTTTTTGATATTAAATGAAAAAAGTAAACCAAATTCTGACTTTAGTTAACCTACACATAAAAGTAGGAATGTCATAGGGAAATGAGAGAACCAGTAGGAAGGCTGGAATACAAAGCGGTGTCCAGAGCCAAACATAGATTGCATAGCACTTGGCCATTGTCCAGATGGATGCTCACAGCTATCACCACTGGGGCTGTGAATATTTGAACTTTGCCAACACAGCTGGATACTCACTGCCTGCCACCAGACTCTCCTCTCTGCCACCACCATAAAATAAAATCCCCACTGGCCCTGCTCCAAATTATCCTCAGTTGAAACATGTTCACTGCAGATTTCTATATTTCAAAGCTTGTGTTTCACCTGTTGAAAGTTAAATACAATTTTAATACACCAAATGAATTATAAATCGTTCCTATGGACTATTGTGAATTTTTAAATAAATATTACAGTTACAAATACTGTTCAGTGTGAATGTGTGTGTGTTTGCTTTTTTGGTTCTTTAAGGAATTTCTCAACTCTAGCCTGAAGATGATCTGGGAGAAAAGCGATAATATGTACTTGGAGTGTATGTTTCAGTAGAGAACCCAATCAAGATAATTCAGTAAAGAAGACAGTCAATAATTATGTAAGTAAAAACTTAAAAATCTTAATAATGGTCAGTGGAACTGGGAAAAAGATGGCTCTTTAAATGTGTGAATTGTCTTTAAATGTGTAAGTACATATATAATTACATGTAAATATAAAAGTAGATCACATATAAAGAGCAGTTGATATACATAAAGACTTAAACAGGAAACAAGTTTTATTTTAGAGCAGGAATTTTGGAGTAATAAGTTATTCATATCAATAAAACATGTATTCTGTGGTTTTTTTTCAGTAATGATGAACAATTTGGGCTAATCTTTTTCTGTGTTTGTCAGTAATGTGAAAGACTACTTTGCTTAATTGGGCAATAGCTTTGAATACTGGAAAAATATCCCTTCCATTTTAAATATTCTATTTACATTGTAAAATCTACAGAACTTACACACTTTTAAGTTGAGACTGCATTATTAACATTTTAACTCCATATATATAGAGAGAGAGAAATATCTTGATGAACTTACAAATATATATGTAAACCATATATGTACAGTATACACATGCATTTTTACCTCATCTTCCACCAAATACATTTAAAGAAAATAAATAAATATGGTGATAGTATACAGATATTATTTTATACATTTGTATACAAATGCAAAATATTGTTTTTTAATAACTAGGTGACTTACCACTTTATTACAATTATTAAGTAGTAAAAAAGGAAAACAAGTGACTAAAATATATTATTGTGAATTTTTTCTGATTAGACCCTCTTTGAGAATCTAATGAACATATAGATGTATATGCATTTTTAATTAAATATCTGGGGAATTCAAGAATTTTAAAAATACACATACATGCACATATGCAGTCAATTTCTATATGATGCAAACATTCATATATTTTGCTTAAAGGCAGAGACATGCTAAGTTTCTTTTTTATATCCAGAATAAATTTGCCCTTCACATAAATGGAAAACACAATGTAAATAACTAATTCAATTTAAAACTTTCTATCTTTTCCCAGAAAATTAAACCAAAGTATCTAATCAGTCCAATGTGTTTAAACATAGGAAACCTGATTTAATTACTTGCTTTCTTTCTTTTTCAAAGTGTGGACTGGTGCAAGATGTGGCTCATTAAAAGTTGTGATATATCCTGCCAATAAAATCCAGCAGATTGTACATTAGAAACATGTAATTAAGTTAATATATAAGATAAGCAAATTTACAAGTCCTATTTTGACCTTCTAATCGATAAGACACCAAAGACAAAGATTTGAAACCAAATGACATTTTGATAGCATACACATCTTATTTTAAAATGTTTAAGAAGCTTAAATCATTGTATTCATATTACCATTAAATGAAAACTCACAAAGGAAAATTTCCTCTTACACTGTGAATAGATGCATTCACAATGAAGCAATGATAACCTTAATAGCATTGTCCAAAATTGCAAAATCATGCCTAAACTTGGCAAGTTATTATACAAGAGTAATAAAAATATGTTTCATATTTCCTAGGCCACAATTTAAAACAATGACAAAAGGTAGAAAGCTACTGTAATGTACAAATGTGTGGATTTTTAAACACCAATATTTAAACATCCTTCTAACTCAGGAGGACCCCTCCATCCATCGATCTAGAAAGATTTTGTAATCAATCTAGAAAGATTTTCTAAAATAGGTGAAATGTTAGACACTAAGGAAGGAGAAAGAAACTGAGAGAGAGAGAAAGATAAAGATTCGGGGACTTTGGTAGTGTTTAAAGGAACATAACCCCAGGCATACGACGTTGTTTTGGTATGGGAAAAATTCAAAATGAGAGTAGAGAAAAAGTGACAATAGGCTTCCTGGAAATAGGTTCAGAAAATTGTTTGGAAATAGAAAGCCAAGGGGAAGAAATACATATCATTTGGTAGTAGGACTTTGATCTTAAAATAAGAAGCTGGAACTGAATGTATAGTGAAATGGGAAGCTAGAGATAAACTCCCAGGTGTTAGGGGTGGGTGTAATATGTTAAAAATAACTCATGCTAGAATACTTTTGACAGTAAAAACAAGGGTATATTGAAGGGGCATGGATAAAAAGAACAGTATTGAAAAACTAGCTTGTGAAGTGATAGTAACAGAAATAGTTCTAGAGTAAATGACACCTAAGACAGTGCTGAGGGTGACATGGGAAGAGAATCTAGGGAGAACTATAAAAAAAGCAACAAGATTTTACCACCAAATGTATATGCCAGTCAAAGTGAGATGCATTGAAAATCACTTTCTGTCCTTGCTTGAGTTGTCAGCAAAATAACACTTTTTCATCTAGTTAGTGGGCTGTTCTACAAGTAGGAAAAAGATTGGAAAAATCATGAGAGGAATCTATCTTCATCAAATGTAGCTGAAGTTAACATCAGACTACACCATCACATTTGAAGGAGAGATGTTATACAAAACTGGACATAAAATGTGACTATGAAATGGAAGGGGTGAGATAAACTTTATCACTACATCAGCAGTCTTGAATTTTATGGATGTGATTTTATCACTCAGATTCAGGATATATCCCTCCTCTTGCTGCTGCATTGGATGTAGTCTTTCTTCTTATAAAAAAGTAAGGGAAAAAATCTCAAAGTTAAAATCAGAAGAATAAGATTCATAAGTATTACTAAAACCTATTAGCTTGATCTAAAAGCCAAAGAAAGAAAGTAATTTCTTCCTTTTATTTGTAGTGATGTAATTCTGTCAAGTGCCAATGTTTTATTTTTAAACCATTAAACTTAGTACATAAAATCTCTGAAAAAAGTTCACTGGACCTCTTGACTGAATATTTTATCTTGAATTTTTTGTATACAAAGGTAGCCTTGGATAGTATTCCCAGAAGCATCTACTGGTCTTGGTGATCAAAATTTCAAAAAGATTTAACAAACAGAGAAATAATTGGATTTTGTAACACTGAGAAGTCCTCACTCTGAGTTAAAATAGATAAGCAGATAATAAGGTTGGGCAACATCTTCAAAGTTTAAAGTGAATATTTAAAAGAAAATGTATAGCTTTTCATTTGTATTTTTGTGTATAATTGAAATGGAAATTTTCATTTAGGAGTGTATAGAAGAAAAAAATATCTATAAAAATGCCAGGAATATATGGAAGGACCTAATAAAGAAGTATTTTATAGTGATGTGTCAAGGAGACCCTTTTCTAAAATATTGAAATAAGTGTGACCTGAAGAATGCATAGGATCTTGCTAAGTAAACAGTGAGAGGGAAAAAACCACTCTGGATAAACAGAACTATATGTATAACAACTTAAAGAAAAGAAAAAAACCTGCAGGCTACCTGAGAAGTTAGAATCTTAATGTACGCAAATTTTAGAAAATATTTAGGAGGTCAAAGTATTGTAGGATGGAATGTAGGCTGTGACAAAACAATCTGACTGTATTACAAATATATGAAAGAAACCCACTGAAAGGGGTGGAGGAAAAAGTGCTGAACTGAAAAACTTTGCATATAACTGGAATCTGTATGGCTAAAGGCAAAATAAATTGTATATATGGATAATATGTGAGCCGACAGATTTAATCTTCATGGGGGTATGTGTTAAACAATGAACTATACATATACACTAAAATTGAAAAATTAGTAAATAAATGGTAGATGATAGAAGCCAGGTTTTTCACTTTTAGAGAGGAAGATTACAAGTAAGCAAAGAGAAGAGGGTAGAACGATTTATGTGGTAATGGACTGGAATTGAAGGCATTACTACAGACTTATTAATATGTTTAGTTTAATACACAGATGGTTTATATATATATTTATAGCTAGATGTATATACACATGTATTCCTTTGTTCTGTCAGCTGAGAAAGCCTGGAGGCAACAACATTCTAGTAGCCATGAGCACCCCTCATGCCTAGAGTCTGGTTTCTAATACCATTCTCCAGTAAAAGCAAAAGCAACCAGGCTCTTTGGAGAAATGGCTGATTCTACAACAAGGGCAGAAAACTTAAAAATGAGATTATAGTACCTTATATTGCCATAAAGTAAAGAAGTGCTCAAAAATTTACAAAGAAAAAATTTAAACATGATGATGGGATTATGCCAAAGAAACACAAGAGCCAAATGAAAGAGCTGCCAATGGCTAAAGCAATTTGAGCAAGAAAATAAATGAAGTAGTATTGGATTATAACCCATAGTAGTAAATAAACACCTGAGTCCCAACTGATACAAATAAATGATTGAATAATTTTTTATTTGGGATGAATAGAAATCTCCCATACAGAAGAATTCCAAATAATTTATTTAGACATTCTGCCCTCAAGAAAATAAAATGTAATTTTCACTTAAGTATGGGCTGTGTATAGTGACTTCTTTCCAAAATGAACAGAATGGAAAGAGAGAAACAAAGAAAAGCTTAACAATGGACAAACTTGACAAACACTACCTCAAACAGGTGATCAAGATAAGTCACATTGATAGTATATACATTTGCTATGCTATGACAAAAATGGCATTTTACCTGTGTGGTCTTCATCCCCCCAAATCCACAAGCCCCAATCTACTCATAAGGAAAACATCAGAGAAATCCAAATTGAAAGACATTCTACAAAACACCTGACTTATACTCTTCAAAACTGTTAAAGCCATTAACAACAAGGAAAGTATAAGAAATTGTCACAGTCAGCAGGTGCAGTGGCTCACACCTGTAATCCCAGCACTTTGGGAGGCTGAGGCGGCAGATCACCTGAGGTCAGGAGTTTCAGACCAACATGGTGAAACCCCATCTCTACTAAAAATATTTTTAAAATTAGCTGGGCATGGTGGTGGGTGCCTGTAACCCCAGCTACTTGGGAGGCTGAGGCAGGAGAATTGCTTGAACCTGGGAGGTGGAGGTTGCAGTGAGCCAAAATTGTGCCACTGCACTCTACTCTAGCCTGGGCAACAGAGCAAGACTCCATCCCAAAAAAACAAAAAAAAAAATAGAAAAAGAAAAGAAATTGTCACAGTCAAGCAGCACCTAAGGAGAAAAGGAGACATGGAGACATGACAACTAAATGTATTGTGGTATCCTGGATATGATTCTGAAAAAGAAAAAGGACATTAGGTTTGAAACTAAGGGAATCTGAATAAAGAGTATGGACTTTAGTCAATAACAATGTATCAATGGCATTTCATCAATTGCAACAAAATTAAGATGCTAATATAAAATTTTAACAAGTGGGGAAACAGTGTGGGTATATGAGAATCCTACACTGTGGACTAATAGCACAACTTTTCTGTATATCAAAAATTTTTCTATAATATAAAGTTTATTTGAAAAAATACCTAGGCAATACCATTCAGGACATACGCGTGGGCAAGGACTTCATGTCTAAAACACCAAAAGCAATGGCAACAAAAGCCAAAATTGACAAATGGGATCTAATTAAACTAAAGAGCTTCTGCACAGCAAAAGAAACTACCATCAGAGTGAACAGGCAACCTACAAATTGGGAGAAAATTTTCACAACCTACTCATCTGACAAAGGGCTAATATCCAGAATCTACAATGAACTCAGACAAATTTACAAGAAAAAAACAAACAACCCCATCACAAAGTGGGCAAAGGACATGAACAGACACTTCTCAAAAGAAGATATTTATGCAGCCAAAAAACACATGAAAAAATGCTCATCATCACTGGCCATCAGAGAAATGCAAATCAAAACCACAATGAGATACTATTTCACACCAGTTAGAATGGCCATCATTAAAAAGTCAGGAAACAACAGGTGCTGGAGAGGATGTGGAGAAATAGGAACACTTTTACACTGTTGGTGGGACTGTAAACTAGTTCAACCATTGTGGAAGTCAGTGTGGCGATTCCTCAGGGATCTAGAACTAGAAATACCATTTGACCCAGCCATCCCATTACTGGGTATATACCCAAAGGACTATAAATCATGCTGCTATAAAGACACATGCACACGTATGTTTATTGTGGCACTATTCACAATAGCAAAGAGTTGGAACCAACCCAAATGTCCAACAACGATGGACTGGATTAAGAAAATGTGGCACATATACACCATGGAATACTATGCAGCCATAAAAAAGGATGAGTTCATGTCCTTTGTAGGGACATGGATGAAACTGGAAACCATCATTCTCAGTAAACTATCGCAAGGACAAAAAACCAAACACCGCATGTTCTCACTCATAGGTGGGAATTGAACAATGAGAATTCATGGACACAGGAAGGGGAACATCACACTCTGGGGACTGTTGTGGGGTGGGGGGAGGGGGGAGGGACAGCATTAGGAGATATACCTAATGCTAAATGACGAGTTAATGGGTGCAGCAAACCAACATGGCACATGGATACATATGTAACAAACCTGCACATTGTGCACATGTACCCTAAAACCTAGAGTATAATAGTAAAATAAATTTAAAAAAGAAAAAATACATAAAAGAGAAAATTATACTCAAAGGATAAAATTGTATTCTCAAAAATTGGGAAAAAATATGTGCTTTGGAAAAGATATTGCAATTTTACACATGGCATTGAGACTGATGTGTGAGATTTAAATACAGCCCAAAGCTAATTCCTTTTGCTGCAAATTCTTTCATCCTCCAAATATATGAGATATGATCCTCTTGAAGAGATGTGTCAGCAATTTCTCCTTCTTAAATAGGTTAGTCTCAAGCACAATGAATTTCCTTACAGTTTTCCTCTGCTTCTAGTTCCTCTTGCCTTTTTAATGAATATTTTGTTATTGCTTTCACCTGTGCAATTATTTTTCAAAACAATATGTTTCTCTATTACAGATTCCAAATAATTAATCAGAAAAATATTCCCATTTCACTAAGAAAATACCACACACAATTTATTTGCTTTGTTTCATTGCTAGCATGAAGTATTTTCACTTAAAACCAAAATAATTTATTTCTTGCTTAAAAAATAATGCTACAGGAGATACATATGAATGATAGATTCTCTTATTCATGAACAGATAGAAAAACAAATTTGTTTTGAGCTCTTGGTTTTAAAAGTATGCCCATCATGAAGGCCAAAAGAGGGGGCAAAGAATAAAAAGCTGTCCTTATGACTAAATCCTGCTATGTATTTTTATATACATAATTAAAAACCAAATATAATTTTTGGCAGTGAGTACTTTGATAAAGGTAAGAATTCCTGAGTAATTGCTGATTATTTGAATTGCACTGATCTTCTTTTTCTCTCTTTTTCACCATGTGAACTTCTGTACTAAAGAAAATAGATGGTGAGTAAGTGAAACTTGGTGAAAACCAACCCTCTAACATTTTGTTAAGAAAATGCAGATCAAAACATCTGGTAAACTTTGAAGTGGCATGCAAAAAGTAATGTATGATTGCATTTTTGCCCATCTGAAAATATGAATTAGGAAGGTGGAAAACCAACAGAAGGGTAAAACTGCTAGGGACAGCAGCTTTTATAACACCAGAAATGAAATGGTCAGCTTTCATAACACCAGAAATGAAATAAAATGAAAGTCCTCAAAAAAAGGATCAGAACATTTTTCCATCTTGTAGTTTCCACTTCTGGACTTTAAAGAAAAGCTCATCTTTTTCTTTTACAGTGACCTAGAAGGAATCAGCAGAGCCTTTGTAAATAACTCCTGCCTTAAACTTTTCATTCTACTACCTGAATCCTGCAACATCTACCTCTATTTTTGACTTCCACCTCCATTGATAAGATATAGTCAAATTAGATTAGAATATCATACTTACCATTTTTCATTGTTGGATGCTCTTGTAGAGGCTGTGGTTGGGGAAAGGTTTCACAGTGAAGTATTATTTGTCCAATAAAGCATTATGGGCAGCTCCAGTTTTCTTTGAAAAATAGACATAACTGCATAAAATACAGAAGTAGAAGAGAAATAGACAAAGTAAAATGACACTTAACATTATTTAAGGATGACCGAACATTTCGTTTTAAATAAATCTCATTAAGAATTTTTATATCATTTTCTATTTTCTTGACCTCTCCCTAATCTGTTTTCGACAACTAGTAATGGCATTAGTAGTAAGAACAAAAATAACAGTAATACCTTACATTTATGTTATTTTATAATAACTGCTTAAAATTGTATAATGCTATTACAATTATACAATTCTAATCATATATAAAGTCCAAACTTCTTATCATTCCAAATCTTTCATTTTTTAGGATTCTGTTGTATTCTGTACTTGACCTATCCCAAATTGCTTACAATTCTAGGAATATGGAAGGACTTTTTGCCTCTAGTCCTTTCTGTATAGTCTTTCTCTAGCTCCTCTTTTTGTTAACTTTTATTTATCCTGCAAATCTTGGCTTTAAAACTCAACCCTTGTTGATCCTCAAGTTTGGATTCAATGATATTCTTTTGTGCTGGCCTCAGAAAACCCATTATCAGTGTACATACAGTGTTGTGAAATTGCCTCTGTACTTATCTGTATTTATTATTATATAGAAGAACTTTGAGTGTAAGACATATACACACACACAAACACACAAATATATATAGTCTCCAATGTATACCTATTGCCTCATCCCATGCCTGGCCTGCGTCACACATGGGAAGTGATCAACATGTACATATGAATCAACGGGTGGATTGATGGAGCGATAAAATAAGCATGGTATGCTATTTTTTTTCCAGAGGACTCAATAGGCCTGCTTAGGCTTCATTGCTCAATTACACAAGTGTTCTTGAGTATCTATTATGTGGCCTGAATAGTTCTGAGCACTAGCCATATATCCATGAACATAGTGCTTGTTCCTTGAGTTTATACCAAAATTTATCAGTGTTGTCACTACTGATATTCTGGGCAGATAATTATTTGTAATGGGGAGGCTCTGTCCTGTGCATTAAAGAACACTTAGCAGCATCCCTGGTTTCTACTCATTAGATGACAATAGAATCTCAGTTATGACTACAAAACATGTCTCCAGGCTTTACCAAATGTCCCCCAGGGTTCGAAAACATCCTTGGTTGACAAGCATTGTGTTACAATGTGTTGTGTGAAAGAGGTGTTAAAGTTGTATTTATAATAAGTGTTGTGGTGGAAGATACAGAAGATGATGAAGGTATGTAGAGGAATGCATACGTGAATCATTCCAGGGACATAAGAAAAGCAACTCATTAAAGTGACAGGGTACAAATAAGACATTTGTCCTGTACACAAAAAGCACACAATCCAGTAGATACAGGAAGTGGACAAATAGACCATTACAATATAGTGTAATAAAAATATCCTTAGAAGTATACAAGAATGAGACAAACACAGAAATATCCCTAAGGAAGATTTTAGAGATTCCAAAAAAAGTTACATGAATAAGGACGATGCACTACAAAAGGGAATGGATTATATTTATTAGCATTAAGTATTTATGGAGTTAGGAAGTTGAAAGATGATGTGGAGGACATAAAAATACACAACTTGATTTCTGCTGTCAAAAAATATAAAACAAAGTATGAAGGGCCCAATATTTACAAAACTATTAGAAAATGATAAAGCTCTAATTCTTGTGATGTAGTATACAAAATTAGTACCTCCAAAAAGGAAGCAGTCAGTGTGGGCTGCAATAATAGCAGCTTCATAGAGAAGATAGGAATTGAGAGGGGTTTTAGAAAGAGAAAGGCAAATGAGGATGATAGGCCCATCAAGGCAAGAGGGAAGGAAGCACAAAAGGAAATCCTCCATGATAAGAATGAGCAGGAAGGTTGGAGCTGAGTCTGTGACACTGGGGCAATAGTGGCAGTATAAAATATATAAGGACAGGTTTTGAAAGCAGAGAAGCAGTTGCAGTAGACAAATTTAAACCATGCTGTGTTGTTGTTTTTTTTTATCAGTACACTGGCAGTTAAAATCTACTTGAATGTAACTGCATAGTTAATATATAATATTAATGAAGAAATAAACTGGAAGAAAGTTTCAGTAATCCAGGGTGAGATGGCAAGCCTAGTGACAATAGGTTGAACAACAAAAAAAAGGTGAAATCCAAATGTGTAAATATTTGCATTTTTTGTATATTAGTTATACTTTAATAAAGCTTTTGAAAAAGAATTGTAAATAATAGCACTCAGTATCCAATGAATTGTTCTCTCTCCTTTGTTTCTTTGTCTAAACCTTCTGTAAGATTTAGCTTTAAAGGAAATAAGGACTACAGGAAATAAAACAATTGGAAAATTGAGGTGATGAAAGTAGAGGAAGATTGAACTAAAATAAAGAATCCTTGTCTGAACCATGGATTCTCAAATCTAACTGCATTTTTGGAAGAATGGGGAGATTCTTAAAGATAGTGCTTCTCTCAGTCAAACCCAGAGAAGCTTATATATTGACCATACCCACTGCTGGTATGTTATAAAACTTCCTGATGACTCTAATGTACATCCAGGGCTGAGAATTACTTGTCTGGACTTACCTGAGACTGTCTTCACCTGGAGTCCCTTGACACTCAAGCTTTTGTTAGGTACATAGGTTTTCAGTAGATACTCATAAGTGGTGAGCACTGGCCCTACAACCTTTCCTCTTTTGAATTACGCACTAATTAACGATTTTCAAACCTCCTTTTTTTCTTACATAAAATTAATATAACCATAAACTTCACAGTGAATTAATTCATTAGACTGGCAAAATCTACCAAGTATTTCTTGCTACTGGTGATAGTTTTCACAATTTTAGATGATATGAAACGTTTTGGAATAAAACTACAGTTTCTTCTAAGGAACCATGTTTGTCCTTTTCTTTCTGAATAAGCAAAACAAGAGTATAAGGAGAAAGAGAAAGAGGAAGAACTGTTCTTTTTTCATCTCACCGTGTTGATACATTTTCAATATTAAACAAGGGTTTCTTGAAAGAAATAAAAATTAATGATTGCATCAGGATGTATTCATGTCTATCCTTGTCCCTCTGCCTCTTCAAATAGTGCAACATATTTTCCTGATGAGTAAAACTTTCAGTGATGTTATCTTATGGCTGGAAAACAATATGAGAACAAGATCTAAACCAAGGCTCTGAAATTCATTATGGGAAATGTGCAAAAAACATCCTACTGAGAAATGCAGTACCAAACATAGATGGCATTGTACCTAAATTAGAAATTCTCTCATGATACTTGGAATATACTTGTAATTATGCAAATTTGCAAGGACATGTTTATTCACATTTTTCTGGAATGTTAAAAATTGAAATTCATTTTGAACCAAGCAATGGTAGGAGTGATTAATACTCATTAACCAATACTCTCCTTTGCCTTAAAGTGACTGGGTTGTGTTTTTGGTCAAATTCTCTTTTTATCTACTCGGCAAAAAAAAAAATAAAAAACACATTTTCAAAGACAAGGAAATGGTGGTTTTATAAAACTGCAAATATGATTAGGTCATTGCCCTGTGTAAAACCATTCTGTGCCTTTGTATTGCTCTTGCTTTAAATTGCAGTTATCTTAAACTAGCCTATAAGGCCCTTCTGACCTCTCTTATTTCATCTTATGCCACTTCCCCTTTGCTTTCTGTATTTTAGCTATGCTGCTCTTTTTTCACTTTCTCAGATGTCAAAGTCCGCTCCAGCCTCAGAACTTGAGACTGCCCGTCCCTCTCCTGGATTTCCCTGCACTCTCAGTTAACTTATCCTATTTAGGGAAGACTTAGCCGACCTGACAGATTATTACAGGTACCTATATTGTCTACTGTCTCAGATCGTTCCTTAATGGTACATAAGTATGTACAATTGTATATTTTGTGTCATATTTGATTTGAGACTCTCACCCACATTTGTGTTTAAGCGCCCTGATAACAGGGATCTCATGTGCTGATTATTATATTCCTAATATTTAGCCCAGTGTCTGATACATGGCAAGCACAGAAATAACTACTTGAGGGTTGGACAGGGTTGTAACAGTTGGGTGGGAGGTTTTTTTCTCTTAGACTCCAAATCCATAGCATAAAAGCAACATTGATTAAATTTAGCGTTTGTGATAGTTTGGGTATTACAAGCCTGAGGTTTCTACACATCAAGGAGCCATGAAAGTAGTGGGGACTCTCAGTCTCCATTATTTGGAAAAGCCCAAGGGAAAGTATACTTATCCTAAAAAACACTGCACAGAATGATTACAATATCAAATCTTTTGGATTGTAACCAATGATAACATATCAGCACTCCTTGAAGTCATGCTCATCAGAGGCCTTGATTGGCTCTGGTTTATATCTGATTAATACCAAATGGGAAAAATGTAATCTAAGAAAAGCAGTTTAGAAGACAAAGTCCCTTATAACAAGATCAACTAAAGAGAAAAACAATAGAAGGGGTCTGTGGAAATAACCAGGAGGTTCTGGCAATAAGAGAGTGGTAAGGACAGTAGCTCTTAAATCTCAGCTCTACCACTCCCAGCTATATAAATTTGGACACATTTTTAAAACTAAATAAGTTCCAGTTTCTGATCTGTAAAATGGGGGCTAATAATATTCACTTTATATATGTAAAGTGCCTAACACAGTGTCATGTCAGAGAGAAGGCACTATAATGGGTGGCTAATGTGGGTAACAATAGTAGAATTAATAACTCTATTGGATATATACAGCCAAGAGTCTTTTTACTAAGATATCTTCAGTGATAGCTGTAAACTGCATTTTGTGTATGCATTAGTATCTCTTCTCATATGTTTAAACAGATAGCAAATATTGTTCAGTGAGGGAATTGTGACTCTTTTCATTGACTTTAGTAAGAATTAAATAATAACTGTGGATAAATTAGTTTTTACCATTTTTCTTACATTCAAATTCCTGTTGTCCTATGAATTTTTGTCTGTAAGGAAGCAAATCTAAGCAAATTTACATATTTCACAGACTTTTTTATTGAGCTTTTAAAATTTGATAAAGTTGTAGGTGCCATTGGTCTATCTGTTGTCTGATATGTGGCAAAAATCTTAATTACTGCTGGAAGTTACAAAATATTTTTCAATTTTATTTCATAATTACACAATAATGACATTTTCAAGTGAGTATATTTTCTATAACATTTTATGCATTTCAATTTATTTAGTAAGTGAAAAAAGTACAGAGATAAATGTTAATTTATAAAAAGAAAGCTTTACTAACCTACCATCAGGAAAAGAAAAACTATTAAAATAGTTTTAGCATCCATATAAGGCAAAAATGATTCTCTTATTTCCTTGGTCAATGCACACATATATTTCTTTATATTTGTGAAAAGAGGGCTTTCCATGTCTCACAGATCTATTAATATACATTTAACCCTGTGTTCAATTATCAGCTGTAATAAGGATTTTATTTTCAAGTTCTCAAAAGTGATGCCATGCATTTACAATGTTCAGTATGGTAGGAATTATATGTTTCTAATCGATACACCAGTATGGACCTTAAGAATGGGCTTCAGCATGTCCATGAATTATCTGAAAACTATATTCCAATGGTTGTGCATGTTAGTATTTTTATAAAGAGAATATTAGGATTTTAAAGAGTCTCTTCCTCTGGTATTTTAAAGTAATTCTCATTTGAGACACTTGTAGCTGAGAAGAAGACAAATTATTATGCACTTATGAATCTAACAACCCAGAAGAGACTGACAAAAACTACAAGTATATGAGTATATAAGTATGGCTCGTCTCATGAAAAAGCAGCTACATCTACTTTACACTCATTTATTCACTAAACATCGTTTAAGAATACAACACAGTAGACTCATGTCTACATGCTGGAGATAAAGTTGTGAAAAAAAAAAAAGGGATGAAAATGCTACTCTCATGGAGCTACCTTCTAGAAGTGGAGACAGGCAGTAAACAACATTAATTAAGTAAAAACATCATATATTAGAAATAGATTAGTGCTAAAGAGACAAATAAAACAGAGTATCAGCCTAGAAACTGTTTGGGGTGGAAGTGAAAGGGGTTACAACTTTAGACACAATGGCCAGGGAGGATCTCACTGAGGCAAGGCTACCTGAAAAATGAATTGAAGAAAGTGTTTTAAAGCAAATTATTAGATATCTGAAGTATAAATCAGACAGAGGTAAAGAAGTCAAAGGTGTATACATGAATATATTCAATTTCTATTGCTGCCATGACAAATTACCAGAAATTTATAGGGTTTAAAAATGATAGATGTGTTATCTTACAGTTCTGCATTTCAGAAGTCTATCAGCAGTCTCACTTGGCTACAATGAAGGTGTCAGCAGGGCCACATTCTTTCATGAATGCCCTAGGGGAAAATCCATCTGTTTGCATTTTTCCCCTGATTCTTAGAGGCAGTATACATTACTTGGCTCATGATCCTCTTCCTCCATCTTCAAATTCAGCAATGAGTTTGCATATCTTCATGTCTTTCTTCTACTGTCACATTTCTTTGACCAGAGCCCAGAAAGGTTCTCTACTTTTAGAGACTCATGATTATGTTGCATAATCTGGGATAATCTCTTCATTTAAGGTACTTACCTGAATCACATCTACAAAGGCCTTTTTGCCATAGCTTTCTATGAAATAGGAGCAGAGTTCTGATTCTGACAATTTTGCCAGTATTTTTATTTCTTTTAGAAATGGATTTATGGAGGGCTTCACTCTTCCACTCAAGGAGTCTCACCCTTGCTGCTGTCTGGAGTATGGAGTAGAAGGAGTCATTGATGGAGGGAGCCTACAATCAGGTGGCAAATGCAGTGCTCTAATGGAGAACAGTGATGCCTTGGATCAGGTAGTTGCTAAGTTGTGAAAGGGAGAATTGGAGGGACTTGTGCTACCCTTCTCATAGACTTACTCTATACAACTTATAACACTTATTTTCTATCTCATTCAATCAAAGATATAAGAGAAAGCCATAAAATGTTTATGCTTTCACTTTACCAAGATGACTAACTGGAGGGATAACAAGGTCTAAATCTTATGAATGTATCCAAATGTTAATAGCTACTTTTAACTCTCAGTTGATAAACAGTAGAAACTTACTTATATTAGCAGCATGTCTGCATGTAAACCGATCCAGATTTTTATTTGGATTTCTCTTTACCTGGACACGGGTTTTCAGTTATTGTATAATACCCAGGCACTTGTTATATTCACACCTTTCTCTCCTCAGTGCACGTACACACAGAGTGTAGACAATTATCAGCCTCTCTGTAATCCTTAGGCTTTCTGGACTAGGGAAGCCCTGCTTTACGTAATCAGCTATATTTATTTTGTTCTTCATGTCCTCTAAAAATGAAACGAATTTTGACTCAGCTTCAGTCAAAGCATTACTGACAAAAACACTGTCAAATATATTTCTAAATATAGAGTGACCAACTGAGGGATTTGCCACTCTAGAAACACATTTTGGTACACATTCCCTTGGAAACATATTCTCAAACACTAATATATTATTTTTTTAAACCAATGCCTATTCAAGTACATGTCATCTATTCCATTCTCTATATTGTAAACCTCAAACACTGATGCCCTCACTCAATATTAGAGACTAACACAATCTAGAGAGCAGAAATAATATTAGAATTATTGTATATTTCACTACTTTTCTTCTAATTAGGGATAAAGTTGACCAATACAAGTTTTAGTGGAATTGTACATTTTTTGAATGTATGGAGAAGTCTGTTCTAAGTCAAATCTATAAATGTTCTGTATACAAATTACTGTAATAAAGCCTATAAGATAATTTGAACAAAAGCTGAGTAAACAATTGTTTTCTCTTGTATGACTTTACATTTATCTCTGATCATGACTATATTTCTTTGCATTAAACAAAATGATTTTGACCTTACAATTGAAGACTTTTCTTCAGACAATAGATGTCTTAAATGAGTTATTTGTTGTAGTATAATTTTTAAAACATGATAGTTATAAATTTAATAAACAAATGCCAGTGTTTAGTAGTATATTCACTCCAATTTGCAATTTGGATAAAATATTTTTTCCAAAATATTTTATATTTGGATAAAATATTTTTTCCAAAATATTTTATATTTGGATAAAATATTTTTTCCAAAATATTTTATATTTGGATAAAATATTTATCCAAAATATTTTATATTTGGATAAAATATTTATCCAAATATAACAGTATGTTGCTATTCTGGAATGTTCATGAGTAAGTAGTAGAAAGGTAAAAGCAGAGAGAACAGCTGACACATAGGGCCTTAAGTTCAACCAGAGCTGTGGTGGTAAAAACCCTACCCAAGAAACTACCCCAAAGAGCCAAAATACCAAGAAGTTTTTCTTCATTTTTATACCTTGTATGTGTCTATGCTCGGCCTGACCTTTGCCCGTCACTCATGTCTTTGGTTAAGTTGGGAGTCCCATAGCTGTTGTCTCTCCAGGAAATCCATGAATGCTTCTACCTAATACTTCTAGAACTCAACAGAATCCAAGAGTAAAAAACAAAAAAATCTTCCCAGTTCTCTCTACTATAAATTATGTCTAAATCTATCACTTATGATATCCAGTCACTTAAAATGAAAGGCAATTTATTTGTAAAGCAGTGGCATATACCGTGCTTGTCCATTCACTTCTTTTCGCCTCAGAACAAAGGAAGAGTATTTCATAAATTTTTACCATAGTTTTGTGGATTATCCAATAGAGAAATCATTATCAGTATGTTGGCAGGTAACCTTTTGGGGATTAACTTGTGTGACTAAACATTACCAGGCCCTTAATCATCTTCTCAGAGAAGGCATGAAGAGCAGTAGTATGTTCGAAGCTGCTGTATCCCACATGAGCAGAAGAAAATT
Organism: Hylobates moloch; assembly: GCF_009828535.3. NCBI lineage: Eukaryota > Metazoa > Chordata > Mammalia > Primates > Hylobatidae > Hylobates > Hylobates moloch. Next base: position 54,204,082 of record NW_026652276.1, on the reverse strand, counting down.
TTCCAGTCATTTCTCATTTGCTCAATATTACTTACTAATAATCACTGGCCTGTTCTTCATTTATTCTTTGTTAGAAGATCATTACTTATGGACAGCTTGTCTCTCTCTCTCTGTCTCTCTCTCTCTCTGTGTTTGTGTGTGTGTGTGTGTATGTGTGTATGTGTGTAAGCTTTCTGCAAATTTCCTTGTCCTTCCTGTTTATCTCAGTGGAGCTTTGGTACTTACTCTAACACTCATAAACTGGTTAACAGGGGGATTTTTAATTGGCTTTGTTCTTCCTTATGCATTTCCCCTACCCCCTTGAATTTTTATAATCTTTATATAGAATAAATCTTTCAAATATTTCTCCCACCACAGGACATTTTTATACATTATTACTGCTCTAAATGACCTCTGAGATACTAGAAGGTAGCTATCCAGAGGTAGCTTGGAGACAAGTTAGGCTCTTTTACAGACAAAAATACTTAAACGTGGACAATTGCAGGAACTTGCCCAAGTTTTGACACTGTGTAAGGGCAGAAGCAGGCATTGCCCTTACATCTACTTTAAAGCAATTCAGAGTTTATTAGATGCCATGTCACTCAAATAACACTTACTCCAATGCCTACTCTTTAGTTAATGTACCAATTTAAATTGTGCTAATAAACAGCAGGAAAGCATGCAAAATGTCCTCCAACTAAAGCCAGTTCCACTATGGTATGCATATGCACACTGCATGCATAAAGTGTAAATGAAATGAGAGCAGTGTCAATATAACAGACATGATTGTCATAAAACCTATTTAACAAAGTTAGGTATTCCTAGAACTTTGACAAACTGAAAAGTGAAATCAAGAATAATTGCTACCAAATGTAATAAGCCACTTACGGAAATGATTCACCCTAAAAGAACAGAGAGAAAATAGGTAAAGAGAAAACTTCCACCAGAGTGACTAAAGCAGTTTCAGTTATCGCCAGCTTTAGCCTAATCATAACAAAAGAACAATGCTGCAGCTTAATCAATTCTAGAAATGGATAGCATTTATAATCAGTAGCAGTTATATTGCAACCTGTCTGAAGAATAAAATATGTTATGATAAGGTTCATCAGAACAATACTATTATTTGTTTGTACTAAACTTTCTCATTAAAATTCATTACTTTGGCCTCATTCTTTTCCATATAGACTCTTTATGAACATACCTGCTATGTTCTTTAACAGCGTAAGATACTGGGAAAAAGGATCCAGTATTAATTAGAAAAAAGAAGCCAGAGATTGTATGATCTATTATTTTAACCTGTGTCCATAAGAAATGTAAATCTATATATCATGAACAGAAATTTATTCTTCTAACAAAGAATAAATGAAGAACATTAAAGAAGAATCTTCTATTCTGAGGCATAAAAAATATATAAAGTTTATTTGTTGCCTGGATAAAATATACCTGATGACAGCTCACCTCTCCCTGATATTTCCATATTCACTGTACCTGCTCACCTCATTGCCAAGTTGGCCTTTCAGATGCTCTATTATTGGGAGCACAGTGATTTAAGGGATAGGAGGGAGCATCTAGTATTCTGATGGCTACAAAAAAAAGGTCCTATTGTAAGGTAATAGGTATTTTGCTTAATATGTTTTGAATTTTTCTAGCATTAATAACTTTACATTAGTTTTCTTGCAACTCTGAGGTATAGTCCATGAAATATATTTATTCTACTCTGTGTATCCCCACATGTGAAGTCCTATACTGTACACCTTCAGCTCCTCATAAATGCTTCCATAAAACTGCTGCAGAGTTTTCTCAAGTCAAGAAGTTGTGAAATGGATGTGAGAATTTTTTTTTAAGTGTGGGGGGAAAAACAGCATAAAAAAGAAAGCTGACTCGATTTATTTGTGTCTCTTAAATGCTGTCAAAACTCTTAAACTCTTTCCTTTAGCTTCCTTCTCCCTCATACAGACTTTATTAACATGCTTTCCACCTTATTTGAGATGGTAAGCTTCTGGGAGATAAGAATTCAGTATTAATCTTCCTTGTTTTTCTATCATCTGAGATAATGCCTGACATATAATAGCTACAAAATAAATACTTAATGATGAGAAAATAAATGAATGAATTTAAGTTCCTGAGAGAATAAAACAATCCACTCTTACTTACAGAGTTCATTATGCTTACAGGATCTCTGAGTAATTGTTATCAATAACAAAGAACATTATTGCCTATTAAATATAATCCTATTTATATAATGAGCAGTTATACTCTCTCTGTCTGAACTAAGACACTCTTTTTTTATTAGCAAGTGTTGAAAATTGAAATAACATTTGTGGTAATTTATTAATGAAGACACTAAAGGAGGAAGATAATTATAAATATGCATAAATTTAAAAGATATGGGGAGAAGGGAGAAAATCCAGATAGTTTTCTTCTTGCATTGGATTGCTCCAGAGTTCTGATTCGAAATGCTGGAGTAATAAATTGGAAGTTTGCCTTATGTGGTTGATCAGAAATGTCTTGAAATTTTAAACAGCTTGCTTCATAATTAAGGAGTATCGACTGTCTTTACTTCTATTACTCTCGGACATTAGACACAGTATAGTCCAATGTTGATCATTTATTGCAACATCTGCGTAACTGCATAAGAGGAAACATCCACTGTTGGACATAATAGTACTACATTATGGTACATTAAAATTGCAGACTATTGAAATTTAGCAGGTGTTTTCCCAGTAGATGTTTGTGATAAGAAAAAGATAATTTCTCTCACATTCAAGTAGGCTAATGCAATAATTAAGAAGATAGTAGTTTAAAAATTTATAAAGCTCCCATTCAGTCAAACTGCGTCCTTGACTATGACTCCATAATCATGTCTTAATGGGTTCTGTTGAATGGCTGGGTATCAGCTATCTGTGGTTTTCATAATTTATATTGTCTGACCATTAAGGACTTCCTAGTATTTTCATACATCCTATCAGCCTGCTTCTTGTCTTTTTTCTTGTAAAGTGACCAGACTATTCTGAGTATCATGTGTCCATCCTCCCTTTACATTCTACAGAAGGTATAAATGTTCTTTAAAAGTAAACATTCAGGAAAAGTCCTGGAGGAACTGATTGCTGGATCATTTCACTTACACTGAAAAAGTTTTACTACCTCTAACAAAATAGCCATTTGGAGCTACCACAATATCAGTTCTGCTAGCCGCCTTTATGATGTAATTTTAAAGAATTTCACCTCCAGATTTTAGATCATTGAGGGAAAATAACACAAGTTACAATTATTATTTTCTACTCCTTCTAGTCCAGGATCAATATTTTTACCATGACATTCTTGTATCCACCTCCCAGGTATTTTTGAAAATGTAATACAATATTTTAGTGACTTCTGTCTTTAATAATAATGATGATGATGATGATGATAATAATAATAACATAATGTCTCCAAAGCAGACATCCAAGAAAGCTCATGTTGGTATGACTGAAACTGGTTTGATTTTCAAAGCAAGTTTCCATCTGGCCTAAATCTCTACAGTATCAGATAGTTGGCAATCATTTCCCCTACCTGTTGGGCTCCCCTTAAAAATCCAACATTAAAGCCTCAGCTGGAACAGCAGGTGGAAAAGTACACTCTGGCATCTGTAGGTTTAGCCAACTCCAAATGCCAATGTGAACCCAAGGCCACAGTGCTCTGTTCAGAGATATGTCACCTACCAAACTTTAAAATTCACAACACATTTTAAATTTAGTAAACCACTATACTGAGAAAGAAAATGTTATCCCTTATTCCGACGCAAACTGAAATAGCTCAATTTAACTATTTCTGGTGGCTCTATTCAATTTGTCAAACATTTACTCTACATATACTTTGTGCAATATAATATGGTAGTTATAAGAGCAGCGGAGGTGGCAGGAACACAAAGCAGGAAAACAAAACAAAGCAAAGCACAAACTCTGACTTCAAGGTGCTTACAATACAGTGGTTTCCTTGATAGATACAGTAATAAAATACTTTATACAAAGTATAATTTGTATAATTTTCTTATTATTTGACTTTGTTAGTTGAAGGCAAAGTATACTAAACTATAATGAAGATTCACGAAAACAATAAGTAATCATAAATGGTAGCTAGCTGATGGTAAGCTTTATGAATGAGGTGGCATTTTAAGAAAAGTTAGAAATTAAGAAATCGAAAGAAGGTAAAAATAACACAGAGTAAGAAGTATAAAGCAAGACCATGCAAAATATGTGAAGGGAACATCAAGGTGTCCAGATTGGCAGAAGTGCAGCATCCATGGAAAAGAATAACGAGAAATGAATCTGGAGAAGCAGGTGGAGGAATCCAGATCACTGAGTGCCTTAAATTCAGCCTGACAAGTTTGAACTGTAGGCAATGAAGAGTTATTAGCTGTTTCTGTTTTGTTTGTTTCTAGCAGGTGGGTTAAATTATCAGGGTTCTATTTTAGAAAGAATAACTTCACAGTCTTGCACAGGGTGGAATAAATGGGAACGGAAGGAAAACAGGAGGCCATTACTATATCCTGTGCAGAAACAAGCCCTCAATTGAAATGATGGTAGTAAAAACAGGAAGGGAACTAATGTGAATAAAATTATTTCCTTTTTTCAGACCTTGAAAGAAAATCTTTTCACATTTACATGTGCAACTATTACCTTGTCATATTTTAACAATGAAACTGAGTCACTAACATTTACTGCAGTAATTTATCTTTCAACGTACTGAAATCGTTTGCTTGCAATGTGAACTTTTATTTTCTATGTAGTCTTTTGATATGTAAAAATGTTCTGAATTTTAAAATATTGGAACTTAAGAATGTATTTGGTGGCCAAACATATTCTCAAGGTTTTATGTTTGTTATCTTTCAAATGTATTTTTAAGGATCACCTTTTTTTCCAAAACTAGTAGCTGAAAGGATACAATAACAGAAGCCATATACAAGTGGGGTAGAAAACCACTAGTAAAGAAGAAACTAAATACCAGAGGCAAAGCTAACTTAAATGATGTACTGGAGAGCTGGTGTAAACTTGTTAGGAAATTGAGACCTAAAGATAAGGGCTAGCCACCTGAAAGTATAGAACTCAATGAGGTAGAGAGGAGTGCTTCATTCATTCATTTATTCATTTATTCACTATAATCTCATGACTTTGCCATGGCCTGCGCAAGGTATTTGGCACAAAGAAAAGTGACTTTAATATATTTATAATCAGATGTATTAATTCTCTAACATAAAGATTTTGAAATGTTTTAATATTAGAGTATTTGGGGGGTTTTGTTTGTTTGTTTTCTGTTTTTGGAGATGGAGTCTCACTCTGTTACCCAGGCTGGAGTTCAGTGGTGCAATCTTGGTTCACTGCAACCTCCATCTCCCAGGTTCAAGCAATTATCCTACCTCAGCCTTCCATGTAGCTGAGATTATAAGCATGCGCCACCACGCCCAGCTAATTTTTGTATTTTTGATAAAGACAGGGTTTCACCATGTTGGCCAGGCTGGTCTCAAACTCCTGACCTCGAATGACCCACCTCCCTCAGCCTCCCAAATTGCTGGGATTAGAGGCACGAGCCACCATGCCCAGCCTAATATTAGAGTATTTATAAAGCATAAGAAAATGCATCAATTCAAAACAATCTTCCAAATAAATATTTTCACTTATAAATCTATATAATGATTATATAAACAATGGTGTGCCTTAGAATATTCTTTAAAGTAGCAAACACTTGGGCACCATGTAAATTTCTAATTATTTTAGTTATATACATGCTATTTTCATATTAACTTCACCCTTAAAAATCATTTTATACTGATCTATTTATCAAAATCATAAAATATTTAATAATATACTATTGTTTGTAACATAAATAATATGTTACAAACAATAGTATATTATTAATTATTTAAGGCAGGCATAAATTTTCAAGTATAATGTCTGTACACTTTGTCTCTACTGTATGTATATATTTATATTTTAAAAATCTCATACATAGATATATGTATGTGTATATATATATAAAGTGTATATATAAAACACATATATATGTGTATATATAAAACACATATGCATAAAACACATACATGGTGTATGTATGTATATATATATATACACACATACACTATGTATGTATTATAAAATATATTAATGTAACCTTTAGAATCTTAACAGCAGTTTTTTTCTGAATGAGTGGCTTAAGAGTGATTTTTCTTTATATCTATTTTTAAATATAATTTTGCAACTGGAAAAATAAATACCTATTTTAACCTTGTAAGCTTAAATAACTTTCTATTTTAAGGGATATTTGAACATGTAAAATTTTTCAAATTAAATAATGTGGGCATTCCTTTAGACCAATTTAAATTTCACCAAAGAGTAAAAAGAAAGTACATAATACCTATTCTTAATCTGTCCTGTTTTACAGTGGGGGAAATCTGTATCGCATGTATAGAACAAATACAAATGAAATGAGAACATAACCATAATACATATATGACTGTCATGAAATCCATTTCTATCAAAGTACCTGGGGGAAAGTAAGGTACCCAAAACTTTAACAAGATAAAGAATGAAATCTATTATAATAACAATCAAATATAATAAACTACCTGTGGAGTTCACCCACTTTAAGGAGCAATGGATAAAATACTTAGGTTTGGTCAGATTTATCAGACAGGCTATAGCATACTCATGAAAACATAGTTAAGTGACCTCCAGATATAATCTAATCTTAATAACAAATGAGGATATCGCATAGTTCATTCTAGAAATAGATGGAGTTTAACATTGCTATAATAGAATTTTCCCTATTAAAAATACTTTTCCAATATCATCTGCTCTTAAAGGACTTTTTTTTTTTTTGAGACAAGAGCCTCGCTCTTTGGTCCAGGCTGGAGTGCAGTGGCGCCATCTCGGCTCACTGCAAGCTCCGCCTCCCAGGTTCATGCCATTCTCCTGCCTCAGCCTCCCGAGTAGCTGACACTACAGGTGAGTGCCACCAAGTCCGGCTAATTTTTTATATTTTTAGTAGAGGTGGGATTTCACCGCGTTAGCCAGGATGGTCTGGTTCTCCTGACCTCGTGATCCACCTGCCTCCACCTGCCAAAGTGCTGGGATTACAGGCATGAGCCACCGCGCCCAGCCCAGGACCTCTTAACTAAAATATTAAAGGCAAAAAATAGCATCCATGCTGGACCTTGTATTTTACAAAATAGATTTCATTAACAATATTTTATTACTTTTTCTTACTTTTTTTTTTGAGACGGAGTCTTGCTCTGTCGTCCAGGCTGAAGCACAGTGGCGCGATCTCGGCCCACTGCAACCTCCACCTCCTGGGTTCAAGGGATTCTCCTGCCTCAGCCTCCTGAGCAGCTGGGATTACAGGTGTGCACCACCATGCCCGGCTAATTTTTGTATTTTTAGTAGAGACGGGGTTTCACCATGTTGGTCAGGTGGTCTCAAACTCCTGACCTCATGATCCACCCGCCCCGGCCTCCCAAAGTGCTAAAATTACAGGTGTGAGCCACCGCATCTGGTCTCTTTTCAAAAACTTTTTCTTTTCAGAGAATTGTAGGTTTATATGTAGTTATAAGAAATAATACAGAGGAGATGGGGGGTGGAACCAAGATGGCCGAATAGGAACAGCTCCGGTCTCCAGCTCCCAGCCACAGCGACACAGAAGATGGGTGATTTCTGCATTTCTGCTTGAGGTACCGGTTTCATCTCACTAGGGGGTGCCAAACAGTGGGTGCAGGACAGTCGGTGAAGTGCACTGTGCCTGAGCCGAAGCAGGGCGAGGCATTGCCTCACTCGGGAAGCGCAAGGGGTCAGGGAGTTCCCTTTCCTAGTCAAAGAAAGGGGTAACAGACGGCACCTGGAATATCGGGTCAGTCCCACCCCAATACTGCGCTTTTCCAACGGGCCTGGAAAACGGCACACTAGGAGACTGTGTCCCACACCTGGCTCGGAGGGTCCTGTGCCCACGGAGTCTCACTGATTGCTAGCACAGCAGTCTAAGATCAAGCTGCAAGGCGGCAGCGAGGTTGGGGGAGGGGCGCCCGCCATTGCCCAGGCTTGCTTAGGTAAACAAAGCAGCCAGGAAGCTCGAACTGGGTGGAGCCCTCCACAGCTCAAGGAGGCCTGCCTGCCTCTGTAGGCTCCACCTCTGGGGACAGGGCACAGACAAACAAAAAGTCAGCAGGAACCTCCTCAGAATTAAATGTCCCTGTCTGACTGACAGCTTTGAAGAGAGTAGTGGTTCTCCCAGCACGCAGCTGGAGATCTGAGAATGGACAGACTGCCTCCTAAAGTGGGTCCCTCACCCCTGAGCAGCCTAACTGGGAGGCACCCCCCAGTAGGGACAGACTGACACCTCACTCGGCCGGGTACTCCTCTGAGACAAAACTTCCAGAGGAACTATCAGACAGCTGAATTTGTGGTCTCACGAAAATCCGCTGTTCTGCAGCCACCGCTGCTGACACCCAGCCAAAACAGGGTCTGGAGTGGACCTCTAGTAAACTCCAACAGACCTGCAGCTGAGGGTCCTGTCTGGTAGAAGGAAAACTAACAAACAGAAAGGACATCCACACCAAAAACCCATCTGTGCATCACCATCATCAAAGACCAAAAGTAGATAAAACCACAAAGATGGGGAAAAAACAGAGCAGAAAAGCTGGAAACTCTAAAAAGCAGAGCACCTCTCCTCCTCCAAAGGAACACAGTTCCTCACCAGCAACGGAACAAAGCTGGATGGAGGATGACTTCGACGAGTTGAGAGAAGAAGGCTTCAGACGATCAAACTACTCTGAGCTATGGGAGGAAATTCAAAACAATAGCAAAGAAGTTAAAAACTTTGAAAAAAAATTAGAAGAATGGATAACTAGAATAACCAATGGAGAGAAGGGCTTAAAGGAGCTGATGGAGGTGAAAGCCAAGTTTCGAGAACTACGCGAAGATTGCAGAAGCCTCAGTAGCAGATGCGATCAACTGGAAGAAAGGGTATCGCTGATGGAAGATGAAATGAATGAAATGAAGCGAGAAGGGAAGTCTAGAGAAAAAAGAATAAAAAGAAATGAACAAAGCCTCCAAGAAATTTGGGACTATGTGAAAAGACCAAACCTACGTCTGATTGGTGTACCTGAAAATGATGGGGAGAATGGAACCAAGTTGGAAAACACTCTGCAAGATATTATCCAGGAGAACTTCCCCAATCTAGCAAGGCACACCAACATTCAGATTCAGGAAATACAGAGAACACCACAAAGATACTCCTCAAGAAGAGCAACTCCAAGACACATAATTGTCAGATTCACCAAACTTGAAATGAAGGAAAAAATGTTAAGGGCAGCCAGAGAGGAAGATTGGGTTACCCACAAAGGGAAGCCCATCAGACTAACAGCTGATCTCTCGGCAGAAACTCTACAAGCCAGAAGAGAGTGGGGGCCCATATTCAACATTCTTAAAGAAAAGAATTTTCAACCCAGAACTTCATATCCAGCCAAACTAAGCTTCATAAGTGAAGGAGAAATAAAATACTTTACAGACAAGCAAATGCTGAGTGATTTTGTCACCACCAGGCCTGCCCTAAAAGAGCTCCTGAAGGAAGCACTAAACATGGAAAGGAACAACCAGTACCAGCCACTGCAAAAAGATGCCAAATTGTAAAGACCATCGAGGCTAGGAAGAAACTGCATCAACTAACGAGCAAAATAACCAACTAACATCATAATGACAGGATCAGATTCACACATAACAATATTAACGTTAAATGTAAATGGGCTAAATGCTCCAATTAAAAGACACAGACTGGCAAACTGGATAAGGAGTCAGGACCCATCAGTGTGCAGTATTCAGGAAAACCATCTCACGTGCAGAGACACACGTGGACTCAAAATAAAGGGATGGAGGAAGATCCATCAAGCAAATGGAAAACAAAAAAAGGCAGGGTTTGCAATCCTAGTCTCTGATAAAATAGACTTTAAACCAACAAAGATCAAAAGAGACAAAGAAGGCCATTACATAATGGTAAAGGGATCAATTCAACAAGAAGAGCTAACTATCCTAAATATATATGCACCCAACACAGGAGCACCCAGATTCATAAAGCAAGTCCTCAGTGACCTACAAAGGGACTTAAATTCCCACAAAATAATAATGGGAGATTTTAACACCCCACTGTCAACACTAGACAGATCAACGAGACAGAAAGTTAACAAGGATATCCAGGAATTGAACTCAGCTCTACACAAAGTGGACCTAGTAATAGATATCTACAGAACTCTTCACCCCAAATCAACAGAATATACATTTTTTTCAGCACCACACCACACCTATTCCAAAATTGACCACATAGTTGGAAGTAAAGCTCTCCTCAGCAAATGTAAAAGAACAGAAATTATAACAAACTGTCTCTCAGACCACAGTGCAATCAAACTACAACTCAGGATTAAGAAACTCACTCAAAACCACTCAACTACATGGAAACTGAACAACCCGCTCCTGAATGACTATTGGGTACATAATGAAATGAAGGCAGAAATAAAGATGTTCTTTGAAACCAACGAGAACAAAGACACAACATACCAGAATCTCTGGGACACGTTCAAAGCACTGTGTAGAGGGAAATTTATAGCACTAAATGCCCACAAGAGAAAGCAGGAAAGATCCAAAATTGACACCCTAACATCACAATTAAAAGAACTAGAAAAGCAAGAGCAAAAACATTCAAAAGCTAGCAGAAGGCTAGAAATAACTAAAATCAGAGCAGAACTGAAGGAAATAGAGACACAAAAAACCCTTCAAAAAATTAATGAATCCAGGAGCTGGTTTTTTGAAAAGATCCACAAAATGATAGACCGCTAGCAAGACTAATAAAGAAGAAAAGAGAGAAGAATCAAATAGATGCAATAAAAAATGAAAAAGGGGATATCACCACCGATCCCACAGAAATACAATCTACCATGAGAGAATACTACAAACACCTCTATGCAAATAAACTAGAAAATCTAGAAGAAATGGATAAATTCCTCGACAAATACACCCTCCCAAGACTAAATCAGGAAGAAGTTGAATCTCTGAATAGACCAATAACAGGTTCTGAAATTGTGGCAATAATCAATAGCTTACCAACCAAAAAGAGTCCAGGACCTGATGGTTTCACAGCCAAATTCTACCAGAGGTAAAAGGAGGAACTGGTACCATTCCTTCTGAAACTATTCCAATCGATAGAAAAAGAGGGAATCCTCCCTAACACATTTTATGAAGCCAGCATTGTCCTGATACCAAAGCCTGGCAGAGACATAACCAAAAAAGAGAATTTCAGTCCAATATCCTTGATGAACATTGATGCAAAAATCCTCAGTAAAATACGGGCAAACCGAATCCAGCAGCACATCAAAAAGCTTATACACCATGATCAAGTGGGCTTCATCCCTGGGATGCAAGGCTGGTTCAACATATGCAAATCAATAAATGTAATCCAGCATATAAACAGAACCAAAGACAAAAACCACATGGTTATCTCAATAGATGCAGAAAAGGCCTTTGACAAAATTCAGCAACCCTTCATGCTAAAAACTCTCAATAAATTAGGTATTGATGGGACGTATCTCAAAATAATAAGAGCTATCTACGACAAACCCACAGCCAATATCATACTGAATGGGCAAAAACTGGAAGCATTCCCTCTGAAAACTGGCACAAGACAGGGATGCCCTCTCTCACTGCTCCTATTCAACATAGTGCTGGAAGTTCTGGCCAGAGCAATCAGGCAGGAGAAGGAAATAAAGGGTATTCAATTAGGAAAAGAGGAAGTCAAATTGTCTCTGTTTGCAGATGACATGATTGTATATCTAGAAAACCCCATTGTCTCAGCCCAAAATCTCCTTAAGCTGATTAGCAACTTCAGCAAAGTCTCAGGATACAAAAGCAATGTACAAAAATCACAAGCATTCCTGTACACCAATCACAGACAAACAGAGAGCCAAATCATGAGTGAACTCCCATTCACAATTGCTTCAAAGAGAATAAAATACCTAGGAATCCAACTTACAAGGGATGTGAAGGACCTCTTCAAGGAGAACTACAAACCACTGCTCAATGAAATAAAAGAGGATACAAACAAATGGAAGAACATTCCATGCTCATGGGTTGGAAGAATAATATCGTGAAAATGGCCATACTGCCCAAGATAATTTATAGATTCAATGCCATCCCCATCAAGCTACCAATGACTTTCTTCACAGAATTGGAAAAAACTACTTCAAAGTTCATATGGAACCAAAAAAGAGCCCGCATCGCCAAGTCAATCCTAAGCCAAAAGAACAAAGCTGGAGGCATCACCCTACCTGACTTCAAACTATACTACAAGGCTACAGTAACCAAAACAGCATGGTACTGGTACCACAACAGAGACATAGAACAATGGAACAGAACAGAGCCCTCAGAAATGATGCTGCATATCTACAACTATCTGATCTTTGACAAACCTGACAAAAACAAGAAATGGGGAAAGGATTCCCTATTTAATAAATGGTGCTGGGAAAACTGGCTAGCCATATGTAGAAAGCTGAAACTGGATCCCTTCCTTACACCTTATACAAAAATTAATTCAAGATGGATTAAAGACTTAAATGTTAGACCTAAAACCATTAAAATCCTACAAGAAAACCTAGGCAATACCATTCAGGACATAGGCATGGGCAAGGACTTCATGTCTAAAACACCAAAAGCAATGGCAACAAAAGCCAAAATTGACAAATGGGATCTCATTAAACTAAAGAGCTTCTGCACAGCAAAAGAAACTACCATCAGAGTGAACAGGCAACCTACAGAATGGGAGAAAATTTTTGCAACCTACTCATCTGACAAAGGGCTAATATCCAGAATCTACAATGAACTCAAACAAATTTACAAGAAAAAAACAAACAACCCCATCAAAAAGTGGGCAGAGGACATGAACAGACACTTCTCAAAAGAAGACATTTATGCAGCCAAAAAACACATGAAGAAATGCTCATCATCACTGGCCATCAGAGAAATGCAAATCAAAACCACAGTGAGATACCATCTCACACCAGTTAGAATGGCCATCATTAAAAAATCAGGAAACAACAGGTGCTGGAGAGGATGTGGAGAAATAGGAACATTTTTACACTGTTGGTGGGACTGTAAACTAGTTCAACCATTGTGGAAGGCAGTGTGGCGATTCCTCAGGGATCTAGAACTAGAAATACCATTTGACCCAGCCATCCCATTACTGGGTATATACCCAAAGGACTATAAATCATGCTGCTATAAAGACACATGCACACGTATGTTTATTGCGGCACTATTCACAATAGCAAAGAGTTGGAACCAACCCAAATGTCCAACAACGATAGACTGGATTAAGAAAATGTGGCACATATACACCATGGAATACTATGCAGCCATAAAAAAGGATGAGTTCATATCCTTTGTAGGGACATGGATGAAACTGGAAAACATCATTCTCAGCAAACTATCGCAAGGACAAAAAACCAAATACCGCATGTTCTGAGTCATAGGTGGGAATTGAACAATGAGAACTCATGGACACAGGAAGGGGAACATCACACTCCGGGGACTGTTGTGGGGTTGGGGGAGGGGGGAGGGACAGCATTAGGAGATATACCTAATCCTAAATGACGAGTGAATGGGTGCAGGAAATCAACGTGGCACATGGATACATATGTAACAAACCTGCACATTGTGCACATGTACCCTAAAACCTAAAGTATAATAAAAAAAAAAAAAGAAATAATACAGAGCATGAGCATACTCCATAGCCTTCATGCAGTGTTCCCCAGTGGCAACATCTTACATAACTATATTACCATATCACAAGCAGGAAATTAACATTACTAAAACCCACTGAATAGATTCCACGTGTTTTATATACAATCATTTCTGGGCACATATATATTTAGTTCTATGTAATTTTTTGCATGTGCATATTTGTGTCCAACACCATCACAGTCAAGATACAGGACAGTTCCATCAGAGAGCTCCCTCAGGTTACACTGTGACAGCCACAGCCACCTTCTTCCTCTCCCGATCCCGACCTCTGTCAAGTACTGGTCTATTTCCCATTTCTATAATATTGGCATTTCAGGAATACTATGTAAATATAATTTTACAGCATATTACTTTTGAGACTGGCTCTTTTCACTCAGCATAATTCCTTTGAGATCCATCAAAGGTGTCATGGTGATCAATAGCTTGTTCTTTTGCTGAGTAAAATTTAATCGTAGCAGATACAATGATTCCTCCCACTTTATTAACCTTTTTCAAAACTGTTTTTAACTACTCTAGTTTCTTTGCCTTTCCATATAAATTTTGTAATGCTTTTGTCTATGTCTATGTCTAAATAAAACTCACTAGGATTTTAATAAGGAATGCGTTAAGCCTACAGACCAATTTTGGGTGAAGTGACATGTTTAATATGTTCCAATCCATGAACACAGCATGTCTGTTATTATGTCATTTATTTAGATTTTTAAAAATTTCTATCGTTATTATTTTTAAATTTTACCATGAGGATTCTGTACATATTTTATTAGAGTTGTATCTAAGTTTTCGTTTTCAGTGGAGCAATCATAAATGTTTCACACATACTCATAACCAGTATATAGGAGTGGATTGACTTTTTATGTTGATCCGGTAACATGCACCCTTGCTTAACTCACTTATTAGTTCAAGGAGGTTGGTATTTGTTTGTGTTTTCTTTTTGTAGATTTATTAGGATTATTTGCATAGACAATTATTCATCTATACATAAAGATGGCTGTATTTCTCTCTTTTCAATGTGTATGCCTTTTTTGTGCTCGGTTTTATTATTTTTTAATGTTTGATATTGTGGATAGGTAAGTAACAATACCAATATTTCTAACAATAATAGCTGCACAATTTAATTTCTTGTTAGAAAGGACAATTATCAATTTGAATAAGATGAATTATGTGAAGGAAATAATAGTGTAAACATTCTCTAAACTGTTTTATTTTCTAATCACCTAAAATCAGTAACCAAAATAACATTAGTAGCATTGGTAATGGAGTTCAGTTAGCAGGTTCTGCTCAACTGTGGCAAGTATGTAAAAAAAAAAAACAACAATAACAAAAAACCTTTCTTCTCTCAGTGACATTTAATTCCTTAGAAACAAATCCAAATAAACATAGCTAGTACTTGAATCTGTTAAGGTTTATAATCTGAACAAAGAGGGTTTTATTTTAATCACTTCAAATAGAAGTTAATCTTATTACTGAAAATTAATTATAATCAAGAATTTGGATCTATCATAAAATTAAAACTATAAATTCTTATTTTTAAATGACTAAATGAGAAAAATAAATATTACAAAAAGTTTCATTCTGTCTTATAACAATAACTTCAAAAACCAAATTTAATATAATCCCAGCTTTGCCTTTATATTAGGGAACTCATATATTGCCAAACACTTGGAATCAGGGCTTCATACAGTGGATTTATTATTAATATGTACAGGAGAGCAAGTTCCAAAATGTGGTAGATAAAATATTGGTCAACAGAGATGTTCTAAAGGAAAGATTTTCATTAATTTAGTTTGTAATAAATACATAAATCATTTTTCTTAAGATTATTTCTACTACTTTATTAAATTATCTACACAAACCTGCACTACTGAAAACTGTTTAACTTTCTGATAAACTTCCAAGCTACAAGAGGCCTTTGCAGTGAATTAATGTCATAATTTTATGTTATCGAGAACTGTTTATTTTGTTTCTATAAAGCTGTACACCCAATATATTATTCTAAAGTAAACTGCCATAATGAAGGGATTATTTTGAACTACTTTATCAGTTGTCCCTTCATTCTAATAATTACTCTGCTATTTAATTAATATTGCAAAAATCAAATTCCTCTTACCAGAACATTTGCTCCATTTTGTTTTTCTCTTTATACTAATGAAAAGTTAGTTAATGCATCTTTATTCCAAACAGTATCACACCAATCTTCATGTGAAACTGTCCATGTTATTGTCTTAGAAATAACTAGTTGAGTCATCTTTCAATAAAATCATGTTGAAAAGGTTGACTCAGTTGAATGCAACCCCTGGCTTGTATCTCTTTTGGAATGTCTTTGTATTTACATAGTCATTCCCAGATTTGCTGACTCCGGAACACACTTTTTCTGACTTTTTTTTTTTTGAGATGGAGTCTCGTCCTGTTGCCCAGGCTGGAGTGCAATAGCGAGATCTTGGCTCACTATAACCTCTGCCTCCCGGGTTCAAATGATTCTCCTGCGTCAGCCTCCCAAGTAGCTGGGATCACAGGCACCTGCCACTATGCCCAGCTAATTTTGTATGTATTTAGTAGAGACAGGGTTTCACCATGTTGGCCAGGCTGCTATCAAACTCCTGACCTTGTGATCCGCCCCCCTCGGCCTCCCTAAAGGCTGGGATTACAGGCGTGAGCCACCATGCCCAGCTTTCTGGCTTATAATGACTAACCGAATCAGCATTTGGCATTCTAAAATATAACAAATATTAAAAGCAGAATAAATTTTCCTTTTATACATATGTTTGAGCTTTGGATTTTTTCTTCTAGGGTTTACAAAATTTCACGTTCTGCTTACATACCCCTCAACAAAGAATTAATAGTTTAAAGCATTGATAAGACATATTAATGAGATAACCAGGTATAAAATATTACTAACATTGTTACGAGGCAAAATGCAGTTTACTTAAACTTATGTTCTTCAGTTACTTAAAGAAAACTCCTTTAATCATTCTAATACGTTTTGAAATTTATTTACAGATCACATAAGATGCCTTCCCAATAAGCCAAGGAAGTAGCTGTGTTTTCATCTGAGAAATATCTAGACCTCTTAGTACATACAGACCTAGAGCAGATCATTCCATTAAATACTCCAGAGCAAGCCTGGTAAGATTTTCGAAAATGCAGGTACTGAGACCAACTAAATAGAATGGGGATTTTACATGAATTTGCTCAAGGAATTAAGGGTTAGGAATTAAATGATGATTAGAGCTATAAGGAAACGTGTAGATAATTCTCTCATTCTGTCATTCTAAGGAAAAAGCTATGATTTTTGCTTGGTTATTTATAAATAGAATTAGTTTAACAAAGTTCATAGAAAAATTATCTAAACATACTAGCCTAGCATTCAGCTACCTCACTTGGGACCAGATATTCAGCCACTCATAACATGCTCTGGAATTCTTGGAATCTTCAAGTTGGAAATGTGATCGGGCAGTTGAGACTATAGGTTGGAGAGGCTCTGGATTTCATAATTCCTTGAAAAATACGGAGATGTATTATTGCCACCAAGTGTAAATGCCTCAAATTTAATGCTGAGGGTAGTTTGACTCTCCTATTTGCAAAGAACAAAAACTTGTCAACTTATCTCAAATAATTTAGAAGTTGTAAGAATCAACATTGTGGTGCATACATACTAAATTCTCTTTACAGCCCATCTACTCCAAAAACTACCCTCTTTTAACATGGGTGTCACTCCCCAAATCTTTGTTCTTCCCAAGGAATCATCAATGGTACACCTAAAAAAGGTAGACTAATCAAATATTTTTTCCTGTGAATAAATAATTTTAAACTAAATGATAGACTGGTTTTGCAGGACCTGTGTTATATTAATGTTAGGATATTAAGAAAAGTTTTATAAAATTTTGCTTTTCCCCTGTCTGGTGGCCTAACTCTTTGATGGAATGGAATATATATAGGCCTAAGCGTACCATGATGAATTCATATTTTTACATAAGTCATTTGTAACCAAAAGAATCTTAAAATACACATATGGACACGCACATTTTATGAAATACTGAACAATCAAAGCTGAACATGAACTGAGCAAAATATGAAACCTGAATAAAACTGGAATCTATGGAAATGCTGACTCTAAAATTTTCACTCCATGCTCCACCGCTAATGAGGCTCAGCTAAATTTGTAGTCCTTCTTTGGGTCAATTTATGATAGGATATCTCAACCTCTACTATTTATTTTTCCACTGAAGCAGAATTTCAGCTTTTTAGAAATTATGATTTGTTGTAATCCCTTATAGTCCTGACTTTCTACCTATGACTTCTTCTTAGCTTACATTCTCATTGCTAACTTGTTTTCATTTTCATCAAACTAGTTAAATGTCTAAGAAGGAAAATTGCCATTTCTTGTCTCGGTTGCCATGGATAGGTGGCCAACAAGTGGACTGACTGCCCTTAAGTTAACTGATGGTCCCTTGTAGATTCAACTGTGAGAACTCAAGTGTTTGTAGAGTTCGCCCATTTCACCACAGTCTAGGATATAACTGGCCTTTTTGAGGCCTGTCTAGTAAAATAGCAAAGAGTTATTAACTGCAGAAGCCTTAGAATTAGAAAGGGTTGAACTTAAAGGAAAATTATTCCAAAGCTAAAATTAATTTTGTTTTAAAATAGAATGGCAGCATAGTTCCTTCCTTGATATTAGGGTTATAATAATTTTTGCCCTTACCAGATGTTAAGGTTTTGACTTAGCCACTAAATATTGAATATCATCAGGGGGATCCAAGATTAGATAATTTCACAGATAAATTATTCTTGTTGTTGGTTTACAGTTGACTAGCCACAATTTTTAGCCTGTTGTCATCAAAACATTTAGGTCACCAGACAACTTCTGCTCCTCTAGATATATTTATATTGTTGGCCAAAACTAGGAAGGAAAGTACAAGAGAACTTATCCTTGTGGAACTTTGTCTTTTTATTTGAGAATAAAAGCCTTTTTTAGAGTTTGTATCTACACAGCATTGGCCAAAACTATGTCATATGGCCATCTGTAGCTATGATGGACACTGAGAGGTCAAATAATTTGCCTTCTCAGTCAGAAGTATAAAGGAAGATAAGAGAAAGGAGTTATAAATGGCTTTGGGAAACCTAACCACAGTATCTGCCTCAACAATATTAAGTTCCTCAGAAAATGGAAGATTCTAGTAGGAAGGTTAATGTCAGTAGACAAATGGAGTGGAATATGAGGAATGTGGTCTAGATATGTCCAATATTTCTCATGTAAAAAATATCTAATTTCAGAAAAATTTATTTGGTTGCCTTTCAGCTGCATTTTAAATCTCCTAAGCTGAAGATGCATGTATCTAGGTGTCTTAAAATCACAATGAATGTATTTTGTAAT
Organism: Hylobates moloch; assembly: GCF_009828535.3. Classification (NCBI taxonomy): domain Eukaryota; kingdom Metazoa; phylum Chordata; class Mammalia; order Primates; family Hylobatidae; genus Hylobates; species Hylobates moloch. Next base: position 54,184,924 of record NW_026652276.1, on the reverse strand, counting down.
GCATATGAAAAGATAAAGCCTCTCATGAATCTTAAATTTATTGTTAGATGTTTGTTTTGTCTTGCTTGAAAAACACATTTATTTATTAAAATGGGCAAATATCAGAGTCCCATAGAGCAATGAAACAATAAGCTATAATCCAAATGTGGATTAATCCAACTAAATGTGGATGGTTTGTATACATTACTTAGTTCAATGTTGCATAAAGTGGAACTCTACATCTAAACACTTCTTACAATAAATATATCATTGACTAAAATATAGTACTATTTTTAAAAATTGTTTTATAGCACAAATGAACAACTCAATGGCATGTTCCCTATCTTAAACATTAGTAAACTGTGTAATTTATTGATAATTTTGTGTGAAATAGAATATTCCAACAGCCCAAAGCAGGCTCCAAATCCTTTTAAAATTTTTTTTCTCCAAATTTCTTTGTAGCCATGCTGCCACAAAGGATTCTAACTTCCTTCAAATTACTCATTTAGCACATGGCCTTGCTTTCTCCAGTCTCCTTTTTATATTGGATTTTGTTGGAGGGACTTTGAATTTCTCTCCACTTATTACAAAGAGCTTTTCCTCAACTCCTATCTAATAACTTACATCACCACACCAATCATATTGCTTTGGAAACTCTCTCCAATTAACAGTATCTACTCTTCTTAGAAAGCAGGGAGAAGTTATAAATAGGATTTCATTTGTTAAACTAGAAAATCAATCTTATTATTTCCCTTCAATAATTTTCTCTTCCACTAACTCACTACCTCATCTGCATGTATCTTGAACATTTTTCGCTGGAGGAGTAACCAATGAAATAAAAAATAGGAAATAAATAGATGAAACAGAAAGCCAACTCCTTGAAAAGGACAAAAAAATTGATAAATCTCCCGGCAAAATAACAGACAAAAAAGAGAAATAATATAAATTATGAATATTAGAAATGAAAGAAGAGTATCATAATTCATCCCATGGACATTAAAATAATAAAGGAATATTATAAACAATAGTATTCCCACGTAGATAAAATGGACCAATTCCTTGAAGACACAATCTATAAAACTTACACAAGAAGAACTAGACTATTTGAATATCTATTAAAGAAATTGAATCAGTAATTAACCATCTTTCAAAATGGAAAGCACCAGTCTCAGATGACTTCATTGTTAAATTCTCTCAGACATTTAAAGAAGAAATGACATTGAGCACCTTTTCACGTACCTGTTGGCCATGTAAATGTTTTCTGTGGAAAAATGTCTATTCTGGTCTTTTGATCACGTTTTTAATTGGGTTATTTGGTTTTTGCTATTGAGTCGTAAGTATTCCTTTTATATTTTAATTATTAACCGCTTATCAGATACACCGTTTGTAAATATTTTCTCTCATTCCATAGGTGGCTTTTTCAATTTTACTGTTTTCTTTGCTGCGCAAAAGTTTTTTAGTTTGAGTTGTTCCACTTACTTATTTTTGCTTTTTTTTTGCCTGTGCTTTTGGTCTCATGTCCAAAAAATAATTGCTGAGACAGTAAGATATCATCTCACACCTGTATAGGATGGTTATTGTTGGAAAGACAAGAGGTAAGAAAAGATGTGGAGAAAAGGAAACTCTTATACAATGTTGGTAAAAATGTAAACTGGTATAGCCATTGTAAAAAGCAGTGTAGCGGCTCTTCAAAAAGATTAAAAAATTACCATGTAATCCCAATTCTGGGTATATAGGCAAAAATAAATAAACCAGTGTCTCATATATCTGCACATATTTCCACTCCCAGGGTCGCTGGCAGCATTTTTCACAATCGCCGAGATATGGAAACAACCTAAGCGTCCATCGACAGCAGAAAGGATAAATAAAATGAGGACATATAATGCACATTATTCATCCACAAAAAGAAAAAAATCCTCCATTTGTGGCAATATGTATGATCCAGGAAAGCAATCTGCTAAATGACATGAACCAGACACAGACAGACAAATACTGTTTGATCTCATATACATGTAGAATCTAAAAAATTTGAAATCATAGGAATAGAAAGAACAGTGGTTGTCAGGGGCTAGAGGATGGTGAAAATAGAGAGGTGTTTGTCAAAATGTACAAACTTTCAGATAAAAGATGAATAAATTCTGGGGAAGCTAATGTACAGCATGAGTTGATGTGTTAATTAATGTGGTTGTGGCAATCATTTCACAATGTCTATGTATATCAAATCTTCACATTACATACCTTGAATATATACAATTTCTATTTTTCAATAAAAGATTTCAAAATAAAAATATGAATTATGCCAATTCTCTATGATTCACTTTTATGTATGTTTAACATAGAATATTGTTTCAAAAAATTAAAAGAAAATTGAAATTTTGTTAGTAATTTCTTCTTAATTTTATTAATTTCTTAAAGCTTTTTGGGAATATGTATAGTCTCCCTATTAAAGAAACCTATACCCATAAAAATTTGGATATATAAAAGAGAGAAAATGAATTATATATGTATATATTAGAAAAGACATATTTCCTCAGAATACCTCTCTTTTCAAGGTTTTGAAAGACTAATACATATAATGCCTGAAAACAGAGTAAAGAGAGAAATTATTCCTGAAGCAAACATTTCTGACTTTAAAAATAAGTTTTAAAAGCGTTAGATGTTACAAAGAAAACTAAATACACTAATGTTTTGGTAAGTCACATAGAGGCTGAAAAATGTCTCAGTGGGCATTTTTTTTTAGTTCTGTTACAGTAAAGTGTTATCATTTCATGTTTCTGCTTTTCTCAAAGTTGATTATAGTGTGAATAAATCAATATACAACATTTCCTAACAATGACAATTGATGGAATTGCATATATTACTGCATACCATGAAAGTTCTACAATATTCAAAGTTATTAACGTTTACATAAAATATTATTTAAATAGTATAGATAATATTTTTAGAAAAATATTGTAAAAATATTGCACCTCTCAAACTATTTTTTCTCTGCTGTGTGACACACAAACTCTCAGGTTCAAGGCCCTCCCATACAAATTTCAGTTTTGCTAAATATAACAAAACACTTTCTTTACTCACAAACAATATCTGAGTGTCACTGAAGATGACATTATTGAAGAAATAACTTGAAAAAAGAAAAAGGAGCATTAACCTTGACTATGCCTTTAGCTCCAGCCACCTTTTTAAGAGGAAATTGTTGGGCAGGTCTGGGAGGGCTAATCGCGGAATGAAACTGTAAGCCAGACCAAGTGTGAGGAGGGGAGGTGACAGAAGGTTTATAGGGTGGGGAAGCGGAGGTTGAGGAAGAATTGGGACCTGGCTCAGCCTGGTGAGGAGCAGCCTGGGGAGGAGGGGAGAGGTCAGATGGGTCCATAGAAAAGGAGGATTCAAAAGACTCAGAGCTTGGGGTGGAGACTGAAGGAACAGACAGGAGAGAAAGAAGAAAGATTTGAGACGAGTCACATTGGGAGCAGAGACTAGGGAGGGACCATGTGTAAAAGAATGCCTGGACGTCAGGCACCTTAGACCATTTGCCCATTTTACAACAAGAATTATCAGATCTTGTAGGATGGAGAAATTGAAAGTGCTGTTTTCTGGCTTTTTGGAACCATTGTTGAGTTTGTACTGGGGTCGAGCGGTATTGCAGAAGAAACTAAGGTGTTTAGGTTTTAGGTCAGGTGTGAGTTGAAGAGGTTTAAGTTCTTGAGAACACAGGCTAAGGGAGAAGAAGGAGGAATGGAGGGTGGAAGTTTGCCCATAGTGAAGGAGGCAAGCCCAGAGAAAAGAGAGGGTAGACACACAGAGAAGGGGAGTGGTGAGCAGCTCTGGGCTGCAATGTGAGTGAGCAGCCAAAGCAGGCATCCCCACAATTGAATTGCCACCAAGGGAATGTGGGTGAATGACCAAGGCAGGCATCCCCGCAGTGATCAGACACCAGTGGAATGTGGGTGAATAATCAGGCAGGTACCCCTGCAGTGATAAAACACCAAGGCAAGACTGTCTTCCTGAGTCCCTGACTGGCGGCAGAGTTTTGGGTCCACAGATACAAAGTGTCTCCTTTGTCTCTACTAGAGAGGAAAAAGAACTGGAACTGGAAGGACAGGGAGATTGAAGGGTAGCAAGAGAGGCTGGTGAAGAGAGTAAAAAGACCACTTACCCGATATGAAATTAGTGAGATGTTCCTTGGGCTGGTTGGTCTGAGGACCCAAGGTCATAGGTGGATCTCCTCACAGAGTGATGATGAGGACAGGGGACCAGTCTCCCAAAGGAGTCTTCCTGTCCAGGTTTTGGCACCAAATGTCACACGTGTCCCTGTAAAGAGACCACCAAAGAGGCTTTGTGTGAGCAATGAAACTTTTTTTTTATTTTTTTATTTTTTTTTATTTTTTGAGACGGAGTCTCACTCTGTTGCCCAGGCTGGAGTGCAGTGGTGAGATCTCGGCTCACTAGCAATAAAACTTTTTAATCACCTGGGTGCAGGCAGGCTGAGTCTGAAAAGAGAATCAGCAAAGGGAGATAGAGGTGGGGCTGTTTTATAGGATTTGTGTAGGTTGTGGGAAATTACAATCAGAGGGGGTTTTTCTCTGGCAGGCAGGGGCCGGGGGTGTCACAAGGTGCTCAGTGGGGGAGCTTCTGAGTGAGCCAGGAGAAGGAATTTCACAAGGTAATGTCATCAGTTAAGGCAGGAACTGGCCATTTTCACTTCTTTCATGATTCTTCAGTTGCTTCAAGCCATCTGGATGTATATGTGCAGGCTTGGGCTCAGAGGCCTGACATCGATGGGCATTTTTTTTTTTTTTTTTTGAGACGGAGTCTCGCTCTTTCACCCAGGCTGGAGTGCAGTGGCACGATCTCAGCTCACTGCAGGCTCCGCTGCCCAGGGTTCCGCCATTCTCCTGCCTCAGCCTCCCACATAGCTGGGACTACAGGCACCTGCCACCTCGCCCGGCTAATTTTTTGTATTTTTAGTAGAGACAGGGTTTCACCGTGTTAGCCGGGATGGTCTCGATCTCCTGACCTCGTGATCTGCCCGCCTCGGCCTCCCAAAGTGCTGGGATTACAGGCGTGAGCCACCGCGCCCGGCCAATGGGCATTTTTTTTTTTTTGAGTTCTGTTACAGTAAAGTGTTATCACTTTACATTTCTGCTTTTCTCAAAGTTAATTATAGTGTGAATAAATCAATATACAACATTTCTTAACAATGACAATTGATGGAATTGCATATATTACTGCATACCATGAAAGTTCTACAATATTCAGTTATTAACATTTATATAAAATATTATTTAAATAATATAGATAATATTTTTAGAAAAATATTGTAAAAATATTGCATCTCTCAAACTATTTTTTCTCTGCTGTGTGACACACAAACTCTCAGGTTAAAGGCCCTCCCATGCAAATTTCAGTTTTGCTAAATATAACAAAACACTTTCTTTACTCACAAAGAATGAGTGTCACTGAAGATGACATTATTGAAGAAATAACTTGAATCCACTTAAATATGTTTAAAATACAAATTATTCACTATATTATTTATTTTTTGAGAAAGAAGAAAATCGCTTTCAACACAATTCACAACTGATTAAGCAAAAATCTGTAATACTTAAACAAAGATTAATTGTAATGACACTGGCTAAAGTATTGCATTTTTAAAGAAAAGTGAGTTCTAATAAGACATACCTATTTTTAAAACACATATTAATTATACACATAGAATGTATGAAAAACTACATTGATACCAACTCATATTCCTTTCATCACTTTTAATTTTAATTTCAATGACTCAAGTTCTTATATTTCATTATTTCATAGCCTCTCTAGAATTATTTCTATTATTCTCCTTATATATTTTAAATCCTTACCAACTATGAGAAGTTGATATTTGATTATTACATTTCTGGAGACAAGATAACGAAAACATTCTTCAGCCGCATATAAAGGAAATGAAAACAATTGTAGTTAATTTTACATAAAATTCAAGGGAGAAAGGTAGAAAAACAACTGTTAGTGACTAAAGATATTCGGATACTGAAACATGTGCTATCGTCCATGACAAAATTGCGTTTGTTTTTGTTTGTTTGTTTATCATTGAATATCTCATTAGTTTGCTTGGGCTGCCATAATAAAGTACTACAAACTGAAGGGCTGAAAACAAATGTATTGTCTCATAGTTCTGGAGGATAGGAGTCCAAAATCAAGGTACGAGCAGGGCCATGTGCCCTCCAAAGTCTCTAGAGAAGAATCTTTCCTCATCTCTTTCTGCCTCTGGTAACCCCAGGGATTCCTTACATTGTGGCAGCACAATTCCCATCTCTGCTCCCATCTTCATACGGCTGCCCTGCCTCTGTGTCTGTGTCTCTGCATCTTCCCATCATGGGAGTCTCTCTGTTATCTCTTCCCTTAAGGACAGTAGTCATATTAGATTAGGGCTCACCCTAATCAACTATGACCTTATATTAATTTGAATATATCTACAAAGACCTATTTTTAAAGAAAGCCACATTCACAGGTACCAGTGGTTAGGATTTTACCGTGTCCTTTTGGCAGGGGCACAATTCAATCCATAAAATATACTATTTACTGTTTTGTTCTGTAAGATATGGATTACATTAAAATAAAACTATGTCATGATAAATCATATATATTTTTATAAAAAAACTAGTATGACTTTGTCAGTATTATTTTTCAAAGCTTCTAAGGTCAAACAGCAAAAGCATTAACACTGGAATTTTTGAGCTTTTTAAAATTAATTCAGATGGGCATGTGCACAAAAAAGAATTAAGCTATTAAAACATGGTAAGAAGTCAACATATTTTAGAGGCCTAAGTCGTGTGTTGGTCTTTCTCTGACAGATTCACTCTTTTTCTGTAATGTTAACTATACTCATTTATGTACGCCATAGGAGAGAAAGAAAACTGGACTATCTAAATTAGTGGTTCTCAAACTTTAGAAAATATGTAAGTCACATGAAGAGCTTGTTAAAACACAGATATGAGGTTTCTATCTACATATTTTCTGATTCCATAGTCTAAGGTAGAATCTAGGAATTTGTACTAGTCTAGATTTAGTGTAGGACATAGAAACCACTCTAGCCATTTTAAACAGAGAGGTATTTTAATAAAATTATATTTCCAAAATACTTAGAATTAATTGAGGAGTGATAATCAGGGGACTGCCACTAGACATGTGATTTCAAGAATATACTATTGCAGTGGCTGACAATCCAGTGGTTCAAATGCTGCCACTCCACACCACAGGTACCATCATTGAAAAGGGTTATTAACTAGCAGAATGTAGGGCCCAACCACTACCAAAATGTTTGATCTTCACAGCATGTGTGTCAATTGGCATCAACACAAGCCAACAGAAATATTACTTGTCCCTCTGTTATATAGGTACACTTTTTGACTCGCGTCCATGTGAAGAGACCACCACACAGGCTTTGTGTGAGCAACAAGGCTGTTTATTTCACCCGGGTGCAGGAGAGCTGAGTCCGAAAAGAGAGTCAGCCAAGGGAGATAAGGGTAGGGCCGTTTTATAAGATTTGGGTAGGTAAAGGAAAATTACTGTCAAAGGGGGGTTGTTCTCTGGTGGGCAGGAGTGGGGATCACAAGGTGCTCAGTGGGGGAGCTTTTGAGCCAGGATGAGCCAGGAGAAGGAATTTCACAAGACAATGTCATCAGTTAAGGCAAGAACAGGCCATTTTCACTTCTTTTGTGGTGGAATGTCATCAGTTAAGACAGGAACCAGCCATCTGGATGTGTACGTGCAGGTCACAGGGGATATGATGGCTTAGCTTGGGCTCAGAGGCCTGACATTACTGTCTTCTTATATTAATTAGAAAAATAAAATGAAAAAGTGGCAAAGTTTTGGGACAGCAAAAATTTTGGGGGGATGGTATGGAGAGATAATGGGTGATGTTTCTCAGGGCTGCTTCAAGCGGGATTAGGGGTGGCTTGGGAACCTAGGGTGGGAGAGATTAAGCTGAAGGAAGATTTTGTGGTAAGGGGTGATATTGTGGGGTTGTTAGAAGAAACATTTGTTATTTAGAATTATTAGTGATGGCCTGGATATGGTTTTGTATGAATTGAAAAACTAAATGGAATAAGAGAAGGAGAAAAACAGATATTAAAGGTTTAAGAATTGGGACGACCCAGGACATCTAATTAGAGAGTGCCTAAGGAGATTCAGCATAGTCCTGCCAGCAAAGATTATTTATTTACTTTAAGAGTTAAGAGTGGCAGTTTGGGGATAACACTAGGAGATATCAGCTGTGATGGCTTGGAGAAACAGTGTAAACTGGCAGTGTAAACAAGAGCAGGGCATGTAGGAGTAGTTGAGAATGGCGAATAGGAGTATGACTAGACAGACGATAGTAGGGATGACAAGTTTTTTGGGGTGCAGTCCAAGTTGGTCTGGTGTCTGGAATGAGACTGGGGCCTAATAAAAAGGAGCATCCCTACAGGAGCTCAAATGGGCTGTACCCTGTAGCATTCCAAGGACAGGCCTGAATTCTGAGAAGGGCAAGTGGTAAAAGTATTGTACAGTCCTTTTTAAGTTGGTGGCTGAGCTTGGTGAGGTGTGTTTTTAAGAGACCATTAGTCCATTCTACCTTTCCTGAAGACTGAGGACCGTAAGGGATATAAAGGTTTCACTGAATACCAAGAGCCTGAAAAAGTGCTTGGCTGATTTGACCAATAAAGGCCAGTCTGCTATCGGACTGTATAGAGGTGGGAAGGCCAAACCTGTTGCTAGAAGTCAGGGACCCCAAACAGAGGGACCAGCTGAAACCATGGCAGAAGAACGTGGATTGTGAAGATTTTATGGACATTCATTAGTTCCCCAAATTAATACTTTTGTAATTTCTTATGCCCGTCTTTACTGCAATCTCTAAACATAAATTGTAAAGATTTCATGGACACTTATCACTTCCCCAATCAATACCCTTGGGATTTCCTATGCTTGTCTTTAATCTCTTAATCCTGTCAGCTGAGGAGGATGTATGTTGCCTCAGGACTATGTGATAATTGCATTAACTGCACAAATTGTACAGCATGTGTGTTTGAGCAATATGAAATGTGGTCACCTTGAAAAAAGAACAGGATAACAGCAATTGTTCAAGGAATAAGAGAGATAACCTTAAACTCTGACTGCCAGTGAGCCAGGCAGAACAGAGCCATATTTCTCATCTTTCAAAAGCAAATGAGAGAAATATTGCTGAATTCTTTTTCTCAGCATGGAAAGTCCCTGAGAAAGAGAATGCGCACCTAGGGGTAGGTCTCTGAACTGGCCCTCCCGGGGCATACCTGTCTCTTATGGCCGAGATTGCAGAGGTGAAATAAACTCCAGTCTCCCATAGCGCTCCCAGGCTTATTAGGAAGAGGAAATTCCCACCTAATAAATTTTGGTCAGACCGGTTGGTCTCAAAACCCTGTCTCCTGATAAGATGTTATCAATGACAATGGTGCCCGAAACTTCATTAGCAATTTTAATTTCACCTCGGTCCTGTGGTCCTGTGATCTTGCCCTGCCTACACTGGCTTTGTGATATTCTATTACCCTGTTAAGTACTTGATGTCTGTCACCCACCCACACCTATTTGTATACTCCCTCCCCTTTTGAAACTCCCTAATAAAAACTTGCTGGTTTTTGTGGCTTGTGGGGCATCACGGATCCTACCAACGTGTGATGTCTTCCCCAGACGCCCAGCTTTAAAATTTCTCTCTTTTGTACTCTGTCCCTTTATTTCTCAAGCCAGCCGACACTTAGGAGAAATAGAAAAGAACCTACGTGATTTTCGGGGCAGGTTCCCCGATACAAACCGAGGAATTATGTCTGACAGAAGGGAAGAAATGACCGTGGTGGCCTTCTCAGACCTTGTAGGAAAGACCTCTACCCATCCAGTGAAAGTGTCTACCCAGACTAGGATGTATTTTAGTTTTCTGACTCGGGGCATGTGAGTAAAGTCAATTTGCCAATCCTGGGCAGGGGCAAATTCCCGAGCTTGATGTGTAGGAAAGGGAGGAGGCCTGAACAATCCCTGAGGGGTAGTAGAATAGCAGACGGAACACTGAGAAGTGATTTCCTTGAGGACAGATTTCCATAATGGAAAGGAAATGAGAGGTTATAAGAGACAGGCTAGCGGCTTGTAACCCACATGGAAGAGGTTATGAAATGACGACAGAATAGAATGGGCCTGTAAGGCTGGAAGGAGATACTTTCCTTGGTCTAAGAACCATTTGTGTTGTGTGGGAAGAGATTGATAGATGGAAATTTCCGCAGGGGAGTAGGTGGGAGTGACTGATATGAAGGAGAAAAACTGGCCGTGAGGGACAGAGGTTGGAATGCTAGCTTCTTGTCTGGCCACCTTATCAGCATAAGTGTTGCCTAGAGCAATGGGATCTGATGCCTTTTGACAGCCCTTGCAGTGAACGGCTCCAGCTTCCTCTGGAAGTAAAGCAGCTTCGAGAAGCATTTTTATTAAAGAGGGATTAATGATAGAGGACCCTTGTGTAGTGAGGAAACCTCTTGCATGCTGGTGCAGGATATGAAAGGCATATTTAGAGTCAGTATAAATATTGACGAGTAGTCCTTTTGCAAGAGTGATGGCTTGAGTTAAGGCAACTAGTTTGGCTTGCTGAGAGGTAGTGGAGGGGGGCAGAGCAGTAGCCTCAATGATAGATGTGGAAGGTACTATAGCATAGCCTGCCTTTGCTGGTGAGTGGCAATTAGGCCTGGTGGAACTGTCATCAATAAACCAAATGTGATACGGGTGAGGAACAGGAAAGAAGGAAATATGGGGAAATGGGGTGAATGTCAGGTGGATCAGAGAGATATGGTCATGAAGGTCAGGTGTGGTATCTAGAATAATGAAGGAGGCCGGATTGAAGTCCATGCCAGGAAAAATGGTAACTGTGGGAGACTCAACAAAGGGTATAGCGGAAGCAGCCGGGGATCAGAAAGTTTGTGCATCAGGTATGAGGAAGAAAATAGATTTTCGAAGTTATGAGAACTGTAGAGAGTGAGTTGAGCATACTTTGTGATTTTTAGGGCCTTTAAAAGCATTAAGGCAACGGCAGCCGCTGCATACAGACTTGAGGGCTAGGCTAAAACAGTAAGGTCCAGTTGTTTGAACAGAAAGGCTACAGGACACAGTCCCAGCTCTTGTGTAAGAATTCTGACCGGGCCGGGCGCGGTGGCTCACGCCTATAATCCCGGCACTTTGGGAGGCCGAGGCGGGCGGATCACGAGGTCAGGAGATCGAGACCACGGTGAAACCCCGTCTCTACTAAAAATACAAAAAATTAGCCGGGCGTGGTGGCGGGCGCCTGTTGTCCCAGCTACTCGGAGAGGCTGAGGCAGGAGAATGGCGTGAACCCAGGAGGCGGAGCTTGCAGTGAGCCGAGATCGCGCCACTGCACTCCAGCCTGGGCGACAGAGCGAGACTCCGTCTCAAAAAAAAAAAAAAAAAAAAAAAAAAGAATTCTGACCTTACTAACCATGCCTAGGAAGGAAAGGAGTTGTTGTTTTGTAGAAGGGATTGGGGTTTGGGAGATTAGCTGAACACAATCAGCAGGGAGAGCACGTGTGTTTTTATGAGAATTATGCTGAGATCGGTAACAGATGAGGAAGAAATTTGGGCTTGATTGAAGTAATGGGGGCTGTCTGTGAATGCTTGCAGCAGTACAGCCCAGGTAATTTGCTGAGCCTGATGGGTGTCAGGGTCAGTCCAAGTGAAAGCGAAGAGAGGCTGGGATAAAGGGTGCAAAGGAATAGTAAAGAAAACATGTTTGAGATCTAGAACAGAATAATGGGTTTTGGAGGGAGGTATTGAGGATAGGAGAGTATATGGGTTTGGCACCATGGGGTAGATAGGCAAAACAATTTGGTGGATAAGGCGCAGATCCTGAACTAACCTGTAAGCCTTGTCTGGTTTTAGGACAGGTAAAATGGGGGAATTGTAAGGGGAGTTTATAGGATTTAAGAGGCCATGCTGTAGCAGGAAAGTGGTAACAGACTTTAATCCTTTTAAAGCGTGCAGTGTGATGGGATATTGGCATTGAGCGGGCTAGGAGTGATTAGGTTTTAATGGGATGATAAGGGGTGCATGATCAGTTGCTAAGGAGGGAGTAGAGGTGTCTTATACTTTTGGGTTAAGGTGGGGAGATACAAGCGGAGGATGTGAAGGAGGCTTTGAACTGGGGGAAAAGGCAGCAATGAGGTGTGGCTATAGCCCAGGAATAGTCAGGGAAGCAGATAATTTAAAGTGTCTCGGCCTAATAAGGGAACTGGGCAGGTGGGGATAACTAAAAAAAGAGTGCTTAAAGGAGTATTGTCTAAGTTGGCACCAGAGTTGGGGAGTTTTAAGAGGTTTAGAAGCCTGGTCGTCAATACCCACAACAGTTACGGAGGCAAGGGAAACAGGCCCTTGAAAAGATGGTAATGTGGAGTGGGTAGCCTCCGTATTGATTAAGAAGGGGACGGACTTACCTTCCACTGTGAGAGTTACCCAAAGCTCGGCATCCATGATGGTCTAGGGGGCTTCCGAAGCGATCCGGCACTGTCAGTCTTCAGCCGCTAAGCCGAGAAGATCTGGGAAGGAGTCAGAGAGCCTTGGGCCAGAGTTCCGGGGGCTCTGGGAATGACTGCCAGGTGAGTTGAACAGTCCAATTTTCAGTGGGGTCCCGCACAGATGGGACACAGCTTAGGAGGAATCCTGGGCTGTGGGCATTCCTTGGCCTGCTGGCCAGATTTCTGGCACTTGTAGCAAGCTCCTGGGGGAGGCAGGCCTGGAGGAACACCTGGCCACTGTGGTTTAGGCATTTGGAAGTTCTTGTGTGTGGACATGTGGCTGGGGTTTGTCTCACAGTGGAGGCAAGGAATTGCAACTCAGAAATATGTTGCTACTTGGCTGCCTCTACTCTATTATTGTACACCTTGAAGGTGAGGTTAATTAAGTCCTGTTGTGGGGTTTGAGGGCCGGAATTTAATTTTTGGAGTTTTATTTAATGTCAGGAGCAGATTTGGTAATAAAATGTATATTGAGAATAAGACGGCCTTTTGACCTTTTAGGGTCTAGGGCTGTAAAGCATCTCAGAGTTGCTGCCAAATAAGCCATGAACTGGGCTGGGTTTTTATATTTGATGAAAAAGAGCCTAAACGCTATCTGATTTGGGATAAAGAAAAAGGAGCATTAACCTTGACTATGCCTTTAGGTCCAGCCACCTTTTTAAGAGGAAATTGCTGGGCAGGTGGGGGAGGGCTAGTCACGGAATGAAACTGTAAGCTGGACCAGGTGTGAGGAGGGGAGGCAATAAAAGGATTATAGGGTAGAGGAGCGGAGGCTGAAGAAGAATTGGGACCTAGCTCGGCCTGGCGAGGAGGAGAGAGATCAGATGGGTTTTTAGAAAAGGAAGATTAGAAAGACTCAGCGACGCTTGGGGTTGGGACTGAGGGGACAGGCTGGAGGGAAAGAAGGAAGATTTGGGACAAGTTGCATTGGGAACAGAGACTAGAGAGGGACCGATGTGTAAAAGAATGCCTGGATGTCAGGCACCTCAGACCGTTTGCCCATTTTATGACAAGAATTATTTAGATCTTGTAAGATGGAAAAATTGAAAGTGCCGTTTTCTGGCTATTTGGAACAACTGTTGAGTTTGCATTGGGGTCAAGTGGCATTGTAGAAGAAAATAAGGCATTTAGGTTTTAGGTCAGGTGTGAGCTGAAGAGGTTTTAGGTTTTTAAGAACACAGGCTAAGGGAGAAGAAGGGGGAATGGAGGGCGGAAGCTTGCCCATAGTGAAGGAGGGAAGCCCAGAGAAAAGAGAGTAGAGACACAGAGATAAGGGGTGGGGGCTTCTTGCCCCCCAGAAAAGCAGAGAAGGGGTAGAGACACGGAGAGAAGGAGTTGAGGGGTTCATGCCCCCCAGAAAAGCAGTACTTGCCACTAAGGGTGAAGGACTAAGGCAGGTGTCCCCGCATGGTCAGACACCTCTGAAACGTGGGTGAATAATCAGGCAGGTGTCCCCGCATGATTAAACACCAAGGGAAGACTGTCTTCCCAAGTCCGTGACCAGCGCCGGAGTTTTGCATCCAGTGATAAAACATGTCTCCTTCATCTCTACCAGAAAAGGAAAGGAAATGAAATTAAGAGAAGGGAGATATTGAAGTGTGGCGCCAAGATTGAAAGGAGAAAGAGGTTGAGGGATAGTGAGAGAGGTTGGAGAAGAGAGTAAAAAGAGGCCGCTTACTGGATTTAAAATTGGTGAGATGTTCCTTGGGCCGGTTGGTCTAAGGACCAGAGATCGTAGGTGGATCTTTCTCACGGAACAAAAAGCAGGAGGACAGGGGATTGATCTCCCAAGGGAGGTCCCCCGATCCGAGTCACGGCACCAAATTTCACTCACGTCCGTGTGAAGAGACCACCAAACAGGCTTTGTGTGAGCAACAAGGCTGTTTATTTCACCTGGGTGCAGGCAGGCTGAGTCCAAAAAGAGAGTCAGCCAAGGGAGATAAGGGTAGGGCCATTTTATAAGATTTGGGTACGTAAAGGAAAATCACAGTCAAAGGGGGGTTGTTTTCTGGTGGGCAGGAGTGGGGTCACAAGGTGCTCAGTAGGGGAGCTTTTGAGCCAGGATGAACCAGGAGAAGGAATTTCACAAGACAATGTCATCAGTTAAGGCCGGAACAGGCCATTTTCACTTCTTTTGTGGTGAAATGTCATCAGTTAAGGAAGAAACCAGCCATGTGTATGTGTACGTGCAGGTCAGAGGGGATATGATGGCTTAGCTTGGGCTCAGAGGCCTGACACACTTTATTAGCAGAACCCAAATCATATTCAGTCCTTAGACCTTAGCTACAAGGGAGAGAGGGAGATGGAGTTAGAGTTAGAGCAACAAGGTGCCACAGAAAAGGAGAGGGATCATCTAGATTCTGCACAGCACTTTAAGTGGTTCTAAAATAGCTGACCCTGAAGACCACACTTTGAAAAGATCTCAATATTCACTCATTTAAAATAAGGCTAAACCAAAGTTTGAGTTTACTGGTAACAAATGTTTCTTTTTTATATTAGAATTAATAAAGTAACATCTATGGCCAGTTGCAGTGGTTCAAGCATATAATCCTAGCACTTTGGGAGGCTGAGACAGGCAGATCACTTGAGGTCAGCAGTTTGAAACCAACCTGGTCAGCATGGTGAAACCCTGTCTCTACTAAAAATTAGCTGGGTGTGGTGGGGTGCACCTGTAATCCCAGCTACTTGGGAGGCTGAGGCAAGAGATTCGCTTGAACCTGTGAGGTGGAGGTTGCAGTGAGCTGATATCACACCACTGCACTCCAGCCTGGGTGACAGAGTGAGACTCCATCTCAAAACAAAAAAGAAAGTAACATCTAAGCTGAGTCTAAATTTCAAAAAATTTAAATGAAAAAAGAGACGTTGTAACCAGAAGCAATATCATGAATAAATAGTTTGGGCCCATTATAAAAATATATGCTATTGTTATTCAATAGAAGTAGTTCTAAATGATACTTGGTGCCCATATTATAAAGAACTTTGCATTTCCAGACTAAAGAATTTAAATTTCATACCTTTATCTATTGGGGTTGTGCTAGCTGGTAAAACAAATAGAATCGAAACATACAACAGCTTGAACAAAATAGAAGTTTATTTCTCATTCTCATGACCATCTAAGACGGAAGTTGCTGGTTGGCAGGCAGCTCTTCTCCACATAGTGACTCAGAGACTGTCGCCTCTTATTTTGTAGTGCAATTGTCCTCTAGGGCCACACCCTTATCCATATACTACCAACTGAGGGGAAAAACACTGTGGAGATTGCACCATTCTTAAAAATCATGGCTCAGAAATGGCACATATACCTCCTTCACATTCTATTGGCTAGAACTCTGACACGACTTTATATAAATACAAGGGATGCTGGGAAATATAGTTTAGCTGTGCACTCTGGAAAAAATATTGTCGCTAAAAATCTGCTACAATTCTGTAGGCACACATCCTCTCATGGGTTCTCCAAGAAACACTAGTATTACGAGTTACTCTACAATAATTAAAACAAAACAACAACTATTATCCAGTGAATAAAAGTCTCTGAGAAGTTTTCTAGTAAAGAAACCTTGTAATTGTATTTATACAAAGATTTTATAGTTGTTTAACTATTGAAACCCATTTTGAAAGAATGCTTTGGAAAATAATATTATAAGTAAAGAGCAATTAGTGATAATTTCTGAATAGAAGAGTATTGCTGTATGATCAGAGCTATTCCTTTGAATTATTAAGCTGGACAGTATTTCTAGGGCACATAGAAGAGAATTAGTTTGAGGAAGGCATACCATGAGGGATGACATTTAATCATAAGTGATGACATAATAAAAGTAAAACATTTTATAGCCTGATTTAGGCCGATGACAGAATGGAAATGAGAGAATTTATAAAAAACATTGATACTGAAATAAACAGACCAGACAACTAATTAGATGTAACGCTACAGAAAAGAGTCACATATGTATCTACTTGAATGTGAACCAAGGATGAGGAAGAAATTATAGATGTCTCCAAGGTTTTATTTTCAAGGAACTAGAAACATGGTAATCAAAAAGAGTTGTTGTGGCAATTATTAACAGAAATAAATCAGAGAAACATAGGTAACAGTTGGTTTTGTTATGAGGCGTTAAAAAGCCTTAAATTAGTGTAAATCTTGGAAATTTGAAGTTGCCACAGATAAAGTATGCAACAAGAAATAAAGAGGGTTAAAGCCTAGTTATTGAGGGTTACTGCATTTAGATGGGAAGAAAAAAAGATAAAAAAAAATAAGGGAGACACAATATCTAATACTATGTATCAAAACCAAGGGAGGAAGAATTTGCAACAAGTTAGTGGTCATCTACCACAAACAGCATAGAGGTAACCAGTATTACTACATCACCAAGGGTGTGATACAAATAAGGTCACATTCCATTTAACACTCAAATTAAATGCTCCAGGCAAAATTAGCAGGACAAGCAATTTTCTTTAGAACTCTTTTTTCACTTCAAAGACTAAAAGAACCCTGGGTCAATACTCAAACAAAAATTACAGGCCAGCTTTTTAAAATACCAGGTGAAATGAAAATTAGAAATCCATCTCAGTACCGTGGGCACTCCAGTTTTAGGTTATGTTTCTTTTTTTGCTGAAATAGAATGCTGCCACTGAAAACAAACCTTAACCAATATTGCAATGATCACTTTGCTGGTGCAGGTCTCCACGTAGGCCACAGTTTTTCTTTGAGCTAGAAAATGATTTCTTCACACTCTAATGCCAAATTATATTTTTGAAAATAGATAGTAATATATCAGCTAAAATTCACACAGAAGCCGACTAAGGAAAAGACTAAAACCTCACACCCTAAAACATGAAAATTAGTAACTCAGAAAAGAAAGGGAAGAATCTGATATAATATTTCTGGGCTGTTAATGCTGAAACTATCATTTTGGAATTAGTGTTCAGACAAGGAGTTAATGTAATAAAATGCTAAGACTTCTCAGTAACATCCTTAAATTGGAGAGCGATGGACTGAAAAATGCATTAATAGTCCATAGCACATTAAGGAAAACAAAACAAAAACACTGAACTTTTAAATCTAAAAGTCCTACTTAGCCAGGACACGATCTCACCCGAAATAGAAAGTTCAATCAGGGGTGGATTGCTCTTTTCCAAGGTTTTATGTGATCTGGCGGAATAGGCAAACTTAAGATTCCACATAATTGATTTGGCCTTGGTACAGGACTTTTAGTAGGATCTCAGAGCACAGAACAGCTCCTGGATTTTCCAGAAGAGACTCAGTGCTCTTAACTAGAAAAAGTATATAGACATTAACACCTAACCTACCATCTGTATCTCTGAAGGGAAGGTAAAATGCTAAATGAGGCAGATAAACATAAAACAGAATTTAAGCAAGGGTATGGCCTTGAAAGTATCCAAACATGCTAAAGAAAAGGCAGAAAAATACCACCTGAATTATTGAGGTGTTGAAAGTGTAAAGAAGGAAATGTAATCAGCATGAAACTACGTTATATGAAGATCCATATAAATGTATATTAATGTTAGTAATGTGGTTAATAGATTTCTCAACTTTTAGAATTTACCTAAATGCAATTATTGAACAGTTAATTATCTTACAGAACACAGTATAGATGCTACCAATGTGGTATATTGCCCATATTAGCAAGAAGAAAAATGGGAAGAGACGTGGAGGAAGCAGAAGCTCTCTAAAACCTCAAAAACAAGAAATACAAAAACAAAACCAAGATGTAAAGTCAAAAGTTGATGGGAAAAGAAATAGAAGGATGAAGATATTATTTAAATTTTCAAATGTAACAAATTGTTAAAAAACTGATATAGCTATCAAATTTGAGAGGGAGGAGAGGAGGTAAAGATGTTGTAAGTGGATCAAACTTGACCTACTTTAGTAGGGAATTTCTGTATTGCATATTGTTAATAAATTATGGGAAAGAGGCATAAGAATTCTATTGAGAGCTCTAGCAGGAACTAGGAAAAGAACTGAAATAAAAATTGTTTTAAAGTGATGCCTCTGAAATACAGTGCTGATGTGGGAAAAAATAAAATGCAAGCCAATTGGTTTCTATTTTAACCATTTAATCAGATTTCATCATTTACACATTTTATCATGATAATTTTGAAAGCCAATATATCCACTTCTTGTCCAGGTATTAATTGTCTGCCAAGGAATTTAAGGTAGGCAAAAAATTTCAGCAAACTTTTCCCTGAGCAATAGGCACAGTAATAATGCTAATACTAATACTAATATTAAAACAAGAGCTCCTTAAGTTCCTCTTTGAATAACAAACAATCTGATAAAAAGGGAGTTTCTGCTCCACTTTTATAGGAAGAGATCTAGGAGACTTGTATAGCTGGGTTTTTTGTTGTTTGTTATTGGGTTTTTTTGTTTTTGTGTGTTTTTTTTTTCTTTTTCTTTTTTTTTTTTTTTTGAGATGGAGTCTCACTCTGTTGCCCAGGCTGGAGTACAATGGGCGCTATCTTGGTTTACTGCCACTGCTGCCTGCCGAGTTCAAGCAATTCTTCTGTCTCGGCCTCTGGAGTAGCTGGGACTACAGCTGTGCACCACCATGCCCGGGTAATTTTTTGTATTTATAGTAGAGACGGGGTTTCACCATGCTGGCCAGGCTGGTCTCAAACTCCTGACCTCATGATCCACCCGCCTCAGCCTCCCAAAGTGCTGGGGTTACAGGTGTTAGCCACCACGCCCAGCCAGCTGTTTCTTTTAATCAAGTTTTACACACCAGGCAGTCTGCTACACAGATCACATTAAAGGAATAAGCATGGGAGAAAATACTACTGAATTTCAGTATTTTGTGGGCACAGATAACTTTTGTGTTTAAGTAGTGTTGGTACTAGAAGGCAGACTGAAAGAATTTATGGAATAAGTGAAACATAAAAAATTGTTATAATATAGAATTTGTTCACAAGAATAAGGAAGGAATAAATGTATAATGGAATATGCTTATTCAGCTACTCAGGCATGTCATTGTACCCTCAATCCTACCCTGCTCTTTACTCCTCAAATCTTCCTTTCACACAACCCTTACTCCCAACTTCATTTGCTTTCATTTACTTATCCTACATGACTCATTTTAAATGTCACTTCCATTCAGAAGTTTTCTCGAACTAACGGATATGATGGCATTGCATGTGCATATGTGTACTATATGCTTCCTCTCTTAGAGGAATAATCAGACTTGAGATTAATTATTTACTTAATTGTCTGTCTCCTCTAGTTTATGCAAACATCTTTTAAGGAAGAGCCCATGTCTCCTCTGCTCTCCACTGCATTTCCAGTGCACAGAGAATGTCTGACGCAGTCAATACTCACTAGAGAATAATTTTTTAAATAAATACATGAGTATATGAATGTATGACTACTTTATTGAGAGCTGTGTTTGTTCATCATTGTTTATCTGTTTGAGGGAAGGGAAGGAAGGCATTGAGGATGGTATTTCAGGATAATAATTTTTATTTATTATTTTTTAGTGAAACAGAGTCAGCCAAGGGAGAGAATAGAGATCCAACTAATAACTATTTAGTCGAGTAATGCCTTCAAGAAATGCTTCTCAAACCTTAAGTGCATACAAATGGCTTGAATAACCTGTTAAAAACACAGATGGGATTTGGGAGTTCTACATGGTGCATGCGACTCTACATTTTTAAAAGCTCCCAAGTGATACTTATGCTATGAACCAAGTTCTAGGTAACACTGTGTTCGAAACAATAGGGAAAGGTGAGTCTAATTCCAAACAACAATAAGTGTGTTTGCTCTGGCAAGGAAGAGAATTCCAATTTCCATAGACAGGTATATAGACGGATGAAGACAGAGAAACCTAAAGGCAAAAAAGAAGACAAACAAAAGTACTGTCATTAAAAATCCTCTCTTCCCCCAATAACTAGGTGGCATATTACTTAAGTATTAAAAATTTCAGAGTGGGCTGGGCGCAGTGGCTCACACCTGTAATCCCAGCACTTTGGGAGGCCAAGGCAAGTGGATCACTTGAGGTCAGGAGTTCGAGACCAGCTTGGCCAACATGACGAAATCCCATCTCTACCAAAAGTACAAAACATTAGCCAGGTGTTGTGGGTGCCTGTAATCCCAGCTACTTGGGAGGCTGAGGCAGGAGAATCGCTTGAACCTGGGAGGTGGAGGTTGCAGTGAGCCAAGATTGTGCCACAGCAGTCAGCGACAGAGAAAGACTCCATTTCAAAAGAAAAAAAAAATGAAAGAGTGACCTGGGCTTGTACAAATAGGAAAGTGTTTTCAATCCGGTGATGTGGGAAAGGTCATAGGAGAGCAGTTCTTAACTTTTACCACTAACATTACCAGGGGAGTTTTTAAAAGTTCAATGCTCAGACCACACACCAGGCCAACTAACTAGAATTCCTTCGGGTCTTTCAGCATCAATATATTTTAGAGCTTCTTAGGTGAATCCACTGGACATCCAAGGATGAGAACTGTACTCATATCAGTTTGACAGCAGCTAACAATTTGAAGCCAGTGGGAGCTGTAGTTCTCCTCTCCTAGAATCTCACTACTGGCAGGCATGCTACCATCACAGTAAGACTCAGGCTGAATTATTACATGTTTAGAAGGTTCGAAAATAGTTAAAGTCATGTTAATGTAAACTAGATGAAGTCTTAGCTATTTAGGCTTTTAGGCAGTCCAACTGTTCTTGGTAGGCCAACTCAAGTTCTTGACTTCACCACACAGAAGAATTTGAGAGCAAGCCCAAAGTAAGAGTCGGCAAGTTTTATTGCAAAGTGAAAGTACACTCTGAGAGGCAGAGTGGGATGCTCAGAGGGAGAGACAGCAGCTAGTTCCTTAAAAGGATTCCTTTTATGGCCATTGTTTTATGGGAGTTGTTTATACATATTCATTCATAAAATACCAGCCAAGTCAAGTTATGCAAAGGCGGACCTGTGGTTGGTGGAGGGGCTTAGCATCTGCCTATCCCAATACACATCTCATGCATCATTAGCTTATAAAATCTCACCTAAGAGTGTGTTTTCTACTATCAAAATGAGGAAAAGTTCACTGTAAGCTAAACCTTGAGCCTAGCTGCAAGTGTGGATAAAGTCCTAGCTTCAGGCAGGAACCTGTGGTTTCTTGGGCTTTGGGTGTTGATTGGCTGGAGAATGGGGAAGCTACATCAGGAATAAGAGGCTTTTGTTCTTTCTGGGGCTGTACTAGGTATCAGGAACTTGTAACCATCTGGCGGTCCTGTAGGATTGCTTATCTTGCGGAAAAGTTTCTGAAGCAGGTGGATACAAGAGAAAGGAGCCTGCTGTGAAAGGGGCTTCACAAGGAGACAAGTTAGGATGACCTAACTTTATAGTTGGGTCAAAGACAAAATCTTCTAGCAAATGAAAGGGACAAGTCTTAATGGGTCTCTGGAACTAGTGTGCTTGCTGAGCTCCTCAGATTTTTAGATCTCATTAATGATAACTACTTTTTATTTTTAACCAATCATGTATCTTGTACAACTCTCATTTAGATAATGAAAATTTATTTTTACCATTCCTTATGTTAATTAACAAATTCTCTACTGTAGATTAAGATAACACTAATTGAATGGCTTGCTGTACTTGTGGCTGAAGTGTGGGCCTTTGATTAAAGTCTTTCAAATGCTAATTAAACACCCTTGAATTGTAAACAACTCATTCTGTTACTTAAAATTTAAACACTTCCTAAAGTGTTGATTGAAGTCAGTTGCAGAAAATATCATTGTTGAGTGCTCAATGATTGAGGGCCAGAGTTGCATGACTTAGGACAGTATTTTACAAAGCAGAATCAGATTGAATCCCACACAATTCCAAATGACCTACCCAACAGACAATTCTAGTAAGCGATTATCTTATTTATACATATCTGAACCCAGGCTTCATCCCTGCCTTACATAAAAATATAAAGTGTTTCTGCATTATGTTTGGGAACTGTTAATTTTTCAGTATTGCAAGTGACATGTGAGTCAAGGGACAATACTTTGTATTGTTCAAATATTTATCAAGAATTGCTTGTAATTTCAGAAAACAATGTCACCAATAGCAATGTTATTTGTACTAATTGAATCATTAATACAGCATCCCTGTATCAGTCTGCATTTGAGACTGTTGCCATCATGGTAATATTAAACATCGGTGAAACATTTAGCTATTATGCTTTCTAGCACAAGTCGTACATGACTTTTTTTCAAAAAAGAAAATGCACTTAGCTGTATTAGAACTTTTCTTTTATCTCTTTTTTACGTCACAGCTATGTTTCATTCTATGTTGCAGTAATTCAATTTTTAAAAAAATTCTTTGTATAAGTAGGTCATACATTTATGAATTCTATTTCATAATAGTAAAGGGAGAGTTAAAAATATCGTGCTGTTGGTCCATACTGAGCTATTTTAAGGTAAATATAGATAATATAAAAGTTTTAAACAAGGCCACTGAATAGAAGTGTGCACACTGTGAGAACTCAATAAAAAAAATAGAGCACATCCTATCAAAGTGGAAATAATTACATTGTTTTCTGATGTTTTTCATCAATGCTCATTACTTGCTCTGAAAGCATATGACAGAGAAACAAAAGATGAGAATCATTTTGAGTAAGTTCCCAAACTCATCTAACAAGTTTAAGAAGTATGTTAGAAATAATAGATGTGTAGGTAAGTATGGAGAGAATGAATTTAAAAATTTGTTCTCTGAGAAAACAACGCCAAAGTTAAACAAGCAAGAAAGATTTCTTTGAACGCTATTGCAATAAAATAGAGAGAGACCAGAATACAGTACAGAAGCCTTCTCCCCACCTTATCCACAGAGGATAGGTTCCAAGACCCACAGTGGATGCTGAAACCTCAGACAGGATCAAGTCCTTTAGGTAAATACAGTCATGTATTGCTTAATGAGGAGGATATACTCTGAGAAATGTGTCAATAGGCAATTTTGTTGTAGGAATATCATAGAGAGTACTTACACAAACTAAATGGAATAGCCAACTACCACTCAGGCTATATGGTATAGTCTATTGCTTCTAGGCTACAAATCTGTATAACGTGTTAACACTGTAGGCAACTGTAACACAATGGTGTTTGTGTATCTAAACATAGGAAAGGTAATGTGTTGCGCTACAACATTACACTAGGCAATAGGAATTTTTCAGCTCCATAATAATTTTTTTTAAGAGACAAGGTCTTACTCTGTCACTCAGGCTAAAGTGCAGTGGGATGATCATAGCTCACTGTGACCTGGAACTCCTAGGCTCAAACTATCCTCCCACCTCACCATCCCAAATAGCTGGGGCCACAGGCATGCGCTACCATGCCTAGCTAATTTGTAAATTTTTTTGGTAGAAACAGGGTCTCACTATGTTTCCCAGGCTGGTCTCAAACTGCTGGCCTCAAGCGACCTTCCTACCTTGGTCTCCAAAGTGTTGGGATTACAGGTGTGAGCTACCTCACCAGGCCTCCATTATAATCTTATGGGACCACCATTGTGCATGTGCATTGTGCATTTTCATTAACTAAAACTTCATTATGTGGTATATGACCACTGTTTTCCCGTATATATACATACCAATGATAAAGTTTAATTTATAAATTGGGCACTGTAAGAGATTAACATCAATATCTAATAATTATACAACAATTATAACAATATGCCAGCATCACTACCCTTGTGCTTTGGGGCCATTATTAAGTAAAATAGGGTTATTTCAACACAAGCATTGGGGTACCTCAACAGTCGATCAGATAACTGAGATGGTTTCTATGGGACTAATGGATGAGTAGCACATACAAGGTGCATATACTGGACAAAGGAATGATTCACATGGTGGGTGGGATGAAGCTAGGTGACACTGTTACAGATGGGTCTCTGTTCTTAGAGCTCCCAAGATGGTGGTGGGCTGCTCCCAAGATGGCGGTGGGCTGCTCCCAAGATGGCGGTGGCCGCTCCCAAGATGGCAGCAAGCCTTTTCTTCTCTAATCTGGGGTTCTTGGCCTCATAGATTCCAAGGAATGGAACCTTGGGCCATGTGGTGAGTGTTATAGCTCTGTTAGAAGCTGTGGGTCAGGGAAGAGAACCCAGGAACCTAGCGACTATTGTTCGGCTTGATTAGGATGAACCCAGGCACTTAGCCACGCAGGAACAATGGCGAGCCTCTAGCCCAAACCGGAGTGGCAATGGGCGCCTCGCTGCATCAGAAATGCAGCGGAGTCCCTGCCGGATCCGGAGGCGTGGAAGTTAATGGTGGTCTGGGACCAGGGCAATCAGCAGTGGTGGACAGCAAGCGAAAGCTCCGCTGGAGCCGGAACAAACACAGACCAGAAGAGTGTACATTTGCAAGATTTAATAGAGTGAAAACAGAGCTCCATACAATGGGAGGGGACCCAAAGGGGGTTGCCCCCTCCCAGCTCCAATGCCTGGGGTTTATATCCCTGTCATGGTTCCTCCCCCTGTGCTCTCAGATGATAGATGATTTGACTATTTCTTTAGCTCCTGTTTTTAGCCTAATTGGTGTTTTAGTGAGCCGTCTTTACTACCTGCCACAAGCCCCATGTTTAAAGGTGGGTGCGGTCATGTTCCCTAGCTAGGCTTAGGAATTCTTAGTCGGCCTGGGAAAACCAGCTAGTCTTGTCTCTCAACACAAGTTTTATCATACTACCCAGAACACTGTGTAATTTAAAACTTCCAAATTATTTATTTCTGGAATTTTCATTTAATATTTTCAGACTGCAGTTGACTGTGCGTGAGTAACTGAAACTACGGACAGTCAAACTAGGGATAAAGGGTACCTATCGTATGAACTCAACTGCATTCAAACAGAGGGAAGGAGAGTTTTTGAAAAGCCAGGGATGAAGATCATAGGCAATTTGTGTTGCCAACTGATCTTACCCAAAAGAAAAGTAAACTTTCTCATATTTTCATAAAAAGAGGTAATTTTATAACTTTGAGCAAGGCAGCCACCCACCCAAGTTAGGCCACTACCCTCCCATAGAAAGCAGGAGATGGGGTGCTATCTCTCTTAATGTTTACATTTTAAAGACATGGCAAACAGATCCTTCAGAAATTCCTGAGTTGTAAAACTAAGGAGAGGCTTTTAAAAGGATTTGCTTCTCAAAGGGGCAGAGAAATAATTTACAATTACAGATTTCCTAAATAAAATGCTCTAAGGAAAGGGAGGTAGGACCTAGAGTCAGAAGGAAGGCTACATAAAGTTTAGTCAGGCAGAGGGAAACTACAAAGTCACCTGTAAATTAATCACCCTGGAAACCATAAACTTATTCCAATCATCTGCACTATCTTATTCAAAGCCCAAAGGTATTGAGAATTCTTTTTTGGATGAGGACAAAACTGTGTTTTGAATCATTGATCCATTTTTTGTTCTTAATCTTGTATTTATTTAAATTTAGAAAAAATAAAATAAAACTTAGAAGATAAGACAAAGAGTTTCCCATATAAGTTTTGTCAACTGTGAAGAAAATACAATGACTAATGAAAATGCATGCATGGATAAGTTTGGATATGTCTGTTAAAAATTGTTATTGTACTATATGTATATGTTAACATACAGGATAAATGTCACATTTTATTGATATGTAAGTATTGTCCTAAATGCTACAATTTTATCATAATTTGCCATTATCATAAACAATATAATCATTTAAATGAGCAATAAAATTAATTTTCCATTATAAAATTTATATTCAACAGGCAGCATGAACATTTTATGTACTCCTTTAAGCTAAAATATTTCTGCTATGCTTTCATTTGAAGTAGATTCTCATTTATACAATACTCTATTGCTAAAGCACTGAGGGCTTACTTCAGAAATATGCATTTCATTTTTTAAGTACATTAAAGTATATTAAAAAGCTCCCATTATTATCTCTACTTGAGAAAATCTGTTTATACAAGACTTGAAGTTGAACAAAATGATTTTTTATGAAACCATTAAGCAAAGATTCATTTATCCCTAAGGATAGAAATAATTGTATCTGTGTAGATCTGGCTTTATAATAGATTTAATATTTCTAAATTTGCAAATAAGTTCTATTAGAGTTTTCCCCAAGCATATCGCCAGACACTAATAATAAATATTTGAAAAAGGTACTGCTATTTTTTTCTCTGTGTCTTTCTTATTACTTATGTGCATCATCTACCCTTCATATTTTCCCATAAGTGATTGGTTTAAACACAATTCTTACACTATAGTATTTGTGACACAGAGTGCATTTTATGAATAAAGGAACAAAAATTTGTGTTTTCCCTTTGAAATTTTTTTGCTAATCTTTCTTATTTAGTCTTTTGAGTAAACATCATTCTATAGGTTGCAATAATCTTTAATGAATCACAATGTATAAATTTAAAAATTGTAATGCATATAAATAAGTTGATATTATTTATATCATATAAGAATCTGTTAAGTTATGAAAAGCAAGATCACCTTGTGCATTTGATCATTCTTAAAAATTCAATTTATTCATTCTGAAACTTTCAGAAATAATAAAACAAAAAAAAAATTGTTTGAAGTGAAGCAAATCACCTGTTCTTGAAGTGGAGGTCTGAGCAAACATGAGAGAATAAGAGTGACTTCAGCAACTCTGAGGCAACCTGTGGAGTGGCAAAAGCAATAGATTTAGAGGCAGGAAGACATGGATAGGAATTTCAGCTATATCATTTTTTGGCCCATATTGGAAACAAAGAATAACCTATTCTCTTTCTTGCCTATATTAAAATATCTAAATATGATTATTAAATTGCTCTTTGTATTTCTCTTAGTATTAATTATATCAGACATTTTCATTGTGTAACCTTATTTATTCTTTTGCAGTCATTTTATTATTTACATCTGTCAATTTTTCATTTCTTAATGTTCCCTTTCAACTTTGTAGTTCACATCAGAAAGAGAGCAATGTGCAAAAAACTTTTAAATCAGAAATGAATGATCTCACAGATCACCTTTAAAAATATGGAATAGTAGCAACTACATGGTTCTGATGTTTCCCTTGATCCAAATCTATTTTCTCCATTAACTGTCCAAAGATTCTAACTATGTAATAGCAGACAGCTTTTTGTGGCTTTACTTCTATTTTTTTTTTATTTTCCAAATTTTCCATATGTAATTATATAAAGTCAGTAGCTTCATTGTGTTTAATCAGATGACACCAACCTGGGCATAATAATAGAATCATAATAACATTTTTAAACAAACAAAGATGATTTCTCTTGCTTTGATTCTCTCATTTCTGCAGGAATGCCAGCTCCCCCAAATTCCACCCTCATAGTACTTTTTTTTTTTTAATCTTTAGGACAGTGTCTCCTACCTACTCACCAAGTATTTATCAGAGTTATCACCTTCTGTGTCTGTGGTTTTTCACATTCCTCCTCTATTTCTATGTGGTATCTACTGCCAAATCATCAAGACCTGCACCAAAGGCAGCACCACTCATGCTAAAAGTGCCAAGACCCGGTGCCTGTTTTCTATTCTAAAAGTAAACTGGTCTGAATAGACACTATGTGCTGCACCTGTATTACAAAAATTGCTCTCAGTTATAAAAGCCACAAGTAGTGCTTTCATTGTCTCATGTAAAATTTAAAGTAACTGCCACTGAAGCTTTTCTTTTGCTTTCATTGCAGCTTTCCCTTTCTGGAGTTTAAACATAAGTTCAGAGATGTGGGGCACAGGATAATCTAATGATAGCCAACAGCTTTACAGAAGAAGCAATCTGTCTTTTTCCAATACAGATGCCATGTTTTTAAATCCATTGTACTTCTTTACTCTTTTATTTTAGGTTACTTTTCCCCCAAGGAATGTATTTATCCTTGAGTGTACAGATATCCAAGGAGATTAATTTTTCCTATGTGACTTCGCCTCTCACAGCCCCTTCCATAAGAGGTTAGAGAAAGAGACAGATCTAAGTTCTATTCTGAGCTGCTTTAGGACATGTATAGCACCCTTCAATAAAAGGACAAAGTAAGCCCCATATAGCAGTTTATTGTTGGTTGGTTGGTTTTATTTTTCCCCCAGGTAGATATAGCAGCAGTCAGCAGGGAAAGAAAATAATATCTACTTTTTGATTCCTGGGAATTCTCCATCTGTGATGGACTAGAGGCAAGATCAGATCACCTCTGGTGCACTACAAATAGAAAGGATTAAAGAGCTCCACTCTCAAGGAAGTAAGGGACATCTCTCCTGCGGTGATAATAAATTAAACCTAGTAAATTAAACAAATTAACATCAAAATTGCAAAGATAAACTGAGTTTATACCGGTGTATTTTATTTCATATTCTAATTATTACTATAGCTATGATAAATTCTATACTTATGTAATTACCATTTTCATGATTTTCATATTTTAAAGATATGAACATGAAGTCTAAAATTACCCCAAATAATGAAAAATCAATTGGATTAGTGGGTTACTAAAATTATTTTAATTTAATAATATGCAAAAGCCTTTGCTTCATGGGTAAAGACACCATGGATCCAATCAAACTACTTATCTAGAATTGATATGTAACTTTATTGTCCAGTAGATGAGGGCTATAATGTGGTCATACATTATCAAAACTACCCTACCAATGCTAAAGGGATAAATTAACCTAATGGATGATTTTGTGGAAGGGAGACTTACTTTGGCATGAGTATATTCTACTTTGGCTCTCTCATTTCACCTTTTTAAAGCAATTATTCCTGAAAGGAAATAAAATATAACTTTTAATTTGTATACATAGTTACATATACCTAAAATATCCCACTAGAAACCATCTCTGATGGTTTTACCTTTCCCGTCTTTGATCAATATCCTGGAGAGAACCTACAGCAGCTATCTGGTCACTGTGGGTATTGCAATTGCCCATTGTCGGGTATTAAAAACTCTAGTCCTGTTTACTATTAGTTAACATCAAATCTGGCTTTTTCTCTTGCAGTACACTTTCTTAGGAACTTTGAAACATCTCCTTGTGTCAATTGGTTATTGTTGTATTACAGGACAGCCTAAAACTCGATGGTTTAAAACAATAACCAATTATGATCTCTTAGAAGTCTATGGTTTGACTGGTATAGTTGACTAATCTAGATTGGTTTACCTAGGAGTGGCTCAGCTCCACCTCTCTTTCATCCTCATCCTGTCTCTGGGATGAGTGGGCTTTCTGAGTAACATTCTTCTCTTGATAACGGCAAAGGCATAAGCGAGGATGGGTTAAAGTGAGTGTACAAGCATATTTAAAATCTATGTTGTGGCACATCTACTGTCATTTCAAAGGTCAAAGCAAATCACATGGGTAAGCCCAACATCGATGGAGAACATATGTCTTCCTTGAAAGTGAGGGCAAGAGAGTGTGAATATTTCTGAATAATAATTTAATCTACCACGCTTTCTTTAATTCCTATATCCTGTCCTAACACCCCCAACCACCACCCCTCCATAACACTATTCCCTGAATTAGTGATGAAAACACTGGATCTTACTGCTTTTTCCTCCGTCTTTTTGTGAAGAAGTGTCACGCTCTCAAGGCAGTCCTTTCAGAATGATTCAAACCTGTTACCTTCTATAGGGTCTTTATGACCCACAGGGAAACTCAGCATCTTTGGGCCACCAAACTTTAAGGGTCATGGTCATTTCTACAATAACCCTGTTTCTTTGGCTCACACTAAAATGCGCTTCTAGGGAGTATTGTGTCATTAGGATTTCCAGGTAACATGTGGTCATCAATTTCTGTATCTTTTCCAAACCCCAGGGCACATGGATCAAGATTCATTAACGTAGTCTCACCATGTTGGCACCAGGGAACCCCGGGCTCTTTTATGTAGCTTGAATACTGAGGTAGAGAAGAAAAA
Source organism: Hylobates moloch (assembly GCF_009828535.3). Taxonomy (NCBI): domain Eukaryota; kingdom Metazoa; phylum Chordata; class Mammalia; order Primates; family Hylobatidae; genus Hylobates; species Hylobates moloch. The sequence continues at coordinate 54,154,539 of NW_026652276.1, read as the reverse complement.
GCCCAAGTATCACAACTTACCCTAAAGGTTTAAATACCCTTAGTTCCTACCGTCCCGATGGTCACCAAGCAGCCATGTACCATCTTCAGAGCTCCATTGCCCTTATGCGCTGTATTGTGAGTTTTCAATTTAGGGTGTCGGGCTGTGGTTGAATAAATAAAAATGGGAAAGTTTCCATGTTCATGATTATGTTAGTATTTTCTCCTTTGACCCATCATCCAGTACTGGTTATATAGGTAGAATCCTACTTGTTGTAACTTAAGCAGTTCATAGAGTGCCTCAGTGCCTAAGCATATTTTTCCTATCTGGATGCCATAATAAATAAAACTACACTATTAAACATGATTTCTTTAGGCCAGCATCTCATCTGTAGGAAGCCCACACTTTGGACTTACATACTGTGGGAAGACTACTGGACATTGGTTAGGAGTATAGATAAAAGTAGGAGTAGATATGTTGTGAAAGGAAATCAGGGATCAGAAAAAGACTTCCCTTTTTTATTTAAAGCTACTCCCAATTAATAGAATTGTTCATATTGTCAGTACTGCTATTTTGGTGCATAGATTCTTAAAATTAGACACTTTTAAACGTGAACGTATTTGCAAAAAAACGAGATGAAAATTCTTGTGTTTAGCTTTTCCCCTAAGAAACTATGGTACTCAGAGCAAAGTTTAGTACCCTCATTGTTTTATTTATGCTTGTTTTACATCTATAGGGTGTTATAAGCCAGAATTTACAGAGGGCATGCAAAATTGCTTTTAAACTACAAAGTACTATGTGATGAATTGATTATATCACTGTAATTATTTCTGATGTACATATTTAATCAAATTGTATATTTCTAACTTCAAAGGTTAAAGAATTATAAGGCATTTTGGAATGTAGTACTTTGAACTTACTACTTTGAAGTACTATTAAGTGGGTAATATATTGTAACTTCCATTATTTTATACCTATTTTGAACATTAATTTCATATAAGGGAACTTTAGGACATGTTTTAGGTCTTACGAGAATAATGTAATAATTTCCAAATCACTCTGAGAATCTTGGAAACACGATGACAAAATTATTCTATTTTTTTATTGAAAAATATTACACTTGTGGGTTTTGGGGGTATAATCCCTTGTTAAAGATCCCCAAACATTACATATTTATAATATCCAAACATTACATATTTATAATATGTAACGAAATCTCCAAACATTACATATTTATAATATTCAAAGTATTATTACATATATTTTAGTCAATATATTTACAGTAAATCCTTTTATGAGGATCACATGTTAAAAGAATAATGCTGAGTTTGACAAGAAGAGTAAGTTTCTTTTTACCTCCTTCAGTAACAGCTCAGAGAATATCAGAACAAAACTGTTGGCCTTTATGTTTATTTCAAATTATTCTGATATCATTTCAAAAATAATATTAATATGTACATGTATAGAAGACCTAAATATAGTATATTTATAATTTTGTAGTATATGCATTAATATAATAAATTTTATAATGTACTATTTTAGTTTCATAGGGCTGACAAAGTCTATACATTGGGTGGTTTAAAACAACAGAACTTCATTACCTCACAGTCCTGGAGACTAAAAGTCAAAAATCAAGGGGTAAACAAAGCCATTCCCACTCTGAAACCTGTAGAGAATCTTTGCTTGCCTCCTTGTAGCTGCTGGTGGTTTGCTGGTAATTTTTTGTGCTTCTTGGCTTGCAGATGCATTCCCTCAATCTTATCGTCACATCATGTTCTTCCTGCCTTCAAAGCGTCTTTCCTGTGTGTATCTGTCTCTGTATCCAGATTTCTCCTTTCTATAAAGACATTAGTCATATTGAATTAGGGCTTATTCTAATGACTTCATTTTTTTTTTTTTTGAGACGGAGTCTCGCTCTATCGCCCAGGCTGGAGTGCAGTGATGCAGTCTCGGCTCACTGCAAGCTCTGCCTCCCGGGTTCACACCATTCTCCTGCCTCAGCCTCTCCGAGTAGCTGGGACTACAGGCACCCACCACCACGCCCGGCTAATTTTTTGTATTTTTAGTAGAGACGGGGTTTCACCGTGGTCTCGATCTCCTGACCCCGCCCGCCTCGGCCTCCCAAAGTGCTGGGATTACAGGCGTGAGCCACCGCACCTGGCCTCTAATGACTTCATTTTAACTTATTAGCTCTGTAGAGTCTTTGTAAAGACTCTACTTCCAAATATTATCTACTTGGGATAGGACTTCATTATATATATATAATGGTAGGGAGAGCATAATTCAACCAATAACATGCACATTAGTCTTCTTAAAATTATACATGACAAAAAAATAGTAACAAAGGTGGTAAATCTGTCTATAGATGTGCAATACAAAATTAAATGCTCATTGATATGATTTGGCTGGGTCCCCACCCAAATCTCATCTTGAATTGTAGCTCCCGTAATTCCCATGTGTCATGGAATGGACCTGGTAGTAGATAATTTAATCATAGGAGTGGGTCTTTCTTGTGCTGTTCTCCTGATAGTGAATAAGTCTCATGAGATCTGATGATTTTATAAAGGGGAGTTCCCCTGCACAAGTTCTGTCTTACCTGCCGTGATATAAGACATGGCTTTGCTCCTTCTTCGCCTTCTGCCATGATTGTGAGGCCTCCCCAGCCACATGAAACTGTGAGTCCCTTAAACCTCCTTTTCTTTATAAATTACCCAGTCTCGGGTACGTCTTTTTCGCAGAGTGAGAACAGACTAATACACTAATGAATATGTTTATAATTCATGATTTCTCATAAGGAATTTGTTATATTAACACAGTCATGATTTATTTGAAAACTACGACTCATCTTGAAGAAAATAACCACAGATGTACGAGACAATTCATACAATGAGTAAATTTGAATTGGTAGATAATATACAAAGCTTACATACCAAAGTAAAAATGATAGTCTTGCACATTTACCTTTCATATTTAGTTATTTAATTCATTTGGAATTTTCTAGACTTACAGTTTCAATTTTTTTCTTTATATACCAAAGTGGCTTCCCCAACACCATCTATTAAATAATCCATCTTTCTACTGCTTGTTTGTGATGTTATGTATATCATACACCAAGTTCCTAAATATGCATGCTTCTGTTCTGAATTCTTTATTATATTCCATCATGATATATTGTTATATTATAGTCTCAGGACTATTAATGTTACCTGACTTTTATTGATGTTACTATTATTATGGTTTGGTAGGCTGTTTTAACATCTTCTCACTCTATTCCCCTTTCTCTTCTTTTTAAAAGGTGTCTTTGGTGGTTATATCATGTTTCAACTTGGTTAGGCTGAACTGTTTCCCAGAATTTGCTTCCCTGTATTTTTCCAGTAAGGTTGGGCCACAAGAGAAATTCTTGTTTAAGATTTGGTGGGTGGAACTGAAAGGGCTTCCATTGTACAGTTTATGCTTAATATAGCTTACCTGCTGACTCACCTCATTGTTGTGGGGCAGCCATGCAACTGATTCACCTTTCCCTCTATCCTCCTGCTTCTTCATGTATTAGGAATGATGTGTGTTTTTAGCTCCATGAGAAAAGGCATGAGCTTCCCCTGCAGGCTATCCATACAACCCAAGTCAAGGGCAAGAAGAGCTGACACAGGCTTCGGACAATCTTCATGGATCCAGCTTATGTTGTGGGTTGCAGTTTATCCTTGCTCTCCCTTACTTTATTCATCTTCCCCTCCTGACAGCATATCCTGTGGAATTCAAGACCCACCACTTAGAAAAACTACCTAAATAGGCCTACAATTGCTTAAGGTTGGCTCACTCTAACAAATATGTTCACCCTAGGCCCTGGCAGCAATCTAAGTCCTGTCTCTATGAATTTGCCTATCCTATATATTTCATATAGATGGAGTCATATAATATGTGGCATTTTGTTATTGATTCTTTGACTCTATATTGTGTTTTCAAGGTTCATTCATGCTATATATTGGTACTTCATTCTTTTTTTATTGCTAAATAGCATTCCATTGTATGGATATGATACATTTTGTTCAGCCATCCATTTATCAATTTATTGATTTCCAACACCATTTATTGAAAAGGCTATTTTCTCTCATTGAATGAAAATGAAATAATCACAAATGTGAGGGTTGCTTTCTTGATTTAAAATTTTATTGCACTGATCTATATGCTTATTTTTATGCCATTACTACATTGTCTTAATTACTGTCACTTTGTAGGAAGATTTGAAATTCGGTGTGGGAATCCTCTAATTTTGTTCTCCTTTCTCAGAGTTGCTTTGTCTATTACGAGTTTCTTGCAGCTGGATGCTGTGGGTCACTCCTGTAATCCCAGCACTTTGGGAGGCCGAGGTGAGCGGATTACCTGAGGTCAGGAGTTCAAGACCAGCCTGGCCAACATGGTGAAACCCCATCCCTACTAAAAATGCAAAAATTAGCTAGGCATGGTGGTGTGCACCTGTATTCCCAGCTACTCAGGAGGCTGAGGCAGGAGAATTGCTTGAACCTAGGAGACGGAGGTTGCAGTGAGCTGAGATTGCACCACTGTACTCCAACCTGGGTGACAGAGCGAGACTCCAACTCAAAAAAAAGAGTCTCTTGCATGTTTTTATTTGAATTTTAAGGTCAGTTTATCAATATCTGGAAAAAAACAGCTTGGATATAGATACAGATTAAATATGGATAGCACTGAACTATATATAAGTTTAGAGAGTATTGATGTCTTAAACAATATTGTCTTCTATTCATTTATTTGTTTTTAATTTTTAAGTTATATTTTATAGTTTTCAGTATAAAAGTCTCACACTTCTTATTTATTTATTTATTTATTTATTTATTTATTTATTTGGACAGGATCTCACTCTTTCACCCAGGCTGGAGTGCAGTGGCATGATCATGGCTCACTATGGTCTCCATTTCCTGGACTCAACTAATTCTTCTGTCTTAGCTTCTCAAGTTGCTGGGACAACAGGTGCTCTCCATAATGCTGGGCTAATTAAAAAAAAATTTTTTTTTGTAGAGATGGGGTCTCATCATGCTACCCAGGCTGTTCTCAATTTCCTGGGCTCAAGTGATCCTTCCATGTCGGACTCCCAAAGTGCTGGGATTACCTGCACGAGCCACTGTGCCTGGTCTATTGAACTTTTCTAAAAATATATATTCATAAATATTTTATTTCTTGATGATACTATAAATGGAATTATTTATTAAAGTTTTTTTTTAGATTGTCCATTGCTAGTGTATAGAAATACAATTGATTTTTGTGTATGGATCTTGTATCCTACAATGTTCTTAAACTTCTATAATTCTTGAGTTTAGTAATTTGAGTCTTTTTGTTTGTTTCTTGGTATCTAGATAAAGGTCTGTCAATTGTGTTGATCTTTTCAGATAACCAACTTTTGATTTTATTTCCTTTTATTGTTTTTCTGTACTCTATGTCATTTATTTTTGCTCTAATATTTATTTTCTTTCTTCTGCTTCCTTTAGGTTTAATTTGCTCCTTTTTTTGGTGTTTTAAAGTGTAAGTTTGAGTTATTGATTTGAGTTTTTTCTTCTTTTTAAATATAGATGTTTACAGCTATAAGTTTTCTTCTAAGCGCTCCTTTAGTTAAATCTTGTAAGTTTTGATTTTTTTTTTTTTTTAAGACAGAATCTCGCTCTGTTGCCCAGGCTGGAGCGCAGTGGCGCAATCTCAGCTCACTGCAACCTCCACCTCCTGGGTTCAAGCAATTCTCCTGCCTCAGCCTCCTGAGTAGCTGGGATTACAGGTGCACACCACCACGCCTGGCTAATTTTTTTTGTGTGGGTATTTTTAGTAGAGACGGGGTCTCACCATGTTGACCAGGCTGGTCTCAATCTCCTGACCTTGTGATCCACCCACCTCGGCCTCCAAAGTACTGGGATTACAGGCGTGAGCTACTGCCCCGACCTTGGATCACGTTGTTAAAAAATAAGCAACCTTATCCAAAACTTTTATATATATAAAGTATATAAGATATATATCTTTCTCTTTCTCTCTTTTCACATATGCACATGCACACATACATGCATACATGTATTTTTAACACATTACAGAGGTATTATGGTTAGACTTGGAATTAGAGAGGGAATAAGGATTAAGAAACAAATAATAAAATAAAATAATGGCTTTTCATGACCTTTTATGTTAGTATGTCAGAAAGTGAAAAATGCAATTAATTGAAACTTATGCACTAAAGTCAAATAATTTAATTGCTAGATTTTTTTTTACAATTTTGACAACTTTTAGATGCTAACAAATTTTCATTATACCCAATCTGGTAACAAATACAGAGAAAGAATTAGTTTCCTCTGACTAATTTGACATGTTAACCCCTTTAAAGGATCAAATGATACAAACAATAGCAGCTTTAAAACTAAAAAGAAAATGTTCGTTATTGAAGGAGCAGTAGGAGAAGCGTAGAAAAAAAATATTTTCCTACTTTGGTTCTGCAGTGCTCAGTAGCAAGATTTCTTAGTTTTAACTAACATTCAGACACTTATGTCCCACTTTCATAGCAGTCTAGTAAGAAGAGTTTAGGTCAGGAACCACGCTCTCAGAAAGAAAGCACATCCTTTCCCATGGGAGTTTTTTTCACAACAGTCTCGCAGCAATTCATTCATAAGCTATTTCTTTTTCTTTCGAAGTGATATAGTTCAGGTAAAAAGGAATGAGATTCACATAAAGTAGGTGTGGGAGTTGTTCTGGCTTCAACACCTCAGGAGAACATACCTCTTATAATATCTTCCATTGCATAGCTTCCAGATTCTTTACAAGTGATATACCCACTTCCAGAAATCACTGTTACTGGAGCAATATCAAATGACACAATCCCCTAGATTACCAAGGGAACAAAGACAGAGAATAAATTTGGTAACTGTTCGACAGGCAGAACAGAGTACAAAATAAGCAACAAATGATGCAATGTTGCATTCAAGCTGAAGACAATATTTTTTATTCCCTGTGTTCTGCTTCTTGCCTTATTAGCTTTTTTCTTACCAAGGCTTCACCTTTTGTTCCTAGGCTATAGTTACCCGAATCAGACCAGAGTCCTCGTGCATATTTCACCCAGTTTAGAAGCAATCATGTTTGTGCTAAGAAAACTGATACAGCTAAGTCTCTCTGCAAAAAAAAATCAAATAATTCATTAAAGACATAAAAAGATTGACCACTAAACATTTATTTGAATAACTCTTAATTCTTAAAAAAATTTATTTTAACTTAGCATTGCTTTGTTCTTCCTTGAATTAGAGCATTGCCGCAATATTCTCTTGTTCCCTAAGTAGATTTTTCCTCAATTTTCAGTTTATTGTCACCTACACCTTCTAAGCCACCTATATCTGGCATCGTTGCTAATTTCTCTCTTCCCTGAATCTTTCATTTTTAATCAGTCAACAAATATTGCCCATTTGTACCTCATATTTTCATCCACTATATTAGTTTGTTTTCACACTGCTATGAAGAACTGCCCACGACTGGGTAATTTATAAAGGAAATAGGTTTAACTGACTCACAGTTCAGCATGGCTGGGGAGACCTCAGGAAACTTAAAATCATTTTGGAAGGTGAAGAGGAAGCAAGGCACCTTCTTCACAAGGCGGCAAGAAGGAGAAGAGCTGAGCAAAGGGGGAAGAGCCCCTTATAAAACCATCACATCTCATAAGAACTCATTCACTATCAGGAGAACAGCATGGGGGAAACCACCCCCATGATTCAATTACTCCTACCTGGTCTCTCCCTTGACGCGTGGGGATTATGGGGATTACAATTCAAGATGAAAATTGAGTAGGGACACAAAGGCTAACCATATCATCCACATATTCCCTTTATTTTCCATTCACTTATTTCTTTTTAGCAAAAGCTAATGTATATATTAATTTTTTAGTTTCAAGAAGCTGTATTATGTAAAGAAGGGTTTCTAGATAGTGATGTGAACCCAGAAAATCTGAGATAGGTCTCAGTTAATTTAGAAAGTTTATTTTGTCAAGGTTGAGGATGTGCCTGTGACACAGTCTTAGGAAGTCCTAACAAAATTTGCCCAAGGTGGTTGGGGCACAGATTGGTTTTATACATTTTAAGGAGACATGAGATATAAATCAATATATGTAAGCAGTACATTGGTTTGGTCTCGAAAGGCGGGACACCTTGAAGCAAAGGCAGGAAGACTTGAAGATTCCAGGGAGGGAGCTTCCAGGTCACTTAGATAGGTGAGACATAACGATTGCATTCTTTTGAGTTTCTGATTAGCCTTTCCAAAGGAGGCAATCAAATATGATCTGTCTCAGCGAGCAGAGGGATAACTTTGAATAGAATGGGAAGCAGGTATGCCCTAAGCCGTTTCCAGCTTGAGTTTTCCTTAGTGATTTTGGGGGCCCAAGATATTTTCCTTTCACAGTGGTATAGAAATTTTTAAAGGGGAAGGAAAGAATAACTCTAGTATTATCTGGTGGAAAAACCAACCTACCAACACTGAATCTTCAATGAGGTGCTGAAGTTATTATATTCAGTATGTTCACTCTTCACCCTTCTAGATGCTTCCTCTATGCTGTCCTTCACCCTCAGCGTCAGCAAGAGGTATGCTCTGGGATTCTTCTGCTATCAAGATGGTGAGTTTCAATAAGTAATTGATATTGTGTTTTCTGCCTTACATTGTGGCCCCTTTAAAAGGATGTCATTGTAGCTTAGGTATTTAACTCATTGGTTGAATCTCAGGCACTGGAACCTATGACCATAATGGCATCAATTAGGCCTTGAGAATAATCCAGTTTTCATAGGTCAAAAAGGATAACTAACTAAAATTAGAGCAGTATCTTCTATCTTATGAGTCATCTACATACTATAATATTTTTACTTCAGGACTTAGATTATTCAGTGATAAATTATGCATAAAATTGTAGTTGAAAATAAGAAAGAAAAAAGTCCTTCTTGAACTTAACATTGAAAACCCAGACCAAGTTATACATTAACTCATATGTGAACATGGTTTCTAAATTTCTGAAATGTAGTCAAGAGTGGCAACACACTCCTGTAGTGCTAGCTACTTGGGAGGCAGAGGTGAGAGGATCACTTGAGTGCAGGAGTTCAGGCTGCAGTGAGCTATGATTGTGCCTATGAAGAGCCACTGCACTCAAGCCTGGGCAACATAGCAAGATCCTATGTAAAAAAAGAAAACATTCTGAAATGTAGATCATAAACTATTTTAATATGTTAAGATGGAGAAATTAAGTAACTATTTGTTTTCTATTTAAAAAGTTAACCTTTTGCCCCCAGAAATTATGTGCATATGCCCTTTACAGGGGAGACAGAGGATGATGAACTGTTGTGTGCAAAGATCTCAGAGAATGCCTCCAGATTCACTATTCTGTCTTCTACCTTGTTGAGCTCAGAAGTCAAGCTGGAAAACTAGCCAGAGGAATAGGCCTTCTCTCAGAAACAAGGAAATGAACACAGAAAACTGTTGTTTTATAGGATTCCCCAAAAGTTTAAAAACTAAGAATAAACCTGGCTTTCTGGGCCCTCTAAAAATAGTAAGTATTTGTAGCACTAGGTTGGACTCACCACTTAGCCTTGAATTGAATATTTAAAGCTTACATAACATCTAGAAAACATCTCTTCATTTCAAAGGAGAAACAAAAAGGAAACCCAGAGATTTAAAATTTATTAGCCCTGGGTAACTCAGATAGTTAGGGGCAGAGCAGAAACAAGAAACAAACTTCTCGACTCCAAATTCAAGTCCTTTCTGCCCATTTTACTTTCTAAAAATAGGAAAATCAGATTAAATATTCCCTAGACTGAATTCCTGTCCTTGGAAAGGGTGAATTCCTGGTCTGCTACCTAAACTTGCATGTGGATCTTCAGTATGTTGACCAAGAGTTAATGATTCATTCCCTATTAACCATAGTTATTCTCTCTCCCCACTCTTTGAACAGCCCACAGTCATTTCTGTTATTGTAAGATTTGACTCTTTGCTGTCTCTGTAAATCTCATTTTTAAAATTCTCTTTTCCTTGATCACTGTACCCTGGAATACCTCCTTGTTGTCTCTTGTACCTCAGGGGCGTTATACTTCTCAGTTGAGATGTTCTTCCTCCAGATACTCTCACAGCTCACTCCCTTGCCACGGTCAAGTTTCTGTGCAAACGTCACCCTGTAAGTGAAGACTTTCTTAACTATTCTATGTAAAGTAGGTCGACTCTAACTCTAAAAATCCCCCTCTCTTTTCTGTGAGATATAAAAATATTTTTAAAATCTTTTATATATTTTTATAGCCCTCGTCATTTGACATACTATACTTTTTGCATATTTATTTCTTAGTTATCCTATTCACTAGGAATACAACTTCCATTAGGGTAGATTTTTGTTTGCCTCGTGTACTGCTGTATGTGCAGAACCTAGAACAGTGCTTGGCATATAGTTTGTGTTCAATACATTTGTTTGACTAAATTAATCAACACTTAATGCTTCTTCCCCAGGTGCCCATTTCTCCAACATCCTTCACTCCTCAACATATATCACCACTGCCTTTCATCTAGGACTGCTAGGCCTTCCAACCATAAAGAAATATAAAAAATGAAAACTTTAGTTAAATTTCTCAGGGGAAATTACACCAGCAAAATGACAGCAAGGCAATGGTTCTCTTTTGGATGTGCACACATCGGAGGAAATGAACCATTTATGTCAAATGTAGTAATAAGCCTTCCTCTTTCTCTACCTTGTTCTCAATGGTATAAAATCAGATCTATTCTCAAAACTCCCCATAACAAGTTAAAAAAACATTTATCTCAACATTTAATACACTTTTCTATGTTTGTAAATATTGCTCTCTCTAATCTGATTATGAATTTCTTAAGATCAGAGACAGTTCTCCATCTTTCTTTTCCTCAGGATGATTAAAACATAGGAAATGCTAGTAAATTTTTACTTAATTGACTTGAATTAAATATTACAGTGAAATTAAGACAAGAATATCTCCATGAAGCCAGTGACTGCCTTGTATCTCTAGAATTCCAATGCTTGGAGCAAAGCTTACAGATAGCAGGAAGTCTGTAAAGGTGAAATTAATGAATAAAATAATGAGGCAGAGTTGGAAAAAAGGAAAAGGTCAGAGTAACAGGAAGACTGATTAAGCTATTCATGCCAAAAAGCAAAGTAAAAATATTTTTAAGCCTGAGACAGAGAAAGAAACAGACTACCTGAAAGTCATCCAAAAGGAGACTACTTCACCAAAAAAAGGTGTGACTCACTTTATTACTCTATTTGCTTTATTGTGATGCTTTCGAACCAAACTCACAATATCTCTGAGGTATGTCTCTACTTACATATCTATGATAAAGTTTAATTCATAAATTAGGCACAGTAAGAGATTAAAACAATCACTAACAATAAAATAGAACAATTATAATAATGTACTGTAATAAAAGTTGTATAAATATGATGTCTCAAATTACTGTAATATTTTTGGACTGCGGAAAGATAAACCATGGATAAGGGGAGACTATTGTATTCCAAATCTTATTTCACTTACTTTATTTTCCTAAACACTCTCACTGAAACTTTACTTCACAAATAGATTCAAAGGGCCTAAATTCCCTACATGATTATTAATATTTTAAGAACTCATATTTATATACTATTACTTCAAATAATATTCACCTAAAGGAAGTGCTCCATAAGTCTTTAAACACTTATAATTTATTAAGCATGTTATACTAATGAATTACTATCAATTTGTCTATATAACAGAAGCTTCAAGTTCAAAATTTTTTTTTGTTAAGAAATCCAAATATTTTTATAGGGTGACCCCTGGAAATCTGTCATTCTGTTAGGAGCCTGTTAACCACTGTGAAAGAAGATAAATGTGCATAGGCACTGAAATAGCTACTTATCCTGAGAAGCCAAATCCCATTAACCCAGCTAAATTGACTCTACTCACACTGATTTGATCAGAGAATCACTTAGCAGAAATCAGAGGCATTTGCCACTATGGGCGAAAATAGTATCCTAAACTGCTTTCAAGTTTGAATCAAGGACAGCAATATGGTATAAAGGAAAGTATCAACAATGAATAATTCTGGGTCATTCCTCCCACTGCTTCTGAAGGAATGTAGGCTGACTTTATTTCAGCTATTATATGTATAGTTGTTAAATAGCATTGCCCAGTAAAGAATCAATGGTAAACCCCAAATAATTTAATGAGTGTATATGCAACTTGAGTGTTAGAAATTTTGAGTTGCATTATTATATGCATATATATCATAAAATTACATATTAACAATTCCCCAAAGTTTTGATGATTATTATATAATTTTAAAAGTTTAAGTTTGTTTCATTATATTGTTTTCATTATCACTAGTAACATTTGTTAGTCTTTCTTGGTGAGAGTCACTATGGTAAATGCTTTACACAGATCATCACATTCAATCCTTATAAGAATCTTTAGAGGCAAATTTTCAAATTATCATTATTTCCCTATAAAATTAAATAAAGAGGCACAACACAACTAAGAAAAGGTTTCTGGCCACAACACATGTACAGTTTTAAAAGAGGTTAATAGGTTGGTAGGTTTAAGTTATACAAATAGTAAGCAGGTGCCGGGCACATGGCTCATGCCTATACTCCCAACACTTTGGGAGGCCAGAGCAGCCAGATTGCCTGAGCCCAGGATATTGAGACCAGCCTGGGCAACATGGTGAAGCTGTGTCTCTATAAAAATACAAAAAAATTAGCTAGGCATGGTGGCATGCTCCTTTAGTCCCTGCTACTCAGGAGGCTGAGGTGGCAGGATCGCTTGAACCAGGGAGGTTGAGGCTGCAGTAGGCCATGTTTTTGCCACTGCGCTCAGCCTAGCAACAGAGACTCTGTCTAAAAATAAATAAATAATAAAAATATTAAGCAAAGCAAGGTGTAATTTAGTACAACTTGATTGATGCAGAACCTCTAGGAGATGTGAAGCCACTAAGAACAGAAATGATTTCAGATGATCCCATAGAGAAAATAAAATTCAGCTGTGAGAAATTGGTATAGATTTGATAGATTCACAGGGAAAGGGAAGATACTTGAGCCAATGATATCAACATAATTATAATTAAAAACAGAAGCCGGAATATAATGAAACAAAAGCTTTCCGGAAATACCTTTATTATAGAAAGTTTTTTCTTTATTCTGTCACTTATCTGGTTTATTTAGAAACTAATTCTGTAAAATGTAGGTGAAGTATTTAGTATCCCCAAGTCTTGTATCATTATCCAAAATATTTGTTTATGTCATTCCCTTTATAAAATGTGCTTCTTTGGATTGTAACAGTTTGTATTCTTCCTTAGTTGTATGAATAAAATGCATTCTTTTCACTCAATAAGCTAATTTTGAATCATGACTTTTTTTAATAGGACCTTGTAGTTTCATAATCTTTGTAAAGAAAAAAAAAGCAAGTTTTTAAAGCAGTTTTAAAGTACATATTTTTTAACAGAGAAAAAGAATATTTATTTACAATGTGTACTCTTAGTTCATACACTAAGAGCCTCTGTTTACTTAACAAATAGGTAACATAACCAAGAAAGGAAACCAAGTTTTTGTCTAAGGATTGCTAATTATTTGAAAAGCTTATTTTCCTTCTTTGGTTATCTTACCTGTTTTAAAAGAACATAGTCTGCCCATAAAAACAATATTGTATGCTCCGTTTAGAGAACAAAGCCACAAATCTCTGTGTGGCTGACGACTGTCTCTGGGATCTATAACAATAAGTTTTTTTTTGAAGCATAACCATTTTGAATTCACTCAACTATGCTCCTGCACTTTTTTTCCACTAGGAGAGGGTTCTAGAAACTAATCCCATCCACAGCACAGCTGACCAAGGATGAATAAGGATTTCTTCAGATTTTTCATAACAATCTCCTCATATATTTCTATATAGAAGAAAAAAACAGAACTGTTTGCTAGTGTCTTTATGCCCCAGAGCACAACCAAACCCTCAGCTTACACTGAAATGACAATGTTACATAATATTCCAAAGTCAGCTATTCTCTTCATGCCTCATATCCTTTTAATGTCTGCTAGTGTTCCCCACTGACTCTCTGTTCTTCATTAAATATATGGATATTTAGAATACACAGAGGAAGAGAGAGCAAAAGATTTGGATGGGGTTTTCCCCTCTTTTTCTCTTTTTCTTTGACTTATCTAAGCCCTATCTTTCCTGAAAGTATTTTTCACTCTGCTCTCTGGAAATCAAATTTCTTGTTTCCTAAGCTTCCCTATGAACTCAAACTTCTCACTAAAATTTTCTGTCTCCAATTTTTTTGTCTCAAATAAATCTTTAACAAGAATAATTTTTTTACTTAAACTTTTTCTAAAAGAAGTTATTTTTGTTTTATGTCTCATAAGCCATTTGGCAATATCAATCACTCACTCATTGCCCAGCTCTGCCAGTAACCTACATCCTTATCAGGCTCCCAAGGTCACTTGAAAATTTTCAACTAGGCAACAAAATTTCTCTATACCTAAAATGCCAGCATTGTCTTGACACCTTGACCACCTTAATTCCATTAAACTGGGCTTCCATCTCCTTAAGCCATTTATATTTGCAATCATAGCCTTTCTTTTTAGTGCCCAGAACCACTTAACTCCTGCTTTACTTTTTTACAACTCGATAGTAGCATCCTTGCTGTTCCCTAAATTTGACAAGCTTATTCTCAACACTGTGCCTTTGTGCAAGCTCTCTTTTCTCTGGAATATATGTGTCAGTCAGGATGATTTTAGTTGCAAGTAATGGAAAAAATGCAAATTGTCTTAAACAATAGGACATATAATGTAAATCAAATTTCAGGGAGATCAGGCTTTATGGTTTATTGACCCAGAGCTCAACAATGTAATAAAGTTCTTAAGTTCTTTCCATTGTTTAGTTCAATCATCCTTTATGCTGGCTGCATTCTAAATACGGTCTTCATGTTCTGAGAACGTCTGCCAGTTGGAATTATGATGAGATGCTTTCTCGTTGACATCTAGAGTTGGATTCTTTCACCCTCCAGAAGAGTGATTGACTTCCCTTCCAAGAAACCTTCATAAAGCTGCCTTTTCATCTTATTCTCCAAGTGGTGGCAGGGGGAGACATATCACCATCCCTAAATCAGTAACTGTGGAAAGGCAGAAGGGATTACTTTACTTGGTCAACAGTAATTAGAATCTAACTTTAAATCTAGGGATGGGGGTTGGTAAGACATTTATGTATATGGCTAAATAAGAGTTCCCTATTCATCTAACATGATACAGGGACTGAGTTCAAAGAATCTACAAAAAAGAATATTTCCTAAGATCCTTATAGCAGTGATTTGTAAACCTCATTTTTGTTTGAGAAATATGTTCTCCAAATAAATACTATGCAGGGGAAAGTAGTCGAAAGATATTAAAGCAGGGCTCTC
Organism: Hylobates moloch; assembly: GCF_009828535.3. Classification (NCBI taxonomy): domain Eukaryota; kingdom Metazoa; phylum Chordata; class Mammalia; order Primates; family Hylobatidae; genus Hylobates; species Hylobates moloch. The sequence continues at coordinate 54,139,122 of NW_026652276.1, read as the reverse complement.
TTTCTTGCAGAAGATAGGAGTTAGTGATGTTTCCACACCCACCTAGGAAGCTTCTAAATGTAAACTTGCATCTCTGGAGAAGTCCTGGATGTCTCTAGGGGCATAATTTGAAAATTGCTATCTTAGATTGTTTCTTGAGTGATGCTCAATTATCTTAGCCAGGTTAGTAAGTGTAGCTAATTGCTAATATGAAAATTATGGGCCAGATATGGTGGCTCATGCCTATAATCCCAGCACACTGGGAGGCTGAAGTAGAAGGATTGCTTGTGGCCAGGAGTTCAAGAACAGCTTGGACAACAAAGCAAGACATTGTCTCTACAGAAATTGTTTTAAAAATCAGTCAGGCATGGTGGTGTGCACCTGTAGTCCTAGCTACTCTGGAGGCTAAGGAGGACTCTTGAGCCCAAGAGTCCAAGGCTATAGTGAGTTACTACTGCACCACTGCACTCCAGTCTGGGCAGCAAAGTGAGATTTTGTCACTTAAAGAAAAAAAAAAAGAGAGAAAGAAAGAAAAGTAAATTATATCTAAAGTTCCTTGTTTCCTTGTTATTGATTGAATAAAATCTATTATTCTAAATATCAGGAATGCTTCATCATCGCTGATATTTAATTATGAAAATGAAGAAGCTAATTGTGATTCTACTTCACATACAGCATTTTTTTTTTTTTTTTTTTTTTTTTTTTTGAGACGGAGTCTTGCTCTGTCGCCCAGGCTGGAGTGCAGTGGCGCAATCTCGGCTCACTACAAGCTTTGCCTCCCGGAGCACTTTTTAACTCTACAAAAAGACAAATATCAGGACTGCATATAAAGTCCATATATTTTTCATGAAGATGTATTTATCTACATAAAAATCAAACCTAGAGTTAGTTTGCTTATGCTAGGAAATGGCTTAACACACACAAAAAAGTCTTCATTAGACTATTTCATTTAGAACCACTGTCTAGATCTTGTTGGAGTACGTTTATTACTACTAGAGTTTTTTTTTTTCATAACCAAATCAACTACTATATTGAGCCTGAAAGACTCATTTACATGTTAAGTTATTTACATTTTGGATTCGTAACATTTTGATTAAAAGTTTAAAGACCAAATCTGCGAGCACCTACATTTATCTGAACCATGCATTTCCACTGTTCCTTTATTGATTGAGTTATGGGAAAGAGGGATAATAAATGTCAGTATTTTTAGTAATCAGGTCATACTCCCTACAAGGACATTGTTTTTCTAGAAGAATAGTCAGAGATCAGCCACATGGAGGATTTCATAAAGTGCATTAAACTCAGATATCTGAACTGACTTTTTGTGAGCTAGCAAGTCTTGATACTGCCTGCTAATCTCTTATCAGGGACAACTACTGTGATGTAAGAATAAAGTAAGCAGTAGAATTATTACGCTTATGAAAACAACTGGTTTCCATTTCTTGGACTTCAAAAGCTGTGCAGAAATTCTGCTCTACTCAAGTTACTGCAGAGTGCCTAGACAGAAGTAAAACCAGGATTATATTTCAGAGGACCAAACTCTCAATTTGGTTGTTGTTAGTGGTGCACATTTTTTATTGTTGTTTATCGTAAACAAAGTTAATAAGAAAAAATAAAATTCTGGGCATGTGTGCCACATTTCTCATCTTTTTGTTCATAGCACTCATCATTAATCAGAGCTGGCCCCTTTTGTTGCATCTATTTTCCTGATTTAATACATTAAACATAAATTTAAAAGTGAGATGATTTTGAAAGATATAATGTGTAAGACAGACAAAACAATAACTGTATAAACCAAATAGCATAAAAGAGGATGGATTGGCATTAAAATAAATGAGCATTTAAAAACTAAAGAAAGAGACATAAGGAAAGCATGAGAAAAAAACAAAACTTCATAAGATTAACATATTGCTTCCCTTAAGAAACTAAGGTTTAGTTTGGGTGCAACGGCTCATGCCTGTAATCCCTTCACTTTAGGAGGCTGAGGTGGGAGGATTGCTTGAGGCCAGGAGTTAGAGACCAGCCTAGGCATCATAGCTAAACTTCCATCTCTCCATAAAAAAAGGAACTAAGGTTAAATGAATGTATAATACAAAAATGAATAAAAGTAAAGAAAAATGGGGAAAAAAAAGACTGGATATTAAGGAAAAAGTAGAATCTTCTTGAATAAGTTTATCAAATGACATAGAATAAGCAAAATAAACAGCTGAAAATGAATGAGATAACTGATGAAATGATAAAGTTTTAGAAGTCAAATGTAGTTCAGAGAGTGGAGAGTAGGAATGCAATTTAATTACTAATGAACGATAGACTAGCTGATATATCACAAATTCAGGCTGACAACTACAAATGGCCCTTACGTTTCACAGTAACATAAGTCTCTCTCTAGTCAGTTTTCCACTAATACACTCTGCAAATGTCAATGCCTCCACTGAACCTTGTGATTATTTAGCCTAGAATGCTAGGGAGCACTGTTCTCATGAAAACTTGCTTGAATGGCAACCCCTAGAGGTCAGGGCGCACAGCCTGCTCATCTGTGCGTGGCTGCCCTGCCTTCCATGATGTTTTCAAATCCCCTCCGCTCTCCTCTGCAGTGTGAGCCCTGGTGCCATCTCTTCAGTCATTTTCAGCAGCAGATAACTTTACCTTCTTCTTCTTTTTTTTTTTTTGAGACGAAGTCTTCCTTTGTCGGCGGGAGCGCAGTGGCGCTATCTCAGTTCACTCCGCTTCCCGTGTTCAAGTGATTCTCCTTCCTCAGCCTCCAGAGTAGCTGGAACTACAGGCGCACGCCACCACCCCCAGCTAATTTTTTTGTATTTTTGGTAGAAACGGGGTTTCACCATCTTGGCCAGGCTGATCTCAAACTCCTGACCTCAAGTGATTCACCCGCCTTGGCCTCCCAAAGTGCTGGGATTACAGGCATGAGCCACCACACCCGACCTTACCTTCTTTTTATGACAGATAGAAAACAGCAAATGGAACTACATCAAAATTCTGCCACCAAGTCCACAAATACTTTTGCACCTGTCTCCATCCTTTCCCATCATTCTGCAGATGAAAATATTCTCTTAATTCTTGTCTAGAGAGAGTTACTCCACCATCAAGTATCCGCTTTTTCTCAATGTCTTCATAATGTATCCATTTATGATTTTTATTATAAGAACTTAATTGCATCAAAATCCTCTCTCTTCATCTTTATCATCCTCCAGCTTCTGTCCCACTCTCCACATCTTCTTGACAATTTTTCTCAAAAAGGCTTGCCATTCCTACTCACAGTAAATGCCCTTCAATCTACTGTAACTTAGGTTGCTAGGGAATTCTATGTTACTAAACACAGGGAGTACTTTTCTTGCCTAAGCTGAGTGAGCGTAAGTGACATGTCTAGGTTCCAACATCCTTAAAAAGAAAGAAGCAAGCTCTTCATTTCCCTTTCATTTAGTCTGAAATGCATTCATGATGGCACAGGCTGGAGTAGCCACTGTAATAAAACTTTGCCCAAAGATAAAACCTTGAGTTGAAATTAACAGACTTGCTTGGCCAGCCCTGTACCACCTTCTTCTGTATTGCCAAAGAAGATAGAAATGGTTTTCTGTCTTGTTTAAACCATTGTGTTTGGAATTCTTTTCATTGTATCAGCTTAAACTAAACCTTGACTAATATATTATATTGTTGATGACTCTCAAATCTATCTCTCCATTTTAATCTATAAATTCTTATATTTAATGACTTAATTGATGTGTCTCAGACACAAAAATAAATAAATCCAAATTTTTAACTTTTGATCTCCATCTGCAAACTTGATTTTTATCTGGTTTCCTGGTCTCTGATACTGACACCATCAACTACTGCTCTTGGAGTCGTTTGGACCCCTCCCAATTCATCATATACTTGCTCTCATCCACATCCAATCCCTTTCTGTTGATCTGCTTTACAAATGTATCAGTAGTCTATTTCTCTTTATTTTCACCACCATCAGCATAGTCAATCCTCTCTCACCTGACTCTTCCAAAGTCCTTACTATGATCTACAAGGGCCTACATAATGCAATGCTTCATGTTACTAAGTCTTTTCAGAGGACACTCTATGTTCTTTCCATGCCAGCTCTCCTGAGCTTTTCTCATTTACTCACTACTATTGGACTGTTTGTCCTCTCAAAGCCTTTGCACACACTTCTGCCCAGAACACTCTTTTCTCCTTGTGTAAGTAAGTGCTACTCCTAGGTAGGTGCTACACTTCATGACTCAACATCACTTTCTAAGGGGAAACACTTCCTGAACTCCCAGGCGGGGGGCTAGGATAGGTTTTCCTGTTCTATACTCCTGTGGTCTACTGAAAATCTAGGTGTTTGTTTGTTTGAGATGGAGTCTCGCTCTGTCGCCCAGGCTGGAGTGCAGTGGCGTGATCTTGGCTCACTGCAACCTCTGCCTCCCGGGTTCAAGCGATTCTCCTGCCTCAGCCTCCTGAGTAGCTGGGATTACAGGCGCATGCCACCACGTCTGGCTAATTTTTTTGTATTTTCACTAGAGACGGGGTTTCACTATGTTGGTCAGGCTGGTCTCAAGCTCCTGACCTAGTGATCTGCCCGCCTTGGACTCCAAAAGTGCTGGGTTTACAGGCATGTGCCACTGCACCTGGCCTGAAAAATCTAGTTTTAAACATTAAACTTGTCATAATTTAATTATTTATTTACTTGAAGTAATTGCGTATCCCATTTTCCTACCTAGAGTGACAGAACCATGTCTCTAAGCCCGCACTTGAGATCAGACACAGTTCCTTGTACATACTTTAGGTACTCAATGACAAGTTTTGACTTCTGATTTTTAAAATAATAAAGAATGGAAAGTTCTAAAGTATTTTAAATTTTAGGGTTTATTTCAAGTATGTTTCACTGGGGCTTAAGAGACCTTTTTAATTATTATGTACTGATACAATGAATTGCACTCACTCCCCCACTTGTTTAGTAAAAGGAAATATCCTGGTTTATACATTTGAGACTATGGAACAACAAATTATTTTTAGAATTTCTCTTCTAAGAGTAAAAATGCTGATGCAAACTTTGTCATCAAAAACACAACAAATGAGTTATGAGTAAGAATGAAAAATACCAGATGAGAGAGAAGGCAGTAGGGACAAATCTATGTAAGACTAGCATTTGCTCTTTCAGTGTGACCTGAGAGTTTTCCTCCAGTCACTTAATTTGGCAAGGCAAGTAAGCATAGTGTGATTTTTTTAAAAATCCTATCTATTTCTCCAGTTTGGCTTTTCAAATAAGGGTACCAGTTGCTATTTTGTTGTTGTTTTTGTAGTTGTTTATCTCATCTACTTTACACAACTGGATGTCTGGGATCAATGCCAAACTCTGAAATCTAAAATGGCTGTTGTGTGACTCTTTTATATTCAGAATTCTCTACCCTACAATTTTTAATATATTTGTGTCAGCCTGGCCATCTAATAAATTAAAAAATCCCATTATACTGTTGGTGAGCCCCTATTTTTTGATCTAATTACTTCGTGTTGAATAGTTAAGACATTCTCATTTGAGAATAACCCTTTTCAATTTTTTTGTATTAAAGAAGTATCTGTCTAATTTTTTGTTTTGTTTTGTTTTGTTTTGTTGAGACAGTCTCACTCTGTCAACCAAACTGGAGTGCAGTGGCGTGATCTCGGCTCACCACAACCCTGCCTCTTAGGCTCAAGCAACTCTCCTGCCTCAGCCTCCCAAGTAGCTGAGATTACAGGCGCATGCTGCTACCACCCAGATAACTTTTTGTATTTTTAGTAGAGATGGGGTTTCACCATGTTGGCCAGGCTGGTCTTGAACTCCTGACCTCAAATGATCCACTCGCCTCAGCCTCCCAAAGTGCTGGAATTACAGGCATGAGCCACCGCACCTGGTCTGTGTAAATATTTTATAACAATCCTCCGAAAAGAGCTCTACCACCATGACTCGCACAGTTAAGTTGATGTGTATGTATATTGAATATATTTAATTATATTTATTCATTTAACTTAAAGAAGCAATGACTTCAAAGGTCACTAAAAATTACACGAAAATCTAAAATGTCATAGGAAAATTTCCTCTTAAAAGAAGAGTGCTGACTCTGAAAGAATAGTGACAGTGGTTTAAATTATTTATCTTCCAAGAATAGGACCTTTGGATATCCCAAGATAAAAGTTATATTAATAGTTCTTTCATTCGATCAATATCTCAACGTCATCGGCAGTTTGTTCTGTAACGAAAAAAAAAAGCCTATTTCTTAAAGTACAGCAGCACAAAACAACTAAATAGAAGAAATCTGTGACAACTGAACACTTTAGGATTCAGACAAGTGATTGAAAGAACATAAGTAAGAAGGCTTGTAAACTATACACATACATACATGCACACATACAGAGTTTCATCTGTAAAAAGACAGCATCATCCACATTTATCTGACCATGCCATTACACAGATTGAAAACTGAGGTGAGGGTAGTACAACAGATAATTCTTTAAAAATGTAAATGTTAATTGAGTTTGAAGAATAAATGGTCTTTTTTGATATTTCTGCTTCATGGTTCTAACTGTTTCAGGTTTCATCCTGAGAGATACAGGGAAAATGAAACAGAAAATCCAATCATTGACATTCAAAGCAAGGTCTTCACTTCAGGGACTTACTCCTCCATATAGTAGCTTTTTTTATTTCAAACTATTTAAGTTCATTTGAGTTTTCTATATAGTAAATGGTGGATTAAACAAATGCACAGAGAGCAAAGCTTTCTAGAATGTCTATCAACAAAATACAAGCCATAGTTGAGTATCAAAGTAATTGTAGGAAAGATAACAGGTCAAAGTCAATCAAATCTGCATTGCTCTTCTCTGAGGTTTAGTCAGGAGCATTCTAGACCTCAGAAGATGGTACCCTTCAGCCAACCCAACTCCACTAATATAAAAAGAAAAAAATCGTATGTGTAATGCAAGATGGTGGGAGCCACTTAAATGTATGAAACTCAAGCTCATTTTTAAAAATAACTTCATTTTTCCTCTCATCCATACATCTTCTTAACCGAGATGTCAACAAACATAAATTGACTTACATAAGTTCATATCCTACAGCTTTCTCTAAGCACTCTGGATAGACTGATGTTAAGAAAATTTTGAGATTAATTAAACTTTTGTTTGACCTCAACCAAAGGTAAAAATATCAAAAAGAAAATTAATTTACTCCAAGCCAAAAGAAGAAATTGTGAGTTTCTGCTCTATGTCTATGAAATAGAAATGCTAAAACCTGTCTCCTGATCCCTGTGCCTCAGAATGTAGCTTGATAAATCAGAAGAAAAAAATGGATGCAAAAATCTTCACAACCATAAAGAACAAAATAAATTCTAAGTGTTAGTATTGCTCCTCTTTTCAGAGACTTCATCCAACTTTAAGCATTATGATAAATGAAGGATAAAAAAATGTGGTTTTATTGTTATTTATATGAACCTTTCACCAGCACAACTTGATTAATCAAAACTTCTTCAAGGAAATGTATTATTTTAATCATTTAATTAGATTTTTAAAATAGATTTTATGTTTTAGAGCAGTTTTGGGTCCACAACAAAATCAAGCAAAAGGTACAGAGATTTTTAATATACAGCCTGGTCCGACACATGAATAGCCCACCTCGCCTCCTATTATCAACATCTCTCACCAAAGTGGTGCAGTTGTTACAATTAATCAATCTACATTGGCATTTCACTATCATCCAAAGTTCATAGTTTACATCAAGTTTTGCCCTTGGTGTTGTATAGGTTTGGACAAATTTATGACATGTATACACTGTTATAGTTATAGTTATAGTTATAGTTATATTATACAGAGTATAATAATAATAATATATATAATATTATAATAATAGTATAATAGTATATTAGTATAATAGTATATAATAGTATATAATAGTATATAGTATATAATAGTATATACTATTATAGTATATAATAGTATATAGTATAATAGTATAATAATAATATATATAGTTATAGTTATATTATACAGAGTAATTTAACTTCCCTAAAAATCCTCTGTGTTTCACTTTTTTATTCCTCTCTTCCCCTTAATCCCTAGCAATGATTAATCTTTTTACAGTTTGCATAGCTTTGCCTTTTCCAGAATGTCATGTAGTTGGAATCACACATTAAGTAGCATTTACAGACCTCCTTCTTTCATTTAGTAATATGTATTTAAGTTTCCTCCATTTCTTTTCATGGCTTAATAGTTAATTTCTTTTCTTTTTTCTTTTTCTTTTTCTTTTTTTTTCTTTGAGACAGAGTCTAGCTCTGTCGCCAGGTTGGAGTGCAACGGCACCATCTCCACTCACTGCAGCCTCTGCCTCCCGGGTTCAAGCAATTCTCCTGCTTCAGCCTTCTCAGTAGCTGGGATTACAGGCGCACACCACCACACCCAGCTAATTTTTGTATGTTTAGTAGAGATGGGGTTTCACTGTATTGGCCAGGCTGGTCTCGAACTCCTGACCTCGTGATCTGCCCACTTCGGCCTCCCAAAGTGCTGGGATTACAAGCATGAGCCACCATGCCCAGGGATAGCTAATTTCTTTTATAGCATTGAATAATATTCCATTAGAAACTGGTTATATCACAGTTTATCTACTCACCTACTGAAGGACATCTTGGTTGTTTTAAAGTTTTAGTAATTGCAAATATAGCTGCTATAAAGATCCATGTGCAAGTTTTTGTGTGGACATACGTTTTCAGCTTTTGTGGTGAAATACCAAGGAATGTGCCCACTGAATCATACGGTAACGGTATGTTTTTTTAATAATAAATTGCCAAGCTGTCAAATCAAAATGTCTGTAGAATTTTGCATTTGCACCAGCAGTGAATGAGAGTTCCTGTTGCTCCACATCTTTGCCAGCATTTGTTATTGTCGTATTTTGGCCATTCTAATGGGTATGTAGTAATATCTCAGTGTTGTTTTAATGTACATTTCCTGATGATATATCATAATGTGGAGCATCTTTTCAAATGTATATACATCTATAAGTCTGTTAAAAACACTGACCTATATTTTAATTGGGTTGTTTTCTTTTTGATGAGTTTTAAGAGTTCTTTACATATTTTGGATAATGGTCCTTTATCAGAAATGTCTTTTGGAAATATTTTTCTCCCAGTCCGAGGCTTATCTTTTAATTCTCTTCACAGTGCAGAGTTTTTAATTTTAATGAAATCCAGCTTATCCATTTCTTAAAAATGGATAGTGCCATTGGTATTGTACCTTAAAAGTCATCAGCAACCCCAAGGTTGAAGAACAGTTGACTATATTCTGGGGAGTCTATTTCTGAGTTTTCATTCTGTTCCATTGATCTATTTGTCTGTTATTTAGCCAGTTCTAGACTGTGTTTATTACTATAACCTTAAAGTAAAGCATAAGGTATTTTGGGTAGCATCTGTCCTCCAACTTTGTTTTCCAATATTGTGTTGGCCATTCTTGATCTTTTTCCTCTCCATATTAATTTCAGAATTAGTTGTCAATTTCCACAAAATAACCTGCTAGAATTTTGGTTGGGATGGCATTAAACCTATAGATTGAGTTGGGAAGAGCTAATATCTTGATGATATTGGGTCTGTAGCCATAAACATGGAATATCTCTCCATTTACTTAGTTCTTTGATTTCTTTCATGAAGTTTTATAATTTCCATGTATAGATTATATAAATATTTTGTTAGATTTATACCTAAGTACAGTTGGCTCTCTGTATCTGCAATTCTACATCCACAGATTCAAACAACTAAGGAAACTAGTCAGAAAAAATAAATACATAAAAAGTAATTAAACACTAAAAATGTAAATAATATGGCAACCATTTAAAAGTAGCATTTACATCATATTATGTATTATTAATAATCTAGAGATGTTTTAAAGTATATGGTAAAATATATGTAGATTATATAAGGGACTTGAGCATCCATGAATTTTGGTATCCACAGAGGGACCTGAAACCAATCTCCCATGGACAGATACCAAGAGATGACTGTATTTCTTTTGGGGGGTAAGAGGTGCTAATGTAATTGATATTGTGTTTTTAATTTCAAATTTTACTTGTTCATTAGTGATGTATAGGAAAGCAATGGACTTTTGTATATTAACTTTGTATTCTGCAATTTTGCTATAATCACTTATTAGTTCCAGAAATTTCTTGGTTGATTCTTTTGGATTTTCTACATACTCATGACATCTGTGAGCAAAGGCAGTTTTATTTTTCTTTCCAATCTGTATATCTTTTATTTATTTTTATCTTACTGCATAAGTTAGAGCTGCCATAATGAAGCTAAAAAGCAATTGTGAGAGGGGATATCCTTGACTTGTTCCTGATCTTAGTGGGAAAATATTGACTTTCTCACCATGAACTATGATGGTAACCATTAAGTATATTGTTTTTGGTAAATATTCTTTATTGAATTAAGAAAATTCACCTCTATTACTAGTTTACTGAGAGCTTTCATATGAATTAGTTTGATTTTGTCAAATCCTTTTTCCACATCTATTGACATGATCACGTAATTTTTCCTCATTAGCCTATTAATGTAATGGATTACATTAATTGATTTTCAAATGTTGAACCAGTCTTGAACACCTGAGATAAATCCTACTTGGTTGTGGTTTATTACTCTTTTTATGCATGGTTGGATTTGATTTGCTAACACTGTGTTAAGGATTATCACATCTATGTTCATGTGAGATATTTATCTCTTTTTTTCTTTTCTTGTAATGTGTGTCTGGTTTTTTGCATTAGGGTATGCTGGCCTCATAGGCTGAGTTAGGAAGTTTTCCTCTGCTTCAACTGTCAGAACAAGACTACACAAAATCAGTGTAATTTCCATTTGAATAAGATTTTAATTTAATAGCTACTGTATTCATAATGTTATCATGCATAATTAATAATCAATATTTCCTTGTAACTAATTTGGTACAAATATTCTGATTCTGATAGTTTCTCCTAAAAAAGTAAATTGTAGAGATGGATTATTTAAATTGAAATATTCCTCCATCTATGGCAGTCATCAATTTCTCTAAATCTTATTTTAAGCATAATTTAAAACCTTGTATAGCTCATTTTAAAACTTATTGTTTGTAGTGGGCACTAGTCAATTTTTGGCTACCCAGCATTTGAATTATTTTTGCTGCATTTAGAAAATGGCCCATCATATGAGTCTTGATGGAGAGCAGAGCCTACCCCAAACTATTGGACCTGAAATAATACACAGTTGCTTTTTTGGCCTCTAATGTCTCAGCCAATAAGACGCATATTACACAGAAGCTAGAGACTCAAACATAATTTGAAGAGATTTCATTCAAGTGGCATGTGACCAACATGTAATTCCTATAGGTGTTTGTGGCAACAGTGGCAAATATGATGTCACTATTCTGTGCCAGCAACATCAGAGGTAAAAGCTGTACAAGTCTTCAAAAGTGTTATCATCAAAGTCCTTCTTGCCCATTTCTGCCGTACATGATTTTAACTGTGACTGTGTTTTTGTGATTCCCATATCACTCTTCCTTTTTTAATAGTCACTCATTTTGTTAGCAATACAATATCATTTTAACAAATTTCAGGCAGTCAAAGTTGATTGGTATTGCTGATACACTGTTAATACATAAACAAAGTAAAAAGAAATACACATTTTTTATTTCAGAAAAATAAGATGCTAACTCTGAAGTAGGATATGTGAAAAGGAAAAATATAAAATTGAAAGAAAATATACAATGGCATAAAAAATCTGCTGTAACTAGTTGGCTACAGAATAACATAGAAACAATAATCATTTTTATTTATGAAGAACTATGTTCCAGATGCTGTGCCAAGTACTGTACTAACATCTCATCTAATTGTAAAAGCAAGCTATGAAGTAGTATTACAGGAGTTATTAAGACATTATTTGACCAGGCGCAGTGGCTCACACCTGTAATCCCAGTACTTTGGGAGGCCAAGATAGGCAGATCACCTGAGGTCAGGAGTTCGACACCAGCCTAGCCAACGTGGCGAAACCCCATCTCTACTAAAAAAATGCAAAAATTAGCTGGGGATGGTGGCATGCACCTGTAATCCCAGCTACTCAGGAGGCTGAGGCAGGAGAATTGCTTGAACCCAGGAGGTGGAGGTTGCAGTGAGCCAAGATCCACTGTACTGCAGCCTGGGTAACAGAGCAAGACCCTGTCTCCAAAAAAAAAAAAAATTATTTCAGGCAGCTAGAAAGGGTAAAAGAGTCAAAGAGTCCTCAGTAAGGCTTTTTCTTTTAATAAAAACATTTCTAACAGAAAGCAGCTAGAAAAAAAACAGACTTGCAAGCATTGATTTGCAAGCCACAGGCTTGCATATGTAAATACAGGCTGTCAAGAGTCAGGTCCACCCAATATGGTGATTCCTGCTCCCTTCCTTTCCCTTCCCTCCCCTCCCCTCCTCTCCCCTCCGTTCCCCTTCCCTCTCCTTTCCTCTCCTCCTTTCTTTCTTTCTTTCTTTTTTTTTTTTTCTTTCAGAGTTTCGCTCTTGTCGCCCAGGCTGGAATGCAGTGGTGCAATCTTGGCTCACTGCAACCTCCTCCTCCTGGGTTCAAGCGATTCTCCTGCCTCAGCCTCCTGAGTAGCTGGAATTGTAGGTGCACACCACCACGCCTGGCTAATTTTTGTATTTTTAGTAGAGATGGGGTTTCTCCATGTTGGCAAGGCTGGTCTCGAACTCCTGACCTCAGGTGATCCGCCCACCTCGGCCTATCAAAGTGCTGGGATTACAGGCATGAGCTACCGCGTCTAGCCTCCTGCTCCCTTTTCTTTGTCCCCACGTGTGCAGGTGTCATGGCACAGGCAGATAGAAGCCTCATTTGCATAATAAAAGGTTAGGGTTGGAGGGCCAGTCTTTTCGCTGGCTATGTGAATGACACACCTGATCAAATCAATCCCCTGTTTGCCCTGTTTGGGCCCTATGCAATCAGACACCACCTCCTCGAGCCTCCCAATATAATCAACTGCTTCCCCCCGTCCCCCACTGCCCCCCCACCCCCCACCTGTCCTCCTGCGCAAGGGGTGTTATTCCGTTTGGAGCCCTCCTCCCTCTGTGCCAGGGAGCTGTTCTCTTCCTTCTTGCATATTAAACTTTCTGCTCTTTAATCCACTCCATGTGTGGGTCCGTGTCACTAATTTTCTTGGTGCGAGACAAAGGACTCTGGGTGTTTCCCCAGACAACGGAGCCATTTCAGTAGGTTTTAATGTTGTAGATGTAGGTGAGAAAACGAAGGCTTATAAAGGTCAAATAATTGTGTTTTTTCATATGGTGAGTATAAAGAACATATGTGAACACGATTCTACCTGATTCTAAAATCCAAGCTCTTAACCTTTATTTATAATACTACCACTGTGCACTTACAGTTAAATTGTCTTTTTGTTTTTTGTTTTTTGTTTTTTTTTGAGACAGAGTCTTGCTCTGTCGCCCAGGCTGGAGTGCAGTGGTGCAATCTCGGCTCACTGCAAACTCCGACTCCCTGGTTCACGCCATTCTCCTGCCTCAGCCTCCCGAGAAACTGGGACTACCGGCACCCGCCACCATGCCCGGCTAATTTTTTTGTATTTTTAGTAGAGACGGGGTTTTACTGTGTTAGCCAGGATGGTCTTGATCTCCTGACCTCGTGATCCGCCCGCCTCGGCCTCCCAAAGTGCTGGGATTACACGCGTGAGCCATGCGCCCGGCCTTTATAGTTAAATTGTTAATCACTATGATTGTATATAGACAGGTTATTATTACACTTATCAACAATAGTTATAACAACAAATCAAATACTAGAAATAAGACATTTAATTCAAGTTTTGCTTGAGGGTCCAGAATTTAAGTTATGTCCTCACAGAAAAAATTCGTTTCAATTCTCCAGACAGTCATTTTTGTATGTTCATTGGTAACTCTTGATAAAATAATACAGTATAGTGTATTAAAAAACAGTAAGGGGATAAACACTCTGTGGTTCCCCCTGTGTATGTGTTAATAAAATCTATATGCCTTTTCTCCAAAAGAACTGAAAACAAAACAGTACATTGTAAGTTTTCATAGAATAGATTCATGATGCAATAAAAAAGCAATTGAGTAAATTATTTCTATTCTCCAGCTTAATACATACGTTGGTTTTACAGAAATACGTAAATTCTCAATCAATCAAAAGTTAGAAAATTTAAACATCACTCATTTTTCCTTGGTCCGTATGAAATGTCTTTCATCTTTTTTTTTTTTTTTTTTGAGACAGGATCTCACTCTGTTGCCCAGGCTGAAGTGCAATGATGCAATCATAGATCACTGCAGCCTCAACCTCCTGAGCTCAAATGATCCTGCCGCTCCAGCCTCCCCAGTAGCTGGGACTACAGGCTTGTGCTACTATGCCCAGCTAATTTTCTTATTTTTATTTTTTGTAGAGACAGGGTCTGACTAGGTTGCCCAGGCTAGCCTCAAACTCCTGGCCTCAAGTGATGCTCCCATCTTAGCCTTCTAAAAAGCTGGGATTATAGACATGAGCCACTGTGTCTGGCCCTCTTGCATCTTGATGTTATCTCCACACCCAGGCTCAGCATAGTGAAACACACTGAGTTGTTTTGCCTGTGGTTTCTGCCATCACTCAGCTTGATCCTGGAAAGTAGTCAGAAATGTCATATTTAAGACAAAACCAAAGTTAGAACTGTAGATTTTGCCTCTGTTCTCCAGACTGCATAACTCTCTTGTCAACTCTTTCCTATATTTAAAATCAGCCAACCAAAATAGGCAGAATCATTCTTGGTAATACTGTTAGCAATCATGACTAGGGAACAAAGCCCTGCTACCTTAGAAAATCCAGCCCTTGCTGTGTGAGGAAGACCCTTCCCTTACAAGAGAGCACAAGTGCAAATATTTAAGGAATCTATTCCAATTAATCTTTATTACTGTAATGATTTTAGACTCATTATGTTGGAAAGAAGCCATGAAGAATGGAGTGGAGTATTGTCCTCACAGGGCCACAACAATAACTGAGGGTGAAGGCTCAGGTTCCCTGGAGAGATCAGACTGGAGGGGTTCAAAGCCAACTGACCCCCAGTGACAAAGGGACAGAAACCATTGACCCTTGTAATTTATATTTAGCATTCCTAGTACATACAAATGTGATAATCAGGTACAGAAGCTAAAAACATATTTTCCCTTTTTCTAAAAGAAAAAGATGAATGCTATCATATACAAATTATGGTAGGTTTCCCAAATATCAATTTTTTAAACATCTTTTTCTAAGGAACATTTATCACAATTTCCAAAACATTATTTTTTTTGTTCATATGCTTTGAATGTAATCTATATTTGGATGTGCAAAATATATTACCTTAATGCTGCCTCCTGAGTGATAAATCTTCAGAATCAGCCACATGAATATAAGAAATAAATGAGTTTGGGTTTTTTTGGTTTTCGCTTTTTTGCTCTATAATCAAATCTTGTTTAATTTTGGTACTTAACCATTAACCTTACTCAACAGACATGAATCTTATTGACACAGATGTTTAAAAATCAAATTCATCTTTAAAGGGCAAAGTTTGGTTGCCACGAACACTATCCAATAAAAAGAATCCTAGATGTGAAGAGAAATCCACAGGTGGCACCAGGAAAATGATTGTTGCATATACAGTTTTTGTTCAGCTACATTTGAAGACTATTTCCTAAACCGGAATGGTTGGGGTTGAAAACACATGTACCTAGAAATTATGCTACATGTATTCATAAGGACTGTATCATGAACGTGAAAATCAACAGAATGGCCATTAACATGTCTGACTCCAAAAGATAACCAGTGTCATCTATCATATTGTAATGATGTTTATATCACCTGAGAGTTTTTCCAATAAGTCTTAGAATGAGAGGAGTCCTTTAGGAGAGGACTTTCCTCTCTGTGTTCTTAGAAATCTGTCCTCTCCAACTGGTAAACTTCACATTCATTGTTTAGTTGTTACAAATTAATTTTGCTACTTGTCATTTCAGAGTTTTCTTTTCTTACAGGCATTTGAAGCATCTAGTGTTTAATTTTCTTATCAAACAGTCACACATATAAACCTATTTATTCTGTCTCAAATCTTTGTTTTCTATATTTAATATATGAATGAGTATGAGTGTGTATGCATGTGTGTTTGGGCAGGTGAGTAGGTGGTTGTGTGTGTGACGGTACTTTTATGTGATAAATATAAGCTTCTAAAGGGAAATGTTCTGACTCATAAAATTTATCATTACAGGGATTTCAAATTCTATTTCTTGGTATGCCTTTCTGAATCTATAAATTGTTAAAATCTATTTAATGTTTTTGCAAGAGAATACATTTTCTGCTATTTTTCTTTGTTGCAGAAATAACTTACCACTTCAAGCATAGTTTTCCTGTGTTTCTGTTTGTTTAGGTTTAGGGCTTGGGTGGGAGTTCCTTGTATTGTGTGGTTTTCTAAGAGCAGAAGATAATGTTTTTGTATAGTTCTATTAAACTGCAATCAAGAACTCTATGGTATGAGTAAAATTTGAAGGTGATTCTAATTCAATTCTTTATGTAATCAAATTCCAATGTCCCCACATTTGAGTAATCCAACTTACTGTTTTTTCATAGTGAGTTGAATTAATATTGAATTGATGATACATAATTCTGATTTCTTTTTAGCTATGAAAAAGGACTTTCAATTTTTCTGCCATTCTTCATGTGCAATGACCAAGTCTTTTCTTCACTCTGATCAATTTCTCCAGCCACATTTTAGCATAGGCCCTGCTTAGGATATAGTTTCCATAAATCAACCTTCTTCTCTGAGTGAGAGAATGGAAGTCCTTAACTGGAAGAATTAAAACAAAACAAAACACCTGAAATCAGGCCTCTTTTTCATATATTAGAATAAATGGGTAGGAGTGGCTGAAGATTACTGCTGTCTCATCACTAATTCCATTGAGTTGGTCAATAGTGGCAAATTAATTTTCACAAAGAAACACTTTTCTCACTTATTTTCTCATTTGTATCCACACTATGGCATTGATATAGCTCAGGCCTCTAACATCTCTCATCTTGGCTAATGCAAAAATTGCCTCATTGGTTTCTCTTCTTCCAGCCACGCTCCAGCCACCCAAACTTTGGCAGTGGCCCACTCCATTTCCATCATCAACACAGCTGTCAGAAGAATCTCCCTAATGTAAATCTAAAAGCACTAATGACTACCATGTATCAAATACTTGCTATGAGCTTTATCCACCTTTCCCAAATTCTCCAAATAGCCCCTCAAAGTAGTAATTGTTATCTTATTCTACAGACAATAATGCCAAATTTAGAGAGGATGGTTAAATTTTCTGAGATTGTACATCTAGTAAATAGAGAAGCTGGCATTTGAACACAGGTCTGTTACATCCAAAAGCCACACTCATTACACTACACTAGGGTCCATCTATTACTTTCCAGCCTCATCAGCTGCCATTTTCCTCCTCATACAGTGACTTTTAGCAATTTATATTTTTTAATTTATTATTACCTCTCATATTTCTTTTCTTTTTGACCACAGTGCCCTTTCCTCATTTTTGTCGGAAGATAAGGATATGGAAAAAAATAATGAAATGGTGTGATTTTCCTAGGGCTTCTGTAACAAACTGGGTGACATAAAACAACAGAAATTTTATTATCTCTCAGTTCTAGAGGTTAAAAGTCCAAAATCAAGGTGTTGGCAGAGGCATGCTATCTCTCTGCCTGCTTCTGGACTTTGCCAGCAACCCTGGGCATTCTTTGATTTGCATTTGTATAACTCTAATTGTTGCCTCTGTCATCACGGTGCCATCTTCCTTCAGTGTGTCTTTGTGTTTCCACACACTTCTTTTTTTTTTTTTTTTTTTAAGTTCTGGGATACATATACAGGATATGCAGGTTTCTTACATAGGTAAACATGTGCCATGATGGTTTGCTGCACCTATCAACCCATCACCTAGGTATTAAGCCCAGCATATATTAGCTGTTTTTCCTGATGCTCTCCCTCCCCTACCGCCACCCCCAACAGACCCCAGTGTGTGTTATTCCCCTCCCTGTGTCCATGTGTTCACATTGTTCAGCTCCCACTTACAAGTGATAATGTGCGGTGTTTGGTTTTCTGCTCCTGCATTAGTCTGCTGGGGAAAATGGCTTCCAGCTCCATTCGCGTGCAGGCAAAGGACATGATCTTGTTCCTTTTTATGGCTACATAGTATCCCATGGTGTATATGTGCCACATTTTCTTTATCCAGTCTATCATTGTTGGGCATTTGGGTTGATTCCATGTCTTTGCTATTGTGAATAGTACTGCAATGAACATATCCATGCATATATCTTTATAATGGTCTCTTCTCTTCTTATAAAACCATCAGTCATATTGGATTAAGGGCCCACCCTATTTCAGCATACGCTTATCTTAAATTACATTTTAGGTACATCTGCAAAGACCTTATTTCCAAATAAGGTCACCTTCATAGGTACCAGGAATTAGGACTTCAACATGTTTCTGGGGACACAACTCAACCTACCATAAATGGTAACAGACACTAATAATTTTAAAACAACAAATTATTGTTGACATGTGACTAACAAATTCACACTAACTGTCAGCTGCTAAAACTTAGTTGAAGTATTACTTCCCCTTAAGCAACTTCCCTCATACCTCCTCTCCATCTCACATTTTAGGCAGAGATAGATGTCTCCTCCTTAATGCTGCAGGTCCTTATAATATTTCTACCATAATATTAAGACATGTTATAATTATTTATGTGCCAATATCTCCCTCTCCAGAATATGAAATCAGAGAATCTGTCTTATTCAGCTTTTTAGCCTTAGCACATCACATCATGACTAGCATGCAGCAGACATTCACTGTATAGTTGCTTTATTAAATTTATTATCTGACACATTGTCAAATTGATAGATATCATAATGCCAACAGGTTTCCATTTATTGTGTACTTTTTATATAGCCAGGCATTATCTAAGTATCAAGAATTATGAAAAGTCTGAGATTATTTTTTTTTAGCCAGTTAGCCTGCCATTGTTTTATAGGTGCTGGCAGAAAAGAATAGACTTCAGGGTCACAGATGAAGGACTTTATTATTTATAGCAGAGCAGGAAGCATGAGCCTCAAGTTTGCATCTATTCTTTACCTACTGGGATCTCCAGGGGCGTTATACTCACATGAGTGCTGCTCATAGAGTGGATTTGTATCACAGCTAAGGAACTCCAAGTTAGGACACTCCAATGTTTTAAAGAGGGTTGCTAGCAAACTTGCCTAACCTTTGTCCTAGAGGGCAATACCATCTTAATAAAGACAATATTCCTGACCTCTGCCCTGATGGGAGACATTATCTCTGTCTTCCAAGGCTGTTTCCTATACAAACATCATTAGAAAGATAGTCCAGAGCAAAAGTTAATACAAGACATGCAGAAAGGCCCTGAATTGTCTCCCAACAATAAGTGTTTTATATCCATCAATTCACTTTCTCTTTACTTATCATATTTCAAAACCGTTTCTAGATAAGCAAGCTAATGCAATTATCTCATGACATAGATAGTAAGTTGCGTGACACTTAGTAATTTCATGGGTTTCCTTTGATTTTTTGTTCAGGATGTCAGAAAATCGTTACATCTCACTGTTTTCATTTCATGAATGTGTAGTGCCGGGAACTGTTTCATGTTATTTTATCCTCTTCAAAACAACTCTAAAATACAAGTATGCTAGGAATGAAATCTGTGCCTACCTCATTAAGGTGGTACCAATATTAAATGAGTTAATAAAAGGAAAGCACTTTCTGTAGTGTCTGGCATTGGTTAAGTGCTCAATAAATCATAGATACTATTTTATAGATTGTTAAATGGGGGCATAGAATGATTAGATGCTCATACAAAGTGACAAATTTGTAAGTATCAAAGGTGAGATTTGAATAAATGTCTAACTTCAGACTCTCCTAACAACAATATGATAGTGTTACTCCTTATACTTGTTATCCTCCTCTTCATGCTGTCTCACACCAGCTCTTCTGTACAATGCTTCATTCCCCTGATAAACTTTCTATCCTGGTTCTAGTTCCCTTTCATTTTCGACCATTCACACTGCTTTGTGGATCTCAGTGTAATGATGCCTCTCTGGAAGTCAGATTCTTAGCCTCCACTGACTCTCTCATTTCCACTGGGCATCTCCAGGGAGGCAGATATGGCATACCATATGCTGGATACTTACACAGCTTTCCAAGTCTTCATACCCTTTGTTAGAAAAGGCTTTCAAATGCAGTGATTCTCAAGCTCCTGGGTGCAGCCTCTGTGTGGTATGAAATACATAGACTGTATCAGAAATAGTAATGAAATAGACTGAAATGAGACAGAACTGAATAAAATGGACAATGTTAGAGTACATCACACATGAGAAAGGTAAATAATGTCCTTGTGTGTGTCTGTGTGTGTACATGCGCTACCTGGTCCCAATAGAAATTGTCAAAGGTTTGAAAGCCACTTCTTCAGTAAAATTACGTATGCAGAAATCTGCCTACTGGTAAAACCTCTTCACTCTAGAATCTAAATATCTGATCTAAATATTTTATTATTATTTATTATTATTATATTTCCTTTTCAAACTCTTTTTAGGCTATGGTAGACAACTTGCCATCAAATTACTATCAACTACATTACTCTAACCTATTTTTCCCCCAGTATTGTTGCCCACTGGCAATTTTTCCAGTAGGCAGTCTTCCTGATAGCATTTTAGAGTCATGCACATATCTCCAACATCCTACATGATCAAGGAATATCGATTGAGGTTCTAACACAATTAATCTGGCTCAACCATGATAACAGGGTCTTATTTAGTCTGAGAAGTATCTTAGTATTAATAAGAATAAGTCCATTTTCTTTTTTTCCTAGCTATAAACACATACAATGTTCATGCTAATAAAAAACTCTTCCCCAATGATGACCATATCTCTATGATGTTCACACACAGTCTGCTTCTTATTGAATTTTCTTATAATGTACTCATATATTGGGATCTATCTTTCAAATACATTTCCTTAACTTTAATCAAGAATCAATTAGAAATTATTAATTAGTCTATCATTTATCTGATTTTTTCAATGCAAATATCTCCTTTGATGGAAGACCCATATCTTCCAAACCGATATCTACCCCCCAAAAATGGGAGACTTAAAATAATGCAAGGTGTGGTGCCTACTCAAGAGCTCACAAAGCATCCTAGAAATGGAAACTTTATTAAAAATGAAAAAAAAGAGGGTTCACAAAACATAACACATGAGACTCCATAATGGATAAAACTAAACACTTTGGTGGTGTTAGGAGCTGGATTATGTCTTCCCTCCAAATTCATGTGTTGAAATCTAACCCACAGTGCCTCAGTATGTGACTATATTTGGAGATAGTCTTTAAAGATGTTTCTAAGGTAAAATGGGGGTGATTAGTGTAGGCCCTAATCCAGTATGGCTGGTGTATTTATAAGAAGTGTTTAGGACACAGACACACACAGCAGAAAGACAACGTGAAGACACAGAATGCAAATGGCCATCTATAAGCTAAGGAGAGAGACTTCAGAAGAAACCAACCCTGATGACGCCTTGATCTCGGACTTACAGCCTCCAGAATTGTGATAAATAGATAGATAATCATAATCAATATGTAGATACATAGTTTTTTTTTAACAATTCACTACTGAATGTCATTAGGAGATACGGCAAATTGCAGAGTGAAGCAATAAATTATGATGTATTCTCTTACAGAAGCCAAAAACAGAAATAAGGAGAATACCAATTTAAAATTCAAATTAAGTTTGGGGGATGATGCGTGCCCTGATGGGGCATGCTGAGCGAGCGAGGAGGCACGGAGTCACCACAGATCGCAGGATTTTTTGACCACGTGGACAATGTAAATTTGAATTCTAGATCCAAGTAAGAATAAGGAAGTGGCATCCAATCCTCTGAGTTCTGATCTCCCAGCCTTCGCCTACAAGTTTTTTTATTTGCTTTCCTGTTGTATCTTTGATACCATTTCCTAGAAGCGCTCCATGATTTAACTTGAAATTCTGAAACGAAGATAGAGGAGGCAGTGGGAAAACTCGAAGAACTCACTGAGTCTGAAGTTCCACCAAAAACATCTAAACAAGAGACAGCGAAGGAGGAAGATGAATCTGTAGAACTGGAATCTCAAGTTCAGAAAGATGGTGTAGCGGATTCTACAGTTCTTTCTTCAATGCCCTGCTTGTTGATGGAGCTGAGAAGAGACTCTTCTGCGTCTCAGCATCCACAGAGAGTGACAAGCCTACAACTGGCCGAATTTATGAGAGTGACTCCTCTAATCACTGCATGCTTTCCCCTTCCTCTAGTGATCACCTGGCTGATTCAGACACGTTGTCTTCCGCAGAAGAGAATGAACCCTCTCAGGCAGAAATAGCGGTAGAAGGAAACCCTTCAGGAGTGTCTGGTGCCACAGTTGGGCGCAAGTCTAGGAGGTCCCGATCTGAAAGTGAAACATCCACTATGGCTGCCAAGAAAAACTGGCAATCCAGTGATAAACAGAATGGGTTAAAGGTCATCGGAGCCAAAAGCACAAGGAGAGGATCAGGCTACTGAGGCACAAACGGGAGGTTTCTGCAAGCAGTACAACCTGCTGCAGGACAGTAAGTAGTACCAGTGATAGTGACCTGACTTGTGACTTAAGCACGAGCTCATCCGATGATGATGAAGAGGTTTCAGGGAGCAGCAAGACAATCACTGCAAAGATACCAGATGGGCCTCCAGTTGTAGCTCATTATGGTATGCCTGACACCAGCTCTGACCCAGAAGTGTTAAAATGTGTACAATTTATCGGCGGCTGCAGTAGTTCAAGAGCACAATAATTCTATAGGCGGCCAGGACACAGGAGCTACCTGGAGGACCAGCTGGCTTCTAGAGAAGCTGAATGCAGAGGCAGGTCATTTGCATCCAGGATTCCCAGCAAGTGACAAAATATCTGCTGGCAATGCACCACTCAATGAAGAAATTAATATTGCCTCTTCAGATAGTGAAGTAGAGATTGTGGGAGTTCAGGAACATGCAAGATGTGTTCATCCTCGAGGTGGTATGATTCAGAGTCCTTCTTCATGGAAGCATGGCTCGGGCACACAGTATCTTAGCACCAGGCAGACACAGTCATGGAACTGCTGTGATCCCCCAGCAGACTTGGGCTTCACCAGCAGTTGTTGACTTTATCTTGGATGAGGATAGCAGGCGTAAATACCTACTGTGATACAATGTCACTGTGTTTCTCCTGCACTGTTCCCTTCCAATTCCTCATCTTTTTTGTGACATGGAAGTTCATTGTCATGGCTTCAGCTTCAGAAGCTGTTTGTGGCATTTGAAGGATTCAAACTCATGGAAAATTCCCTCCTTTCCTCCTTTTCTTAATTAAAAGAAGTCACTCAGGAAAAAACTGTAAATTAAATTTAAATAACCTGAAAAACAATGATGGGAGAAACTCCTAAATTTTTACCTTCTGGCATTCAATATAACACTTTTATCCATTTCAGCATCATATAGGCATTTAAAGGGAATTAAATATCTCTGGAACACAAGCAACAAAATTGAAAAAGTTAAACAATTTAATTAATAATGTATGAAATATACAAAGTTCAAAAAAATTATTGAGGCCAGGCACTGTGGCTCCTGCCTGTAATCCCAGCAGTTTGTGAGGCTAAGGCAGGAGGATCGCTGGAGGCCAGGAGTTTGAGACCAGCCTGGGCAACCTAGTGAGACCTTGTCTCTACAAAAAATAAAAATACATAAAAAACAAAATAGTTCTTGCCAAAAAAAAAGTATGGAAAAAAAAAACAAAACACAGTTTACATATTCTTCTAATTGTAAACTCATTTATTAAAGAAACAAAGGCTTTTTTTTCTCTTTTCAAAAAGATTTGCTCCTGTTCATAGCTCCTACCCACTAAGCACTCAGAACACAGAAGAGCCCTATAAGCATGCTATGTGCAGCACAAGAGAACTTTTCTGGATGGAAGAATTGCTATATTAGTTTCCACTGTCTCTATATTAGATGTAAGGAAAAGAAAGCCACCCCAGTCCTTGCACAGCGAGCCATGCAGAATATGCACTAGATGCCTGCAAGTCATAAACTGGAATATGAGACCCTCCATCATCAAGTATAGCCAGTGTTTCTGGGTTTACTTCTCTCTATTCCTCACCTTCTCTCTAGCTGTGCATCACTGTTTCATTTTCTAGTTCCTTGCTTTTTTCAATGTTGGCTTTCCCTTCTCTTCCTACTTATACCTTTTTCTTCATCCAACACCCTATCATCAAAGTCACCACTCTCTACAACTCACCACTCCTCCAAGATTTTGCTTTCAAACCTTTCTGTGAAAACTTTTTTTTTTTTTTTTTTGAGACGGAGTCTCGCTCTTTCACCCAGGCTGGAGTGCAGTGGCGCAATCTCGGCTCACTGCAGGCTCCGCCCCCCGGGGTTCACGCCATTCTCCTGCCTCAGCCTCCTGTGTAGCTGGGACTACAGGCGCCCACCACCACGCCCGGCTAATTTTTTGTATTTTTAGTAGAGACGGGGTTTCACCGTGTTAGCCAGGATGGTCTCGATCTTCTGACCTCGTGATCTGCCCGCCTCGGCCTCCCAAAGTGCTGGGATTACAGGCGTGAGCCACTGCGCCCGGCCTTCTGTGAAAACTTTTTGATTTTCTCAAGCCATATATAAATCATCGCAACTTCATTGCACTAGGCTTACACATTTTTTATTTAATCTTTTCTACATCTTAATGGAGCAGGCAGTAAATATTAAATGAAATATCACATGTAAAAATGCATGGCAATGGCTGAAGCTTAGTGGGCATTCAGTAAACATTGTTAATATGATGATGATGTCTTAATCCGTCTCTTATTCTCTGCCTAACATAGTGTTCTGTACATGGCTGATCCTCAATAGATATTTATAGGCTATGTTATAGAAACACATATCTTGTCCAGAGACTCAAAGGTGAAAAAGTAATCTTTTAAAAATTTTATTATTTCAAAGTTTCTTTTCCCCCCAAGTGGTTGATATGTACTTTCAGTCAAATTGACTTTTTCTGTCCTTTTCTGAAGCAATGAAAGCAGAATATTTAGCTGTTGAGAGAAAGGTAGGGTAACTGGTAAAATATATTAGTTAATACATTATTACCCTACTACAAGTGATTATAACTCATTGATTTATTTTCTAAACACCCCATTTAACATTGAATTGATGAAATTTTAACAATTATAGGAGGCCTTCCCTGGGGAAAGGAAGAAAATTTTTCCTATTCATAAATTCTCCTTATAAACAATTTTTCTTGTGTATACCCTTAGAGATAACTTAAGAATTTCACAACCAGATATAAAATATGGTTTACTCTTTTTGGAGAGTTATTAAGAAAAGATAGTTATGGCCTGGGAAAAGAAAAAGTAGTAGAATAATGCATAATAAGTACTGATTTTCAAAGGCTTGATACAGATTAATAAAAGTGAAACAAAGCAAACCTTGTCCTCAAAATTATATTATTGTAGTATCTATAAGTGCCCAAACCAGCTCGGTCGGTGTCTCACGCATCCGTGTGAAGAGACCACCAAACAGGCTTTGTGTGAGCAACATGGCTGTTTATTTCACCTGGGTGCAGGTGGGCTGAGTCCAAAAAAGGAGTCAGCAAAGGGTGGTGGGATTATCATTAGTTCTTATAGGTTTTGGGATAGGCGGTGGAGTTAGGAGCAATGTTTTGCGGGAAGGGGGTGGATCACACAAAGTACATTCTCAAGGGTGGGGAGAATTACAAAGAACCTTCTTAAGAGTGGGGGAGATTACAAAGAACCTTCTTGAGTGTGGGGGAGATTACAAAGTACATTGATCAGTTAGAGTGGGGCAGAAACAAATCACAAAGGTGGAATGTCATCAGTTAAGGCAATTTTCACTTCTTTTGTGGATCTTCAGTTGCTTCAGGCCATCTGGATGTATACGTGCAGGTCACAGGGGATATGATGGCTTAGCTTGGGCTCAGAGGCCTGACATTCAGGGAGACCCTACCCCAGTGGTGCTAGAGGAATTAAAGACACACACACAGAAATATAGAGGTGTGGAGTGGGAAATTAGGGGTCTCACAGCCTTCAGAGCTGAGAGCCTCGAACAGAGATTTACCCATGTATTTACTGACAGTAAGCCAGTGATAAGCACTGTTTCTATAGATTATAGGTTAACTAAAAGCATTTCTTATGGGAAATAAAGGGATGGGCTGAAATAAAGTAATGGGTTTGGCTAGTTATCTGCAGCAGGAGCATGTCCTTAAGGCATAGATCACTCATGCTATTGTTTGTGGTTTAAGAACACCTTTCAGCGGTTTTCCGCCCTGGGTGGGCCAGGTGTTCCTTGCCTTCATTCCGGTAAACCCACAACCTTCCAGCGTGGGCGTCATGGCCATCACAAACATGTCACAGTGCTGCAGAGATTTTGTTTATGGCCAGTTTTGGGGGGCCTATTCCCAACATACAAGGATGGAGGTAAGATGCCTTTTAGAGGAACCAAAACAAATAAGATGAGACTAAGGAAAGCAAGAGTCAGCTAGTATAAAAGGAAGAAATTAATCAAAACCTATTTGGATATGGAGGCAGAATTCAGCATTTTCTAAGGCAACACTAGAAAACCATGAAACATTTGGGTGGAGGAAAATGAAACAAAATGTATTTTTATTGTTTTCACAAAATACATTTTAATATGCATATCTGTAGCAAAGTCAAACACTATTACAAACATCTCATTCAAATTAAAGAGTAGGGAAAATCTAAAAATTCTTTTTAAGAAAGTAAGGGATAGTAGTAAATAAATATTCAGATTACTATTTTTGCTATATAAGATATGTAAAATATTGTTGCTATTGTCTGTATTTTATGTGACAACTATATTGTTTTATTTTAATGGAGGCAAAAATACACAGAATATGTACATACAGGTCACTCCAGATCTTTGTCTCTAGCACATTTTCCAAAAGAGTATGAAGATCCTTGACCAAAATTCTTCTAACCAGAAGGCATTCTGTTTATTTATTTTTTTATTTTTTATTTTTATTTTTTGAGACAGAGTCTCACTCTGTCTCCCAGGCTGGAGTGCAGTGGTGTTATCTCAGCTCACTGCAACCTCTGCCTCCAGGGTTCAAGCTATTATCCTGCCTCAGCCTCCCCAGTAGCTGGGATTATAGGCGTGAGCCACCACACCCAGCTAATTTTTGTTTTGTTTTGTTTTTTAGTAGAGGCAGTTTCACCATGTCAGCCAGGCCGGTCGGTCTCAAACTCTGACCTCAGGTGATCCATCTGCCTCGGCCTCCCAAAGTGCTGAGAATACAGGCATGAGCCACGGCACCCAGCTCACCAGGGGGCATTTTAAAGACCCTGTCCTCAAGTATAGGGAGGAACTATCACCTAGGATTGAACAGAATTGAAAACAAAATTTTTTTCTGAGAAAATGCAATTTAATTTTTACAGTTAGTATTTAAATAAAATAGAAAATGATGCCATTATTGTTGTGACAACTCAAGAAGTCTACAAATTGTCACATGTATCTACTTATTATTTTATCAGTTTTACCTTCTCCTTTTTTTTCTATTTCTGAGTGTAAAAACAACAGTATCTTTAAGATCATACAATGTCTTCCTCTTAACATTTATGACATCATTTGAAATAATATTATGCAAACTCAACAGCTTTCTCCTAAATGCTATTAGCTTTATCCTAAGTCATTTCTTTGCTATCATATAAATGTAATTTTTCAGCTGCTAAAATAATACTTTGTCATCTTATTTAGAAGGTTAAAAAATGAAGAATGAGCAGACAAAATTGTAGGAGGCATTATACCTTAGTAAGTATAACTAAGTGGCTGGATTTACCTATGTAACTATAGGTTCAAAGATATCCCTAGCATTCATAATTCAAATTTTCTACTCACAGTTTTAGAGTTTGCTAATTTACTTTGAGTGCCTTTATTAGTTAATAACATCTAAAGTTTAGTGAACTCTTACTGTGTGTCAAACATTTTGTCTGCATTATCTCATTTAATCCTCACAATTCCCCAGGAATTACTCTCACTATTTAAAAAGTAATAAAACTATAATAAAAAGGAGAGTTACTTTGCCAATGTCATACAGACAGGAAGCTGGGGAACTAGATTCTGAGCCCAGGTCTGTCTGATGACAGAATTATGGAATTCAGAATCCATGTTCCTCTATACTCTCTAGAATTTCTCTAGAGTCTTTCATTCCCAAGTGACAATAATCTAAACCGGCTTTTAAAAAGGAAGAATGGGAAGAGTGTTACTGGCTCAGGAAACCAAATCAAAGAGATGGTAAAATTTATCTCAAAGGCAAGTAGATTTTGTGCCTGAAGCAATGCCAGAACTTTCTGTCCCTTATCTATGACTCTATCAGGTATTCCATTCTTTCCTACAGATGAAATTTTTCCCTTCAGGGGATCACCAATGGATACAATGGTAGGAAATGGTTGTGGTTTATTTTAAATATCACCAAAGAAATGAACACTTTCTCAGGAAAGTAGAAAATTGGATTAGAGGAGAAACCAGTATTAGGTGAAACCAGTCATTTTGAACATCAAAAAGAGGCCCAGAGGGTAGTGTAGAGGCAACCTAGGTGACAAAAGTCACCTAGTTAATACCTGAGTTAATACATGGGTACTGGAACCTCCTAACTATGTAATGTTAGCAAACGACTTGGCTTCACTTAAGTATCAATTATTTTGTTATCTGAAAGTGGTACTGTAAGAACTAAAATAATTAATGCATAAAATATAACCTTAGCAACAATCTACGGAGTTTGGATGAACACGAGGATACTGAAGAAAGGCTAATAATTTGATGCATATTTAAACAGATAATCTTTAAACATTTATTTAGCCTTTATTGAATTGTTGAATCGGGATAGGGTAAGCATTGTGGGCCACTTCAAGTTCAAATTCAAAAATCTGGATTTATTGCATGTCTTAAAACAGCACATTACTAGGTTATTGAAATTGTCTTTCAATTTTGTTCACTTCTAGACTAGAACATTAATATAGAATGTGATCTGAGAGACCAAAGTAGACATCCCTTTGCCAACTAAGACAGACCCTAAAGTTAAGGAAATAGGGTTCAGGGCTTCGCTGCCATGGCAACTTGCTAAATATCTATGGCTACAAGAGAGACCACACTCTTGCTAAACACTTTAACAATAGGAGCTATCAGACAAATTGTCAGACCCTTCCTAACTAATTTAGAACCCAGGCCACTACAACTCTGACTGGGCAGAGGACCAGTCTTACAAACATTCTTTCCTGATAAGCAAGTGCAGACCTCAAGCCAGTTTTGACCAGCTTATAAAATTGCGCACAAACTGTCTTTGTGTCCTATAGTTCACCTTCTGATGTAAATAACCAAATTCTGCCTCATTTTAATGCTAAAATCCCACCCCAAAGTAAACACAAGACGTATGTTACCTATACATTTATCCATTTGTGCATGTGCTCAACTCTCCTCAGAACATGTGTAGATTTCCACTAAACCTGATGAATATATATGACTCTATTTTGTAATACAGACCCTGTGAGGCATAAAAGCCAACTTACCCTTTCCCTTTTTGAAGACAGACCACCTTCAGTTCACACCAGAGACTGTCTCTCCCTAGTTTGCAAATTGATATCACCAATAAAACCCCCATTTCTACTATTTAGCCATCTGGTAGTCTTTTGGGTGACAGGAGTTAAATTTTTTTATCCCTAAGGAAAAAGACTACAAAATGCATTGTTTGTTTTCAGAATGTCAGCTGCCTGCAATTGCTAAGTTTCTGTCACTGTCAGCTGGCTGTTTTCAGAATTAGTGGCAAAAAGTAATGCTGTAATATGTAATTTTTGTATCACTTAAATATTCAATTAATAAAGTTCAGCATTGTGAGATGTGTTTTTGTTATTATTTCCAATTAAGCAACTTGTCTACAATTTAGAAGGAGCAGGTCGGTGTTACATTTTGCTAGCTACATGAGGATGTCTGTGTCAGAGGCATGTGAACCAGAGCAACT
Source organism: Hylobates moloch (assembly GCF_009828535.3). NCBI lineage: Eukaryota > Metazoa > Chordata > Mammalia > Primates > Hylobatidae > Hylobates > Hylobates moloch. The sequence continues at coordinate 54,109,037 of NW_026652276.1, read as the reverse complement.
CCATCTTGAATAGGAGCTGGGTAAAATGAGGCTGAGACCTATTGGGCTGCATTCCCAGATGGTTAAGGCATTCTAACTTACAGGATAAGATAGGAGGCCAGCACAAGACATAGGTCATAAAGACCTTGCTGATAAGCAGGTTGCAGTAAAGAAGCTGGCATTACATCACCAAAACTAAGATGGCCACAACAGTGACCTGTGGTCGTCCTCACTGCTATACGCTCACTAGCACCATGACAGTTTACAAATGCCATAGCAATGTCAGGAAGTTACCCCATATGGTCTAGAAAGGGGAAGCATGAATAATCCACCCCTTGTTTAGCATATCATCAGGAAATAACCATAAAAATGAGCAACCAGCAGCCCTTGGGTCTGCTCTGTCTATGGAGGAGCCATTCTTTTATTTCTTTACTTTCTTAATAAACTTGCTTTCACTCTATGGACTTGCCCCGAATTCTTTCTTGTGTGAGTTCCAAGAACCCTCTCTTGGGGTCTGGATCAGGACCCCTTTCCTGTAACATCTTTCTGGTGGCCACAGAAGGGACTACAGTGTGGAAATCCCCAGTAAGTAGTGGAGTACTATAACATCTTTCTGGCGACCACAGAAGCAACCACAGTGTGGAAACTCCTGACTCAAAGTCTAACTTTGGGTAAATGTGGGGTATGGTAACATCTTTCTGGTGAACCACAGAAGGGACGATACTGAAGAGACCCCTGGCCCAAAGCAAAATCATCTGCATGCACCAATTGGCCGACTTTGGGTAAGTGGGGTGCATATACTAGGGTAAAGGATGGGCTTGGGTTAGAGGCCCAACGTAGGGGAGTTAGAGTCTCTCTTAAGACAGAGTGGGTTAAAGGCCCCTCTTAAAAAAAACAAGGAAACTTGACCAGCCTTGGATTAGAGACCCAATTTAGGAGGGTTAGAGTCCCTTCTAAGATTTAGGGGGTTAGAGGCCCCTCTCAGTAAAGTCCCTCTGGGCTAAGAATGGGTTTGGCACTCTGGGACGTTAACTGCTATTCTCTTTGGATCAATCTGCCTTGCACTCTTTGCTGATGGCTATAGGTGACAGGATTAGGCATGTACAGGATCATGGGACATTCTGCTCCCCCAAAAGGAGAAACTTGTGAGTGATGGAACTGCTGAAAAAAATCCCTTTGCAACAGCAGCCACCTGAACTTTTCAGTGCCGTTGCAATGGGTGGGTCTTTGGACTCCTGGAGTGCCTCACCTTTTGGACTCCCCACTTTGGACTCCCTGAGCACTTAGGCTTTTGGACTCCCTGAGTGCCTCACCTTCCCCACCCTGCCTCAGGCGACGCTTTCGCCCACCCCCCACTCTCTCTCTCTTTCTCTCTCTCTTTCTCTGTGCAAACTGGTTGAACAGTAAAATTAACAGTTTATCTCCTACAAAGTTTAAATTAATTGGAAAAAAGGACTTATGAGGCTAGTCCTAAGCTGTAGCAATTTTGATGTGCCTTGTGTGTCTTTCTGTGTGTGTTCTATAATGGAGAAGGATATCTTAGGATAGAACACAGGCTTAGGACACCTGTAAGCCCACTTTTCAAGACAGCCCAGCAAACCCGTCAGTTACAAACTCTGCTGCAAGTCACTGAAAAATACTGGATGAGGTTTCCCTCTTTTTTGTATGTCCTTGGGAGCTTGACCTTGTAACCAAGTGGCAGTACTTTCTCTTGGTCTCTGCCATCACAAAGGCATTCCAGGTTCAGGGTTCAATTTCCTGCTTAGAGCATGAGTCCTTTTTCTTCTGTCTTTCTGTGTATTTATATGTGTTGTGTGTGTTATATAAAAGAGCTTTAATTGGTTTAAAAATTCTAAGAGCTTAAATAAGATACTTTGCCAGAAAAGTAAAAAGCATAATGCCTTTTATTTAGTTCATGTGACTTTAGCAATCTTTAGGAAATAAAAACAGCTTTAAAGATTATTGGTAAAATGTAAACATTTGGTCTAAATTATGCAGGTCAGATAGTAAGTTTCCTAATGCTTTAAGTTCATAAACTGTTTCTTTGACTTTTGAAAATTTTTCAATTTACCTTCTTTAGAGACATTAGATTCTAGATAAGGCCTGGGGACATGTGGAGTTAGCCACACTCCCTAGCTATGCTGGAGTCAGCCCTTACCTGCACTTCTGCTTGGTGTGTCCTAGGCTAGGCCCCACACCTAGTACATAATTAGAATCCTGAACTTACCAAGGTTTTCAGCAATAGTTAAGTCACTAAGGGTTAACAGTATACCATGTATTTGAGACTACTGAAGAAACAGTTCTACACGCAAGGTGTGTAAGGAAAGTAGAATGTACTTTTGGTGAAAGATTATAAGAAGGCATGGGAATGTGAATTTTTCTTGCCTACATTAAAGGGTTAAATGATTATTTTAATTTAGGATAAAGCTGAAGGCTTAAGCAAATGGTGGAAGGTTTGTGAAAAATTAATTGTAAAAGAGTTTCTGTGTGTAAACATATTGACTAAAGTTAAAGGGGCATTATACAGTTTTTCTGTAAATTATACATTGAAATAAAAGCACAACAGGTTTTTCTGAGAGTAAAAACTTGCTTATAATCCACTCTTTAATAAAAATTTGTAAAGGAAAGGGTTATAAAAAGTTTATCAAAATCTTACCTTATGGTCAAACTAATTAAGATTAAATACATTTGTCTCTAAGGTTTTATTAAAAATTTGGTTTGACATCAATAATGCACTAATGCAACAGTGGCATTTGGCTTACTTGGTATAAAAGTTATACAGGAATCATTGTCAAATATGAAATGGTATTTGGCTTTTTTTGAGCTGTATTTGTATAAACGTATTATTGGTATATGTTTCAAAATTATGGGAAACTCCTACAATTTTGATATGACTTAGCATATGTTATTAACAATTGTTACATAAAATCATTGTATGATAAGAGATAACCAAATTTTCTTCTCAATTGTGTCTTTGACTGTGGCTTCCCTAAAACATTTTGTCAGCCACAGACAATTGTTGTCTTGTTTTCGTCCTCTTTAGAAGGTGGTTTTTAATCAACTATAGAATTCTATCAGGTGTTCTTAAATGCAGGTTTCTGGTAACTTTGGAGATTATAACATCAGAATAAATGAAAAAAACATTAAGGATTCTCATGGAGAGCTAAAATATTCATGAATATCAAACAGAACAGTAGTTAACTGCATGGCATAAACTAAGTAAGTCTGAAGTAATCTTTGTGATTTTGCTTTAAACATTTCTGATCCTGGGTGGGTGCGGTGGCTCACACCTGTAATCCTAGCAGTTTGGGAGGCTGAGACGGGTGGGTCATGAGGTCAGGAGATCAAGACCATCCTGACTAACACGGTGAAACCCTGCCTCTACTAAAAATACAAAAAAAATTAGCCAGGCATGGTGGCAGGCACCTGTAGTTCCAGCTACTCGGAGGCTGAGGCAGGGGAATGGCATGAACCCAGGAGGCAAAGCTTGCAGTGAGCTGGGATTGTGCCACTGCACTCCAGCCTGGGTGACAGAGCAAGACTCTGTCTCAAAAACAAAACAAAAACCCATTTCTGATACTTTGTTTTGTTTTTCAGAGTCATGGAAACTTCTATTTTAAGCTATTTACAGCTTTTAACAACTGAGTAACGTATACTTCTGTGAACAAAATTTGAAGCATATTTGTTTCTCTCTAGCTGATTTCTCCAAAATTTGGAAACTATTTGTGAGTATTCTTAATTTATGACAATATAGTTATTTGCATAAGTGCAATAAGCATCTGTTTGCTGTGATAACAGGACACCATTGAAATAAACTGGATATTTTACCAAGGCTTTGACTGGAATGGTGTGGTTTCCTTTAAGGAATCAACTTCACTTGTAAAACCAATGAAAGCCCTTTGGAGAACTGGCCTCATACCTTGCCTACACAATCCCTGTACAGGGCTTCTGACCTGTGATAAGTAAAGAATGTCGCTTTCTAACAGGTCTAGGAGCCCCAAGTTATCTTGGTACCCCAAGAGGAGAGGAATTTTCCCAACTCATAGGTATTTGAGGGTACAACCCCATGGCAGGGCTCAGCTCTAAAAAAAGTCTCATCTAAGATTCCTTCTATGGAACAGAGTTCCATCAAAGCCAATTTCAAAAAAGCTTATGTAAAAAATAATGATTCTTGCTGCACTTTTACAAATAATCAGGCCAAGTATAATAAAACAAATCTGTCCTATCATGATTTGTCTTTAGTAAAAATGGGAAACTGGGGAGAGGAATTATGTTTCAAAAACTATGATACACTTGTTATTAAATTCTAGACTCATCAGTTGTTTTTAAGTTTGTTTTTGCAATTTAGGCCAACCCTGTTTGTTCCTGTGAACCAACCAATGATTTCTGGCTGCTATTCAGAAGAAACAAGAGGAATAAGTGATGTAACAATCTGGATCAATATTCTAATCTTGGACATATTGGAATCAGCTAGCAGCCTCATATCAGCTTAATTCCAACAGTTGTTCAGTTCATGGAAAGCCTTCTAATCTAGTTTACTTGGAATAATTTTACTTATTTTGTTTACTCTTGTGGAATATACTGCTGTTGTACTCTTTGTGTAGGAATGCAGGACAAGCTTACTGAATGTTTTCTAAAACTGAACACTTATTAATCTTCCAGATATTATCTTTCATCTGAACTGGGAGTTCTGAATGGCCCTCACCATACCAATGCTTTCTGACTGAGCTCCCCTCTACCCTGAAAATAAGAGACCCTAATAGTTAGGCAGGAATATCATTGCCCCTATTCAGCCTGAAGCAGTTACAGAAGATGGAGCTTTGTCCCTCTGCAACCCTTAGGATTAACAGTTCTCTTATAAAAGTGGTGGGGGAAGGGTGAGTGGGGGAAGGGGGCATAGTGGCTCCTGCCTGTAATCCCAGGAGTTTGGGAGGCTGAGGGGATAGGATCACCTAAGGTCAGGAGTTCAAGACCAGCCTGACCAACATGATGAAACTCCATCTCTACTAAAAATACAAAAATTATCCAGGTGCAGTGGCAGGTGCTTGTTATCCCAGCTACTTGGGAGGCTGAGGCAGGTGGATCACTTGAACCTGGGAGGTGGAGGTTGCCGTGGGCCGAGATCTTGCCATTGTACTCCAGCCTGGGCAATAAGAGCTAAAGGCCATCTCAAAAATAAATAAATAAATAAATAAAAGAAAGGGAGGAGGGAAATCTCAGAGGCATATGAACCAGAGCAACTCCATCTTAAATAGGAGCTGGGTAAAATAAGGCCGAGACCTACTGGGCTGCATTCCCAGATGATTAAGGCATTGTAACTTACAGGATGAGACAGGAGGCCAGCACAAGACATAGGTCGTAAAGACCTTACTGATAAACAGGTTGCAGTAAAGAAGCCGGCATTATACTACCAAAACTAAGATGGCCACAAGAGTAACCTTTGGTCGTCCTCACTGCTACACTCTCACCACCACCATGACAGTTTACAAATGCCATAGCAATATCAGGAAGCTACCCTATGTGGTCTAGAAAGGAGAGCCATACCCTATAACTAAAGAGGAGTTGCCCTATATAGTCTAGAAAGGGGATGATATGTTTAGCATATCATCAGGAAATAACCATAAAAATGAGCAACCAGCAACTCTTGGGGCTGCTCTGTCTATGGAGAAGCCATTCTTTTATTTCTTTACTTTCTTAATAAACTTATTTTCACTTTACTCTATGGACTCACCCTGAATTCTTTTTTGTGTGAATTCCAAGAACCCTCTCTTGGGGTCTGGATTAGGACCCCTTTCCTCTAACATGTGGAGAAAGAGTATGGACATTTGAGTTAACTGAAACCATAATCCCATTTTTTTCCCAATCATTTTGAGTGCCCTTCTTAAGATTGATAATCTATGCATTTACCTGGCTGATTCACCTCTAACTCTAGTTCTGTCTACTTTGTGGGAGGAAGTAGGTGAAATAATTCATGTAAAGATTTTAACACTGTAACTGTAACAGGTCTGTTGCCCGATGCACAAGGCAAGTAAATATGCAATACAACAGAGAAACAGGTTTAATCATAGGGCCACCAAATGAGGAGATGGGAGGAAACCTTAAATCCATCTTCCTAAGGAGTTTGGGGCTGGGGGGTCTTCAAGGTTTTAGAGGGCAAACGTATAGAGATTGTTGACTGATCCAAGAGCGCTAGGTGAAGCAATGGGACAGGGAGATGAAGAAACTGTAGTATGCTGATTCTGTTTCTCGGTAGGGGTCTTTAAACCAGTTGGCACCAGCTATTTCACTGGAATTTGGAATCTGAAAAACATCTTAAACAATTCTTAAACAAAAGACACATGATTTTAATGTCAGAAGTCCTACCTATATTAAAGAAAAACCTTATGATTCTAAAGTCAGAAATCCCATCTATAGAAACAAAGGGAATGCAAATGTCAGTATCTAGTGCTACGTGACTTTCGGTTACAGGAAGTGGGTCAAAGGGAAGCCTTATAAATGCTTAATTATATTTCTTTCAAGAATTCTCATTAACCCTGCAAGGTGATTTCAACACAGTGTTTGCTCCATAAATAGTAATCATTTTTACCTGTATTTATCCATGTTTACCCATAAATATTAACTATGTATAATACGGATGTTTGAGGAGTGATGAAGAGGCAAGTAAGGAAGAATTCAGGAAGAGGCTTGTGAGAGGGATAAGAACAAATTAGACTTCTTTGCAGTTTTGCCTGTTTTGTGGTGGCAGTCAACATGATCCACAAAACAAGTTGCATCAGACTTCCACTACTCCAAGTTTTCAATAAAAGCCATCATTCTAAAATGCATATAAGATCATGATAATCCTGAACTGGTTACCTTTAGCCAACAGAATAAAATCTGAATGGCCTAGAAAGGCATCTATTGAACCTGAATTAATCTACAGATTTAATGCACTCCTAATTAAAATCTCAGCAGAGCTTTTCTGGGAGCTTGATGGGTTGATTTAAAACATATATTGAAGAACAAAAAGGCCACAAAAAGTGGAAAAAATTAAGAAGAATAGAAAAATAGGAATATTAACCTGCCATAGCCAAAATGTTGTGTTCCCATACATTCATTTGTGGAAATTCTAACCCCAAAGGTGATATTGTTAAGAAGTGGGGCCTTTGGGAGGTGATTGGATTAGTGCCTTCATAAAAGAAGCGTGAGGGAGCTTGTTTACCCCTTTCACTGTGTGAGGATACTGCCAAGAAAGCACTATTCTATAAATGAGGAAATGAGCTCTCATCAGAAAAGAAATCTGCTGGTGTCTGTGATCTTGAACTTCCCGGTCTCCAAAATGAGAAATAAATTTCTGTTGCTTGTAAACCACTCAGTTTATGATGTTTTGCTATAACATCTTGATAAACCAAGACATTACGAAATCACAAAAAAAAATATTTTAAAGCTCTAGTATTTAAAATGGTTATCATTATAACCATACCATTTTAAATACTACATTGCCGGGATAGACAAGCGATTAATGAAACAGAATACAGATATTTGATAATTGACATTTTAACAAAAGTAAAATGATGAACTATTTTATAAATAGTGCTAGAAAAATCAGTAATTCATATGAAACAAAATGATCTTATTTTTCTATATTATTTTATATACAAAAATAAATTCCAAGTGAGTAAATATCTTATTATAAAAATCAACTTTTATCACTTCTGGAAGTAAGGGTAATAGCCTATATTTAGGATTCCAGGTCAAATGAATTTATTAAACAAACATAAAATATGTAATCTCCAATAAAAAGATGGATAACTTTGACTACATTAGAATTTAAAACTTTACTACTAAAAGCGACCTTATAAAATGTGAAAAGGGAAGTCTAACAATTACTAATATTTGGAAAATATGAAGGTTACCTACAAATCAATAAGATAAAGAGAAAATCTAATTAAAACAAAAACAACAATCAAAAAGGCTAGGAACAGGCAAACTGCAAATCAAGTAGCTAATAAGCAGATGAAAAGCTGCTCAATCTCTCTAGTAATTAGAGAAATAAAAAATAAAACCACAATAAAATGTGATTTCATATTCCTCAAACTGGGAAACATTTTTTAAAAATGTCTCATATTGGAAAGAAAGTGAAGAAATAATTATCCTCATTCATTGCTGAAGGAAATATACATTTCCCCCGGAAAGAAATTTTGCAATATCTCGTAAGTTGGAGGTGTACGTGACCTAAGAGTCAAACTTTCACTCCTAGGAATGTATCCTAGAGAAATTCTCACATTTTTTGCATAAGATATATGTATGAGAATGATTTTTTAAATCATTGTATGATATGTAAGATATTATTATGTAGCACCCCTTCTACAGTATTTTACCTATAGTAACTCTTTTCAGCTTCACAATAACCCTCTCAAGTAGATCCTAATTTTATCCTCATTTACAGATGAAGAAATTGAGATAAAAAAGAGGAAGAAATTTGCCATGTTCATAGAGCTGATAAGTGGTGAAACAGATTTAAAGCAGATAGTCTGGTCCCAGAGTCCATCCTCCTCACCCATATGTTATAACAGCTCATATGCCTAAAGGGAAAATTTAGAAACATGTTAAATGTCCATCAACAAAGAACTAAATAAGTATAGGCATGTAACAGAAAATTTCACAGTTTCATCTATCAACAAGGGCAAACTGGGTGTGGTGACTCATGTCTGTAATCCCAGTATTTTGGGTGGATGAAGTGAGAGGATTGCCTGAGGCCAGAAGTTCGAGACCAGCCTGGACAATATACTCAGACCTTCCTCTTACTATAGAAAAAAAAGAAAAATAGCTGGGAGGGATGGCACGCCCCTGTAGTCTCAGCTATTCAGGAGGCTAAAGCAGGAGGATTGATTGGGTTCAGGAGTTCAGGACTGCAGTTATCTATAACACTGCCACTGAGTTACTCCAGCCTGAGTAACAGAGCGAGACTCCAGACTCCATCTCAAAAACAACAATGACAACAAACAAACAAAAACACCAGAAAAACCTTGAAAAAAAAAGTTACAGATCAGTATGTCAATTTGATATCATTTATACATTTTTATACATTTATACACCATTTAAAATAAATAAAATACATTATTTTTAGATATATATAATAAAGTGAATATGTTATATTTAAGAATAATAAATATCAAATTCTGGTTAACAGAAGACAAAATTTGAAGATACCAATTATACATCAATAAAGCTGGAGGAAAAAACAAATCAAAGAAATTAGTTTGACACCAGAAAGAAAAAAAAAAAAAAATTAATGAAGGAAATGGAGCCAGGGAGGAGTATAGAAGAAATTTCAAATATATCTTAAGGTTAAAAAGAAAGAATTTGAAGAAAGTCTGGCATAACATTAATGTTTATTAAAATTATGAGATACTCAAATGTTTCTTAAATTATTTTGCATAATTTCCTGTACGTATATTTTATAATGATACTATTACTTGTAAAAATCATAAAAGAAACTCAACTTGGCACTCACTGTGCAACTTTCTCCCATTTCCTTGTTGCTCTAGATTTGTGAAGCAGATTGACATGGTCTTTCCAGGGAGGAAATCTCATCTTCTCCCAAATCCTACTATCTTATTCCTAACAGTGTTTTCCATGTGGGCTCCTAAGGTTGTGACTCATCACATTGTGAGCTCTACTCTCCTTGCAATGGCTGCTAGATCCAAAGCGGCATCTAATCTTGGTCACATGTGGTGCCAGCCCAGCTCTCCCTACCCCTACCATTCTTGACTCTGATTCCTACCCCAGTGATCATGATGAGTTTCCTTGGGGAGTGTCTACTGTCCTTTGTCCTTTTAAGGAAGGCCCAGCTCAAACTAAAAGAGTGATTATAATAAAACTCAACCATAAAAGACAATTATTCCTATACCCATTTTCCTTCAAGTCTCCTCAGGTATTATGCTAATTTTTCTCTATTCTTTTCAGAAGACTTTGAACATTTCCTGACAAGAAGATTAAAGAGACAGCTTTTATAAGGAAAAAATAGCAACTACAAAATCATCATCCTAAATTCATATCACTAAGAAAAACACATGTAAGTGCTTCTTCTCCAAAAAAGTATGGTCCGCTTTAAGATGACCCACTGTCCATTCCAAAACTGAGAAGGTATTGACAGCTTTTTAAAATATATATTATATATATATATATACACATACACACACACACACACATATATATATATATATTTTTAAGACAGGGTCTCACTTATTGCCCAGGGTAAAGTGCAGCAGCACAATCACAGCTCACTGCAGCCTCAACCTCTGGTGTTCCAGTGATCCTCCCACCTCAGCCTTCCTAGTAGCTCAGACCACAGGTGTGCACCGCTACACCCAGCTAATTTTTATCTTTTGTACAGACAGGGTCTCCCCATGTTGCCCAGGCTGTTCTCGACCTCTTGGGCTCAAGCGATCCTCCAGCAGTGGCCTCCCACAGTGCTGGGATTACAGGCATAAGCCACGGCACCTGGCCTGACAGCTTTTAAGTAGTAGTACTGATTGCTTAGTTTCTGACTAATCAGGTTCCCACCAGTATGATTCATCCATATTTTAGAAAACCTGAGTGTGGGTATGATGATATTCTGTCTCTACCTTTCAAGTCATCTGCAATTTTAAAGAGATAATTTTTATTATTTTATAGAGTCATTTTTACACAAATTTATACTTCAAGGGAAAGGAATTATGTTCCCACAGCTCAATTTCAGGCATCATTGAGCAGGTGGGAGATCTGCCCCCTTTTTCTGTTTTTGTTTAATTAAGGCTTTGACTTTACTTCTGTCTCCATGTAAGACACTCTTTTACTCATGCATTTTATTCCACATAACTAATTCCAATTCTTTCATTTCAACATATATCATTTCTACCTCATTAATATTTATATCCATATAGGAAATAAGTATTTAATATTTGTCTGTTGTAATTTTTTTAAAAAAATCGATTCGTCTCTTTATACAATACTATCTAAAATGCAAAACAGTATTGGTTTAATAAGCTCTCACACCATTTCATAGAAAATTACCTTTATTATTCCTGTCTTTCTGTATTGGGATAGAATTTCAAAAGGTAAAATAATATTGTTTTTATGATGATAATGTTATCATAAAATAAGTAACCTAACATTTTAAAAGCATTTATTATTTCAGATGTTTTTCCCTCTTACACGATACAGATTTATTCTATATAATTAAGTCTACAATAATTAATCATATAAGAAGATAAACTGTGCACATTTATTTTTGAGAAGGCAAAAGGGAGCCTCATCTGTGGTGTCCTACACAGTTTAGTGTCTTTTCAGAAACATTTCAAATTCCTTTGGGCCTGTGACACACTTTATTTTACTAACAAAAAAGGCAAGGCAAACAAACTCCCTTTAACCATTTTTTAAAATAAAATTGTAAGACTCATGTTTTTGGCAGAAGTCAAAACTTTGTCATTCTCCCAACAAACTTCTTGAGAGCTTCTTTAATGATTGTGATATAGGCTCTGCCACATACCTGGCGATAAAATGTGTTTGGCAGATAATATCAGGATATCATCTGAGTGTATGGCTATTTATGTTAGAAGTGCTTGTACCTAAGAATCATATGGTTTTATTACAGAAACATCAATGTTTAGCAAGCTCTAGATATAGCTATGATTTAATAATGTTTATCTTTCATTGATGCAGTAAACAGTTGTCAAATGCCTGCTATATGTCAGGGAATAAGAGCTAAGGAAACAAAACTAATAACATTACTTTCTTGGCTGAAGGAATCTCAGTTTCATGAAGAAATAAATATGAATAAACAAGAACAAAAAAGAATAATATTACACATAATGAGGTGGACAAAATTTTATTTGCCACAATGCCTCTATGGTAGAGTGTATTATTATGCATAAATACTGTCCTTTCTGTTTGAAGAAATCATAGCTTCCTTAACGTATTGATGCCATATGTGCCTGCATGACTTGATTAACTTATGAGACATGAGGTTAAGTTTTCCAAAGAAAAAGGAAAAAAAGAAATTGACTATTAGCGTTTCTGCTAGAAGCAGCAATATCTTCCTGAATCTTCGAGTAAAAAATACTTAGATTCATAGCTGACCTGGATTGAACATGTAAGGTGAGTGAGGACTAAACTTTTGTTAATAAGCCTCTGAGACTTAGGGATTATTTGTTACTTGATATGGTTTGGCTGTGTCCCTACCCAACTCTCATCTTGAATTCCCGCAGGTTGTGGGAGGGACCCAGTGGGAGGTAATTGAATCTTGGGGGCAGGTCTTTCCCATGCTTTCTGTTCTCTCGATAGTGAATATGTCTCACGAGATTTGATGGTTTTAAAAAGGGGAGGTTCCATACGCAAGCTCTCTTCTCTTGTCTGCTGCCATATGAGATCTGCCTTTCACCTTCTACCGTGATTGTGAGGCCTGCCTGGCTATGTGGAACTGTAAGTCCAATAAAATTCTTTCTTTTATAAATTGCCCATTCTCAGGTATGTCTTTACCAGCAGCATGAAAACAGACTAATACGTTGCTGCAGCATAACCTATCCTATCTGGACTGATACAGTCCCTTGGAGTTGCATAGCACATGTTTTAACAAAATGCTCCAATAAGCCCGTGTGAAGTAAGATTGGAGCCTCTGAAGCCATAGATGAAACTTCACTAAGAGGACTATGCCACTCCAGTTGAGATTCAAGGAATTCATTTGCTGTTAGTAAGATGGACCAATACTATTAGAATTAGGGGTAGAAAGGAGAGGTAGTAGAAGATAAGAAAAAAAACTACAGAAAGCAAAAAACTGCCTAAATATGAGACCGCTGTGGGAGCAGGTGGAGAATATCGGGGCTAGTGATCTGAGTTTAGCTTAGGTACCACTATATAGTACTAAATTGTTAAGCACTAGGCTACTAGCATTAAATTACTCTATGACATATTTCTCTCCTAGAGTGAGACACAAAATAGATGTGGAAAACAAACAGAAAAAAACCCAGAGCAAGGTACGAGCTTCCCGTGTCTGACTAGCTCTACTTGCCCACATAATTATCACATCCCTGCCCATTGACTGATTCCTGTGATTTGTGTTGGCAAGCTGGCTTGCTTGAAGTTTATGGATTGGTTTGCATCCATTTAGAGATCAAGGAACATAAAACATAATCAAATATATGACACCATATAAATATATACATTTTGGTAGAACTACTTTGGCATAAGGCCTAGACATGTTTTTAGGTTCCAACAATTGCACAGCTGGAGTTTCCAAACAATTGTAAAATACAGCCAGAATTTTTTTTTTTTTTTTTTTTTTTTGAGATGGAGTTTCGCTCTGTCACCCAGGCTGGAGTGCAGTGGTGCAATCTCTTCTCACTGCATCCTCTGCCTCCCGGGTTCAAGCAGTTCTCTTGCCTCAGCCTCCTGAGTAATTGGGACTGCAGTCGCGTACTGCCACACCTGGCTAATTTTTTGTATTTTAGTAGAGACAGGTTTTCACCATGTTGCCCAGGCTGATCTCGAACTCCTGAGCTCAGGCAATCCACCTGCCTTGGCCTCCCAAAGTAAGTATAGCCAGAATCTAATGCTATTGCAATGGAGGGATAGAGAACTACCTCCAATATATGTATTTCAATGTAGCTCTTTAGAGATAGTGCTATGTGTTTATTTATTTTCTATCTTTTTAGTAACTTTAGTGGTTGAAAGTTTGGGATGAAAAATGGAAGGTCAGCAATAATAACAGATGGTGCTGTCTGCAAATAGTGCAGGACAGTAACTAGTCAAATATCACAGACAACATTTCTTCAATCATTCCACAGAATATGTGAAACGTAAACTGTTCCTGGCACTGAGCTGAGCTTAATTTTTGGTCCCTGTGAACCATGTTAGAGCTCCCAGTCTTGTGGAATAGCAAAATATTTAAATTCACAATGCAGAGAAGGCCTTTTTATTCTCATTGAGAACAAACCAGTCTAGAACCGATGACTTAATACTTATACCAAACCACCATGCCTTTATAGATTTCATCACTTAGTATGTGGATCATATAGAAACTCATTAAGATTTTTTTCTATTTATGCTTTCTGTCAGTAAGATAATAATGTGGATAATTTGATATTTGAATTTATCTGATCAAAAGTTCATCACAAAATTATCTCAGCATTTTATATTATCTCAAGCACACCATTTATTTGCTCTTTGATTTTATTTCAGAAGTATTGCTTTTGATCATATCTGAAGCATGTATAATTCCAATCCAAGTAAATTCTAATTTATGTGGTTCATTTCACAATCTTTAGAAACTTAACTACAAATAGTAAAATGGTTCAATGTCTGTAACTTTTTTGATTATATTAATTAACTTTAAATTCTACAGATTTTTAAATGAAAGATTTTTAAGGAAAAAAATCTGTAGAAACAGGAGGAAGAAGAACATGAAAGCACAAATAAAATCACAAAATATTTTTAGATACAGACAACTCTTGATTGCTCAGAAAATTAACTAGTTTCAGATATTCTGAAAGAGCTGGTTAGAGACTGGGAGGGTGTTAAGGAATCAAGCAGGTGATATTTCTCAGTTTAAAGTCAGTAATTTAGAGTTTAAGCTTTAATGTCCCCTTTCCTACCTCCTATAAGGGTTGCTAATCAAGGATGATTACCCAGATTATAAAGCTTTTTCCTGGGGAGATAAATGAACAGAAGAAGGACACAGCTGCAAAACCAGGATGAGCAATGCTTCTCAGACTTTACTGTGCCCACTAATCACACAGGGATTTTGTTAGAATGCAAATTCTGAGTAAGCAGATATGGAGCTGGGCCTAAGATTCTGCGTTTCTAACAAGCTCCCACCTGATACCTACGCAACTGATTCTTGCATCACACTTTTTTGAGTAGCAAGATTGGACTTAGTTCTAATGATGTTTTATCTATGACTTACTCATTATTGCAGTTAATTGAGTATCCACTCTATTTTTTCTTGCATTAGCAGAATTGTTTATTTATAGGTGATAAAATGATAAAAATAATACATATCTCTTTACTTATGTTACTAATCTATTATTTTGTTTAAATGGAGTAGAAGTCAGAAGAATGAAATTGAGTCAAAGGTATTTTTTCAAATAACCATTTTAGAAAAATTAGGCAGCAGAAAGAAATAAAATAAACATCTCTTTATCCAAATGATAGCTTGTTTTTAATTTGGCCATATAACATTTTTATTTAAAATATCTAAAATAATTTATATAATAGTCAGTTTGGTCCTATCTAGCTAGTTGGCTTAGAGCAATTTAAATTTTATGTCTCCACCTGTAAAATAAATAAATTGAAAAAAATTAGTTGGATTGCCTTAAAATTCTGAAATTGTATGAGGACTTTTTTATACTTTTACTTAGCACTAACATAAGTTAACATTGATCAGTGAATCTCGTAAAAGTTTGACCTCAAGTCCTAAAAAATCAAGTGTGAAACAATATAGAAATCTGATATCTTACTGAGAAACAAAAATAGGATAACAGGCTTGAATGCCAGCTCTTCTCCTTCTTGACTGAGGAACTCTGTTTTGCTTCAGTGTCTCATTCAATAAAAAGGGGAAGGAAAACTGAAAATGTGTTCATTAAATTCTTTAAATTGCTGATGACCTTACAAGGCTGAAAATGAGAAGCAACACAGCATGGAAGATTTTTGCTTTTTTTTTTCCTTTTTGTACACCTCTGATAGAAGCCTCAGATAAAAGTAAAACTCCCAAAATTCAATGTCATTTGTAAATTAATCCTGACAACTACAGAGGGTGAATAAGAACTGTCAGGTTTTATACTACTATAGTAGTCAAAGCCAACTACAATGCTCTTCTAAAAGAAAGGAGGTATTCTTAATAGAAACATCAATTTTGAACTTTATTATTAAGGCAATATTTAGGGTTAAAAAGTAATTTACTAGTATTGTTTGGAATTTACCTTTGGAATTTAAAGTATTTGAGAAAAATCACGTGTAGTAAACCCACTTCTGCTTCTGGCTAAAATGAAGTAATATGGACAAGATGTAACTTCATAACTGAAAAGAAAATTTTAAGAATCATACAAATATTATGGGTTTTTAAGACATTGGAGATCTAGCAACTAAAGACAGTGATCTTTGAGAGACAGGAAACAAATGAGATGAGGCTGATAATTGCCCTACCTTACTACCTGGAAAGACTCATTGGGCCTCGATGCCAGGACAGGAAACACAGGAAGGACTTAATGATCTCCCTGATATGAGCAAACTAAATTGGGAGTCTAGGGAGGTAAAGGTGGCTAGAGTTTTCAGGGCTGGGTATGTGACAGGAATGAGCTTCATAGAAAGAAGCTTTAGAGCCTTGGCCTACTTAAGTTCTCTGCTGAGTACTGATTAGTATATCCATGTGAGGAAACTACCCAAGGCCAAGAAAAGAGCCACCCAAAAGGATTAGAAGGAATAAACCCGGGAGTTAACACAAAGCCAGGAATAGTTACTTTTACCAAAAGCCAGAGTGGAAAATTTACTAATTAATGGTGAATTAGCTACACTGCTAAAAAAGGTTTTAAATCACTGGTAGAGCAAAATTAAGCCTAGAATAAATGTTTCTTTGATAAAGGCTAACAAGCCTTAAAAGCAAGAGACGAATGACCAAATGGTTTCTAAATGATGTAACTGTTTCCCAGAAAAAGAATTCAAGAATATTTATAGGAATAGGTAGATATCCAACATCTAATAAGGTAAAATGCATAATGTCCGGCATCCAATCTGTTCTGCAAGGAGGCATGAAAATATGACTCATAATGAGGAAAACAAATAAATCAATATAAACCAATCCAGAAATGACTCAGATAATGGAATTAGCAGACAAGAACTTGAAAACTGAATTGTAAGTGTATTACATGTGTACAAGAAACAAGAGAGAAGATTGAACACATTAAATAGAGATAAAAACGATATTAAAAATACAAAAGACAGAATCCTCAGTCTTAAAACTTTAATATCTAAGATTTAAAATACTGATTTAGAATTACCAGTAGATTAGACATAGCAGACAAAGAGACTTTTGTGCTTGAATACACAACAATACAAACTATCCAAAATGAAACACTCAGAGAAAAGTCTTTAAAAAAAAAAAAAAAAAGAGCACAACTTCAGTGAGTTGTAGTACATTTCAAGTGGTCTAATATACATGTAATCAGAGCCTTCAAAGGAAAGGAGTAAAACAAAAATTATTTGAAGACATAATGACCAAATCTTTTCCAAATTTGATGAAAATTGTAAGCCCACAAATTCAAGATTCTCAACAAATTTTCAAGCATAAGAAACATGAAGCAAACTACATCAAACTACATCATAATCAAATTGTTTAAAACCAGTGATAAAGAGGAAATCTCAAAAACAGTAAAAGAAAAAAGACACATTTGCATTAAAAGGAACAAAAATAAAGATGACAGCAAAATTCTCACTGGAAACAATGCAAGCCAAAAGACATTAGATCAACATCTTTTTACGGATGTTGTTACAAGGAAAAAAAACTGTCAGTCTACAACTCTATGCTCAAGAGAAAATATGTTTCAAAAATGAAGGCAAAGACACAAAGACATTTTTAGACATATAACTGACAAAAACTTTATTACCATCAGTCAAAAAATATGTTGAAGCAAGTCCTTCAGACAGAGAAAATGATACCATATGGAAATTGGATCTATGCAACTGAATGATGAGAACTGAAATGTAACTATGTGGGTAAATAAAAGGACTTAAAAATAATTTAAAATGTTTAAAAGGCATTTGACTGTTTAAAGCAAAAATGATAATGTATAGTTGGGGTTATAACATATGTAGAATTAAAAAGTATAACAAGATCAAAAAGTTTAAAGGGGAAGTGGAGGCATCCTGTTGTAAGGTTCTTACACAGAAATTGATATCTTATTTGGGGTAGACTATAATAGATGTGCATACTATTAAACAGTACAGCAACAGTCAAGAAAACAAGAGTAATAACTAATAAGAAAAAAATAGAAAATCAAATTGTAAAAAAAGCACTCAACCCAACAGAAGATGGGAAATGAGAAAAGGGCAAAAAAAGAAAAGATAGCACGAATAGAAAACAAATAATAAGATGGTAGATTAAAATACAATCATATCAATAATCATATTAAATATTAATGATCAAAAAACTCAAAAAGGCAGAGATTATTGAGTAAATTTTAAAAAGCAAGAACACACTGTATATGGTCTACAAAAAAAACCCTTTCAGTATAAATAAACAAATATATTAAAAACAAAAAGATGGAAAAGGGCATGGCATCTTAACACTAATCCAAGGAAGATATAGTGTCTATATTAATATCAGACACAGGAGAATTCAGAGGAAAAATATTACCAGGGATAAAAAGCACCACTTCATTATAATAACAGGGTCAATTCATTGAGAGGTTATAACAATCCTAAATGTTTATGCACTTATCAATAGAGCTTCAAAACACCTGGAGCAAAAATTAATAGAACTTTAAGGAGAAATATACAAATCCACAAATATAGTTGGAGATTTTAATACCACTCTCTCCATGATTGATAGAAAGTAAATAAAAAAGTAAGGATGTAGAAGTTTCTAAAAGGTGATCAACCAACTGATCTTATTTAAATTTTTAGAATACTCAACAATAGAGTGAGTAGAGTACAAAAATACATTATTTGATGACAATTATATCAAATTATTAATAGAAAAATCAATAGTGAGAAAATATGTGGAAAATATTCGATATCTGAAAATACGCACATAACCACATTTATTTGTAAATATTAATATCACATTTATAAAAACTCATATGTGAAAGAGGGAATCATAAAGGGAATTTTAGAATGTATTTTGAATTGAATGAAAATGAAATGCCAAATATCAAGTGTAAAATAAAAAGCTATAAAACTTCTAGAAGAAAAAACACAAATCCTTGTGATTAGAGTTTTCAACCTTGGCACTATTGACATTTGGGACTAGACAATTCTTTTGCATGGGGTGGGGCAGGGCGGAGAGGGAGTGTGTGCACACGCATGTATGTAGGGGGTGAACTTTTCTGTGTGTTGCAGGATGTTTAACATTTTCTCTTGCCTCTACCCTACATGCCAGTAGCAATCCCCCACTGACACTAATTGTGGTGACCAAAAATGTTTCCAGACTTTGCCAAATTTCCACTGGGGGAATTGAGAAAATTGCCCCCAGTTGAGAAGCACTAAAGATAGATATTTTATATAGAATATCAAAACACAGTCCACGAAAAGAAAAACATAATCAATTTGATTAATCAGAATTAAGAATTTTTGCTTTTCTAAAGAGACTGTGTAAAGTATGAAAAGACAAGCTACAGAGCGGCAGGACCTATCTGCAAATAACATGTCTGGTAGATGACTTGTATCCGGAATATATAAAGGACTTCCAAAATTCAATAATAAGAAAGCAAACCACCAAATAAAATTATTAGGCAAAACATTTGAAACAATCACTTTGGCCGGGTGCGGTGGCTCACACCTGTAATCCCAGCACTTTGGGAGGCTGAGGCGGGCGGATCATGAGGTCAGGAGATCAAGACTATCCTGGCTAACACAGTGAAACCCCATCTCTACTAAAAATACAAAAAATTAGCCAGGCACGGTGGCGGGTGTGAGGCTGAGGTAGAGAAAGGCTGAACCGGAGGCAGACTTGCATGAGCCGAATACACCACCTGGGGACACGAGACTCTGTCTCAAAAAGACTTCACCAAAACAATATGTGGATGGCAATTAAGCCCCATGAAAAGGTGCTCAATATTGTTAGTTATTAGAAAAGTTCAAATTAAAGCCACAATGATATACAACTGCCAAAGAATTAGAAGCTAGAACTAAAAAGGACTGGGCATACCAAGTGTTAGCAAGAAGGTGGAACAACTGAAACCCTCATACACTACTAACAGGAATGTAAAATATTACCACAACATTGGAAAACAGTTTGGCAGATTCTTTAAAATTTAAATATTCACCTACCATGTAATACAGCCATTCTATTCCTAGGTATTTACCTAAAAAAAAAAAAAGCATATATTCAAACAATAGTTCATAGATGCTTTATTATGCTCATAGCTGCTTTATTTGTAATAGCCAAAAACTGAAAAATAAAAATTCTACCAATAATTGAATGGATAGACAAATTGTAGTACATCTAACGAATGAAATACTAGTTGGCAATTAAAAAGAATTACCCATCTTTATATGCAATAACATAAATGGCTCTCAAATACGCTGAGTAAAAAAAGCCAAAAGAAAAAGACAACATAGGATACAATTTCATTTATGTTAAATTATAGAAAGTGCAAACTAATCTATAGTGACAAATAATTCAGCGGTTGAAGAGGAAGGGAGACAGGAAGAAACTAAAAGATTGAAAAGGGGTAAAAGCAGACTTTTGTGATAGATACAGTCATTATCTTATGTTGGTGGTTTTACAGCTATTCACATATGTCATAAACCTACCAATTTATACACTTTAAATGTGTACAGTTTATAGTGTGTCAATTATGCCTCAATAAAACCATTTTTCTAAAAAAAAAAGTACCTAAACAAAATCACATGTAATTCCTTTGATAGCTATAATATAAACATGTGATTTATGGTGAAAAAAAGGATAATTTGGGGAAGAATTGAAAGCAAAATTTTTTAAATGAAGGACAAACGTGTCATAGGCAATAAATAGTAACACATTTTTCAGCTGGTAATTTTGCTGCACTGTTTTATGAGAGAAATTTAACACTGTTAATTGTTAATTCACACTGTTAATTGTAAATTTTGCAACAGCACCATGATTCTATTCCATACTGATTTCTAGTGACTATGTGACGAGAATGATAATGACTCTAGAAGGGCAAATAACTTAGAATGTTTCCTCCAATGTCTCTTCAGTACACACATTTTTAAAGGACAGGATAATGAATGTTTCCCGGGTGAGGAGGAGGGACAGGAATTGAGGAGTTTAAATATTATAGATGAAAGGAAAGTCCCTGTCTTCCTCACCCCAATTGTGGAATTAATCTCCTTCATGAGGAGAGGCTGTCCACTATACACAAGAGAAACGGTCATTCTTAGAACCATCTTTTCTACGTTCATTATTTCCCAATCATTACCATTTAGAAAGAGCTTTGGATCATGGGGAAGAAAACAAAAACAAACAAACAAAAACACGTAAGGTTGGAAGCCAGACAGATTTGAATTTGAATCTTAGATATTTCACTCATTAGCTAAGCCTTGGTTTTTAATCTGTGGAATGGATAAATTAATGTCACTATTGCAGGATTATTGTGAAGATCAGAGAAAATTTGCATAAAGGATCAGAGGTGATAGGAAGAGAGAAGGCTGAAATTGTCTAAGCTTCTTCATATTCATTCATTCATACATTTATTTATTCATGTGGCCACTTTTTATTTTAGCCTGTACTATGTATCAGAGGTCAGACACTCCTCTAGATGCATGAGTCAATCATTGAAAAAGATGTAACCTTGTTAAATTACAGCAGAGAGACCCACAGTTAAAACAAATATGGTAAATAAATAAATTACATCTTTTGTTAGAAGGTGAAAAATTAAAGCAAGTTAAGGGAATTCAGTAGCACAAAAATGGGGCTAGTTTTAATTTTAAATTGGAGGAGGGAGTGTTCAGGGTAAGCCTCACTGAGATAGTGACATTTGACAAAAGAGATAAGGGAATTCTCATTGTGAATATTTGATGGCATGACATTCCAGGCAGAGAGAAAGCTAATGCAATGTCTTAAAAGCTAAAGAACACCAAAGAAAAACCATGAAAGACTAAGGAGAAGAAAGTAGATGAAGTTAGAGATATATGTGGGTGGTGGAGGGGGCGGAGAGAGGTGACTAGTAGAGATTGTAATGAGTCTTGTGCTATTGTAAGGACTGACTTTTGCTACAAGTGAAATAGAAAAAAATTTTGACTAGAGGAGTGACATAATCTGACTTATATTTTAAAAAGGTCACTCTGGCTACAATATTAAGACTAAAATGGGTAAGTATGAAAGCAGGAAGAATAGTTGAGAGGGTATTACTGGGCTCTAGGAGAGAAACAATAATGGCTTGGCCCTAGTTAGAGGAGGTGGGGTGGATATATTGTAAAGACAGAACCAATCCTTCTGTCTTTTTTGAGGACAACAGGCAAACCCTGAATGAAGCCAACAGTTTGAAGACCTCTTTCCTTCCTAGCCAGGCAGTAGACTGGTTTCAAAGAACTGTTTCTAGGATCCATGGTTGTGCATAAGCATGACCTTCCATAATTTGAAAATCCCTATAAGTTAATGCGACTATGCCTCATAATTCTGTCCAAAATTTTCCGAGAAATTGGAAAGGAAGCCAAGCATTCTTTAGCTTTTAAGCTGAGAGAATCCAAGGAGACAAAGTGGATATTTCCTGGTAGCAGTGATAGGGTCTAATAATCTGCTGCTGCTGCTATTGGCTTATAACAGGAGAGACACTGGTTCTCTCCGTCACGTTCACTGCTGCCTGAAATTATAGTGGTGTTCGTTCACTGTCCAGATTGCCCTCAGGAATGACAAATATTTTCGCCAGCTTTCAAAAGTACTACCAAAGGTGGCTTTCAACTGTCCATAGGTGTTAATCCAAAAACCACCCCCTATTAAAGATAGTGCACACAAATCATTCCAATTCCATTTTCTCAACCCAGGACAGTACTATGGCAACTGCACCTGAGATATAGTGAGAAGAACAAACACGTAACTATTCACCTGAGGGTCCAACAGTCTGTTCAAAGAAGAGCAACAAAACATTTAGCATAGTTCTTTATTTAAATAGAACCTCTGAGGAAGAACTTTTAAGGAAGAACATTTATAGGAAATATTTCTGAAAATAAAACACATCTTCACACTAAAAAACACTCTGCAGATATATTAGGGTATGGACACTTGAAATCTCAAATAGAGTATCCAGAGGAAGAAATACCACAAAAAGCAACACAAAAGCACTAACACATGGAAAATGTGAGTGAAGATGAGAGATGTAAAGGATAGTACAGGCAACTAATGTAACATTTGAAGAATATTAGTTCTAGCAGAAGGAAAAAAGACTACATGAAAAAGATGAAATGATCAAATAGTAAAATAAATTTTCTTCAAGCTAAATATTTAAGCTTGCAGATTAAAATGCCTCATCAAATTCCAAGTAATGTTGATGACAAAAGATTTATGTGAAGGCACAATCTGAATTTTTGAACTGTAAAATTATAAGTGTTACAAGCTTCCAGGTAGAAAGAACAAGTCACTAGCAAAGACTAAGAATCATTTGTGTCCAACTTCTTATCTGCTAGAAAGCAAAGGATTAATACTCAGACTACTGAGAAAAAAGGATGATAAACTAACCATTCTTTAGTCAGACCAGATACCAGTCTCCTGAAGAGAGAAATATATTTGTTAATAGTCAAATATTCAGAGAGTTTATCACCCACATTCATCATTTAAGGATAATAGTTTTAAAAAATTAAAGCACAGATTTGCTAGAGCTGAGAATTTGAGATAAGGAAAATAAAAAGAAAGAAAAGATTAGTAATAAACCTAGCAGTACAAATGAAGCTAAATCTGAAAGGATAATGATACACTATCTGTCAGGAATATGGAATATAACTTTCTAAGAAATTATACAACTTGTGAAGAAATAAAATATTAAACTACCTTAGTAAAATCTAGAAGTATAATTAGGAGCTGGAAAGAAGAAGGCAGAGTAGTTCTGAATGTTTCAGTAGACTAAGGAGATGTGGATGAAAGGAATAGGGGTCCGAAACACTAAATTATCAGACTGAGGAGTATGGCGAGGAAATGGGTTGTCACAGAAAAAATACTTTGTATGATTTGGGGGAATGATTTAACTGTTTAGGCCTTGTTTGTTCCATTTATTCGGCAAATATTCAACGAATATAAATAGGATGTCATTTATATGTCACACACTTTTCTGTGAGTTGAAGGCACACCATTTGAACAAAACACACAATTTCTATCCTGTTGTGTCTCCAATTTTAATTAAAAAAAGAGAATAAACTGAGAGATAAACTGTTTAGAGAAACAGAGCGTCATAAGGGAGAGCCATATGGATATGGACATAAAAATAATCAGGCATAAAAGAGACCAGACTAGGTACTTCCTTGAAATTCTTGCTTGTCATACAAAGTATGATTAGTGTAAACGTTTGCCAGAATACAAATAACATAGTTTTGATATGACCACATTTACCAATACTTAACATAATAATCACCAAATTTTATAAGAAAAAATGTAGAAATGACTCTAGAACCTACTGGGAAAATCCAAGGGACCTCCAAAATAAAATGGCTGCGAACTCAGCTGCAAACTGTTTCCTACAACTATAAAACTTTGTATTACTTTCCACTCAAATAAAAATAAGTCTTCAACTTGACTCTTACCTCGTATTGGTAAATTTTAGTAAATAATTAAGAAAATAAAATTCTTAAATGACTGTATGAGTGAATAAATAACATGCATATAACCACTCCCAACTCTAAATACCACAGAATAGAAACAACAGCTTTTTATTTAATAAGATCCAATTCACGCTTAGGATCTTCACTTTCAGGTACTTTTTCAGAATTTGTGTTTTTTTCTTTACCAATGTTCCCCACAGAAAATGAGTTCAAGTTTCTTTTCAGTCATTAATCAACCAGCAAAAAAGAAAATGTGTAATATATGCAAATTGAAGTATTTTATGTAAGATTTTTTACTGTGTCTTGTCTATGAATAGAAAGATGTAGGCCGGGCGCAGTGGCTCACGCCTGTAATCCCAGCACTTTGGGAGGCGGAGGCGGGCGGATCACGAGGTCAGGAGATCGAGACCATCCTGGCTAACACAGTGAAACCCTGTCTCTACTAAAAATACAAAAAATTAGCCGGGCGAGGTGGCGGGCGCCTGTAGTCCCAGCTACTCGGGAGGCTGAGGCAAGAGAATGGTGTGAACCCCAGGGGGCGGAGCCTGCAGTGAGCCGAGATCGTGCCATTGCACTCCAGCCTGGGCGACAGTGAGACTCTGTCTCAAAAAAAAAAAAAAAAAAGAAAGATGTATGTATATGTATATTTACATGCAATATCACCTATTTAGCTTGTTTCAGTAGGTTTCAGTAGTCTTACTTAATGTTCTGGTTTTTTATTTCTCTTCATGTAGATAAAATAATATGTAAGAAAAATGAGTTATATTTTTCTATTAAAATTTTTTAGCCAAAACTACAACACAGACTGGAGGAAAATATTTTCAACATAATCAGCTGAAAAACAGAACCTAGAATATATAAACTTCATCAAATTTATACAAAAGATAAATAATAGTATACTGTCCAACAGCATACTATGCACGACTAAAATGAAAGAATGAACAACTTCTAGACATAACAACATTGGTAAACATATAATCATGTTGAGTTAGAATGGCCAGTTCTAAAAGTTTATTACCATTTGGCATAATGTATGTAAACTTAAAATCTGAACTAACAATCCTATAAATGTTGATAGAATATATGCCTTTAAAAAGGGAGGTACAAGGATTGACTGTAGAAATGGACATTCAGCTGTATCTATAATTTTCTTTTTTAAATGACAAATGTGACAAAATGTAAACATCTTTAAAATCTAGGAAAAAAGTATTTTGGGCTAATTAAAATATTATACAATTATTAAATATTAAGTCATCTTGCTTTTAAACTTTGTGTCATAAAATATTGTCTATGTTGTTTTGAGTTATTCTAAGGAGCAAGCAAAAAGTGTATTATTATTCCTGAAAAAATGTGGTAGTTGACACCATTTTTTTGGCTTCTCAAATACTAGATCTGTAATTTTATCTTCAATAAAAAAGTGCTTCTATGCTTCATGAAGCTAGAAATCAATTGGAAGAATTTAGAAAAATTCCCAAATACATGGAAATTAAACAAGTTCCTGAACACTAAATAGGGCAAAAATAAAATTTAAAAATTATCTTGACACAAACAACAATGGAAATACAGCATATCAAACTGTATATGATGCAGTGAAAGCAGTTCTAAGAAGGAACCTGATAGCAATAAATGCCTACATCAAAAAAATAAAGATCTCAAATAAACAACCTAACATTACCTACACAAAAACGAGAAAAGGAAGACCGTAAGCTCAAAGGGAGTAGAAAGAAGAATGTAATAAAGATCAGAGCATAAATAAATGAAATGGAGACTAGAAGAACAATATAAATTTTTTTTTTTTTTTTTTTTCTGAGACAGAGTCTCACTCTGTCGCCCAGGCTGGAGTGCAGTGGCACAATCTTGGCTCACTGCAAGCTCCGCCTCCCGGGTTCACGCCATTCTCCTGCCTCAGCCTCCCGAGTAGCTGGGACTACAGGAACCCGCCGCCATGCCCAGCTAATTTTTTATGTTTTTAGTAGAGACGGGGTTTCACCATGTTAACTAGGATGGTCTCAATCTCCTGACCTCGTGCTCCGCCCGCCTCGGCCTCCCAAAGTGCTGGGATTACAGGCGTGAGCCACTGCTCCCGGCCGAAAAAAAATTAACAAAAGTAAGAGTTGTTTTTTTGAAAAGGTAGACAAAATAAATCATTAGCTAGACTAAGAAAGAGAGAAAAGTCAAATAGATAAAATTAGAAATTAAAAAGACAACTAATATCGTAAAAAGTACGGTAACAGAGTACTATGAACAATTATGTATCAACAATTTAGGAAGCTTAGAAGAAATGAATAAATTCCTAGACACATACAACCTACCAAGACTGAATTATGAAGAAATAGAAAATATGAATAGACCAATAATGAGTAATGAGATTGAATTAGTAATAAAACTATCTCATCAAAGAAAAGTCCAGGACTTGATGGCTTTATTGCTGAATTCTACCAAACATTTAAAAACCTAACACCAGTTCTTCTCAAACTATTTCAAAAGATTGAAGAACAAAAAATTTTTCCAAATACACTTTATGAGGCCAACATTAACCTGACAACAAAGCCAAACAAGGATATGACAAGAAAAAAAAATTACAAGTCACTATCCTTGATTAACGCAGAAATAAAAATTCTCAACAAAATACTAGCAAATCAAATTCAAAAGGACATTACCAGGATCATTTATCACGACCAAGTGGGATTTATCCCAGGAATGCAAGGATGATTTAACACATGCAAATCTATGAATGTGAAATACCACAAGTGATATTATTTTATATATAGGTTTTTGTTCACCTTCCTGGCTCATAATTCTCATAGCCCTTATTACAGTCTTTTGTTATAATGGTAGGTATGTTAAACCTCAGGGGCAGGCATCTGGAAACAATCTCTCTGACCTTTTCCTGCTCTCTAGAGTGGCAAGGTAGGACTATAATTTGACTGTAGGTCTTAAGACTCTCCCTAGAGAGGATTTCACCCTATACCCTTAGGGAAGGAAGGCTGACTTATGAAGCTTCCATGAAAACCCAAGAGGACTGGATTAGGCGAGCTTCTAGATAACCATGGAGGTTCCTGGAGGCTGGCATACCCAGGGACATGTACTCCTTACCCCCTACCTAGCCCTATACATGTCTTTACTGTAGTTATTGTAATATCCTTTATAGTATACTGGTCGATGTGTTTCACTGAGTTATGTTAGTCACTTCAGCAAATTAATCAAGTTCAAGGAGGTGGTCTATCTACAGGTAGATAGT
Source organism: Hylobates moloch (assembly GCF_009828535.3). Classification (NCBI taxonomy): domain Eukaryota; kingdom Metazoa; phylum Chordata; class Mammalia; order Primates; family Hylobatidae; genus Hylobates; species Hylobates moloch. The sequence goes on along the minus strand of NW_026652276.1, from coordinate 54,081,355 downwards.
GTCAGAATTGAATTGGAGAATACTCAGCTGGTGTCTAATACTTGTTAATGGGCAAAATAAACCACATATTTGATCACAGAAGTCTTCTGTATTGGTTGTTGTGGTGTGAGGGCACAGGAAAAACAAGATTTTAGTATTTTTCCCAAACATCACATCAACAGCATATAGGACAAAAACCATATAATCATCTCAATAAATGCAAAAAAATTGACAAATTTAACTTTTTCATGATGAAAATCACTATTAATAAATTAGATAGAGAGGGAATATACTTCAACACAATAAAGGCCATATGTGACAAGCTCAGATCTAACATCAAACTCAATGCTGAAAATTTGAAAGTGTTTCCTCCATGATCAGAACAAGACAAGGGTGCTCCTTCTCGCTACTTCTTTTCAGCATAACACTGGAATCCTAGCCAGAACAATTAAGCAAGAGAAAGAAATAAAAGTCTCCACTTCAGAATAGAAAAAGTTAAATTGTGATTTTTTTTTGAGGCGGAGTTTTGCTCTTGTCGCCCAGGCTGAAGTGCAATGGTACAATCTCTGCTTACTGCAACCTCTGTCTCCTGGGTTCAAGCGATTCTCCTGCCTCAGCCTCCTGAATAGCTGGGATTGCAAGTGCCCACCACCATGCCCAGCTAATTTTTGTATTTTTTTAGTAAAGACGGGGTTTCACGATGTTGGCCAGGCTGGTCTCAAACTCCTGACCTCAGGTGATCCACCTGCCTCGACCTCCCAAAGTGCTGAGATTACAGGCGTGAGCCACCGTGCTTGGCCAAATTGTCATGGTCTTATATATAGAAAACACTAGACTCCACCAAAATCTGCTAGAACTAATAAATTCAGTAAAGTTACAAGGTACAAAATCAACATATAAAAATCAGTGATGTTTCTATACAATAAACACAACCTATTCAAAAAGAGAAATCAAGAAAGCAATTCTATTTACAATAGCTACAGAAAAAATAAAATATGAATAAATTTAACCAAGAAAGTGAAAGAACTGTATGCTGAAAACTGTAAAACATTGTTGAGAGAAATTAAAGAAGACACAAATAATTGAAAAGATATTTCATGTTCATAACTTAGAAGAGATAATATTGTTAAAATGTCCATACTACTCAAGGCAATCTACAGATTCAGTATAACCCTTATTAAAATTCCAATGACATTTTTTACAGAAATAGAAAAAAATCTTAAAATTCATATAGAACCGTAAGAGAGCCCAAATAGTCAAATCAATATTAAGTAAGAAGAGCCAGGTGCAGTGGCTCTCACCTGTAGTCCCAGCACTTTGGGAGGCCGAGGCAGGCAGATCATGAGGTCAGGAGTTTGAGACCAGCCTGGCCAACATGGTGAAACCCCATCTCTACTAAAAATACAAAAAATTAGCCAGGTGTGGTGGTGGGAGCCTGTAATCCCAGCTACTCAGGAGGCTGAGGCAGGAGACGCACTCGAATCCGGGAGGTGGAGGTTGCAGTGAGGCGAGATTGTACCATTGCACTGCAGCCTGGGCAACAAGAGTGAAACTCTGTCTCAAAAAAAAAAAAAAAAAAATTGAGTAAAAAGAACAAAGCTAGAGGCATCACACTACCAGACTTTAAAATGTACTGCAAATCTATAGTAATCAAAACAGCATGATACTATTATAGCATATGGACACATTCAGAAATGAAACTTAATAGAGAGCTCATAAATAAATCCATGCATTTGAAATCAATTGATTTTTGACAAAGGTGCCAATAACACACAAAGGGAAAAGGGAAAAGACTTTCTTCAGTAAATAATGTTGGGACAACTGGATATCCATATGTAGAAGAATGAAACTAGACCTTTTTTTCCACACCAAATACAAAAATCAACTCAAAATTGATTAAAGACTTAAATGTAAGATCTGAAACTGTAAAACTACTAGAAAAGAACATGGGGAAAACTCCATGACATTGGTATAGGAAATACATTTTTGGATATGAATGCAAAAGCACAGGCGACAAAAACAAAAATAGGCAAATGGGATTATATCAAACTAAAAAGCTTCTGCACATTCAAGGAAAAAATCAACAGAGTGAAGAGGCAACATACAGATTGAGAGAAACTATTTGCAAACCATACCTCTGATAAGAGATTAATATCCAAAATATATAAGAAACTCAACTCAATATTATTTTTAAAAAACCAAATGATTCATTTTTAAAATGGGCAAAGGTCTTGAGTAGACATTTCTCAGAAGACATACAAATGGGCAGCAGGTATATGAAAAATATGCTAAACACCACTAATCATCAGAAAAATGCAAATTAAAACCACAAGACAGATGATGGGTTGACAGGTGCAGCAAACCACCATGGCACATGTATACCTATGTAACCTGCATGTTCTGCACATGTATCCCAGAACTTAAAATAAAATAAAAAATAAAAAAACAGATATCATCTCATACTTGTTAAGATGGCTATTATCAAAATACAAAAGACAATAAATGTTGACAAGGTTGTGATGAGAAGGAAACCATTGGACGGTGATGCAGATAATGTAAATTAGTATAGCTACTATAGAAAACAGTATGAAGCTTCCTCAAAAAATTGAAAATAAAACTACCATATAATCCAGTAATCTCACTACTGGGTATGTATTTAAAGAAAATGAAATCAGTATGTGAAAGAGATACCTGAACTCTCATTTTCATTGCAGCATTATTTATGACAGCCAAAATATGGAATCAACCTAAGCATCCATCAACGTATGACTAGATAAAGGAAATGTGAGATCTATATGTATAACAGACATACAATGGAATACTATTGTACATATAATAGACATATATTATATATTGGATACATATAAAGGAATATCATCCAGATTTAAAAAGAAGGGATTCCTGACATTTGAGAAAACATGGATGAACTTGGAGAACATTACATTAAGTGAAATAAGCCAGGCACAAAAAGACAAATACAGCATGATCTCACTTATATATGGAATCTAAAAAAGTTAAATTCATAGAAGTAGAGAGTAGAATGGTGGTTACCAGAGGCTAGGGTGAGGGGTGAGGGGTGAGGGTGGGGAGATGTTGGTTAAAGGATACAAAATTTCAGTTATATAGAAGGAATAAGTTCAAGAGTGCTATTGTACAACATGATGACTATAGTTAATAACAATATATTCTCAAAAATTGCTAAGAGAGTAGATGTTGTGTTGTCACCACAAATGTGATAAGTGTGTGAGGTAATGCATATGTTCATTAGCTCAGTGTAGCCATTCTGCAATGTATACGTATTTCAAAACAGCATATTGTACATGATCAATACATAAAATTTTTATCTGTCAATTAAATAACAATCATAATAGCTATAGAAAGTACAAATACAATAAACATTCTTGCCAAGAAGCTTATAAAACCACCAATAAAGTTAACATATATAGTTTACGAAGGGAAAATAAAAACAAAATAGTATATCTATGCTCCAGAAAGTTCATTCTTATATTTTGTTTTATGAGGATATTTTAAAAATGCAATCAGAAAAATATAGTATCTAATTCTGTGTTAAAGTTGAATGTGCCCATATAAAGAATTAAAAGTGAACATTTTTCTACTTAAAATCATAGCACATTCCACTTTGTCTATCTGCTCTCAGTTTCATTCTCCAACTTTTTCTCCTTCTTATCTATATCAGAGGAAACTAAATTTTCCAGAACCCCTTGCCCACTGGCTTTCAACTAGTGCCAACCAATGGGACACACTCAATAGAGATAGGAAGGCAGGATAAAATGAGAAGTCAAGGTTTTTCACTCCACAGTTTTTCCCTGTAGCTGTCTACCTCTACTGTTATCTCCAGCGATGGCCAGTTTTTCTCAGTGGCTCCATTACCCACCAAACAACCCTTTACTGCATGAATGGAGGTCTGTTGTGTAGTGTACTTCCAGCTTCTCCCAGGTAGTCCTGGCTTCTAAGATCCAGTAATGTGGCCTTCTGGGTTTATTCTTTCAGCATAATCATGGTAACAACTTCCTGCCATTACAGATTTCTGGATTGTCTTATCCTTTGTTTGGATTTTTTAGCTCTAATTTCAACTGTGTCAACATTCTCTTTGTTAAATTCTCTCTGTTTGAAATCCAAAAGTGGCTTCTGTTTCTCTGACTTGATTCCAATGGGTACATCAGCACTGCCAAAAACAAAAAACCAATAACTGAACCTACATTGCAATTATAGAACCTGTACAAATGACAAGCATAAAATATGTGGTGAATAAAATATAAAACTCTTTCTTTGGGAGCTCTTATTCAATTCAAGGGAGGGGCCAACTTTCCCAGACCCTTTCATTATCTGTACCTAATTCATTGTGAATGTCATTAATTTATTTCTTCACTCATTGTATTAGGGTTCTCTAGAGGAATAGAATTAATGGGATATATATATATATATATACACACACACACACATACACATATATACACACACACACACACACACATATATATATATATGTAAAGGAGAGTTTATTGAGTATTAACTCACACGATCACAAGGTCCCACAATAGGACGTCTGGAGGCTGAGGAGCAAGGAGAGCCAGTCCAAGTTCCAAAACTGAAGAACTTGGAGTGCAATGTTCGAGGGCAGGATGCATCCAACATGGGAGAAAGGTGTAGGCTGGGAGGCTAGGCCAGTCTCTCTTTTCACATTTTTCTGCCTGCTTATATTCTAGCTGCATTGGCAGCTGATTAGATTGTGCCCACCCATATTAAGGGTGGGTCTGCCTTTTCCAGCCCACTGACTCAAATGTTAATCTCCTTGGGCAACACCCACACAGACACACCCAGCATCAATACCTTGTATCCTTCAATCCAATCAAGTTGACACTCAGTATTAACCATCATACTCATCTATTCATTCATTCCATAAAACATTTAATGAGAAACCACCTTGTCCTTGAATAATCTCCTGAGGATATAGAAATGAACAAAACAAAGTTGCTGCTCTTATCATCTTTGGAAGTAGAACTTTCTAAAGTGTTATCAAAAAATGAAGTAATGTAATTCTTATTTGGCTTTAAAATTAATGAAATAAAATTAACAATAGCTATTTTATTAGTGAAGGTTAGCAAAAAAAGTATAATTATTCTATAATTAGGATTTCAAATTTAGCATGACCATTCCTAGTTGGAGTAGATAGTTAGAATTTTTCATTTCCATCAAGAAGTTCTTCTTTAATATGGTGTATTTCAGTACATGACCAAAAACTTGTTTCACTAAAAGTACAAAGTTAAATTTCCACACTTGTTGTCACAGGAGTTTCAGTTTACTCAAAAGAACTGCTGCCTTTTGATATCATAACCTATGCATGAAGCATTCTCATTCTTTTAATAGAATGACCCCTCATCTATTAGTGTAGTAGATAACATTAGAACTCAGAGATATTCGTCTCAGATATTCATGTCAGTTTAAAGCTGCTGGAGAAAATATAATTACACATATTTATAATAAAGGTGATTTTTATTCATTGTTTTTATTTGCCACCTTGCATTTTTTAATAAAGTGGCTTATTAATACCACTAGTCATACAAACTACTTCACTCAGTTGAATTTTAAACAGCAGTATGATTTTTAGCTTTGAATATAGTCTATTTGATTATTTGTTTATGACACTGTTACTATGTGTTTTACTCCAATGTGCTTTCACTTTATTTTTTGGACACCATGTGTAAATTTCAAGAGAGAAAGAGTGTGATAGCTCAAAAGTGATATTTGACAAGTTTTGCATTCTAGTACCCTACAATATTTAGTACCCTAGTGATATTAAAAAAATGTTTGATGTGGGAATGCTTTAAAGTGCCTTTAAGATTTCAGACTTCATTATACCCTGTTTTATGAGAAAAACACCAAAATAATAAAAAAGTAGTTCCTCAAGACATAGCTATCTAGCTGAGAAAATATTTTTGGAGTACTTATGCATAAGACATTGCTGTGTTCAGTTTATTTTTCTTTATGGTATTTTTATGCATTCAATATATACTTTGCTTCCACTTTAGTTTCACCATATTAGTTGCTATTGGATACAAAAGTGAATCAGATAAAATTACTATCCTCAAGAATCACCTACTCAGGGGGAGGACCAGACATTAACATAAAGTGTTACTTTTGTAAAAATGGTATGTAAAAGGCAAAGTGTTGGCACAAAAAAGAACGAGGAAGTTTGCGTGGGGAAAGTGAGGAGATAGAGATATGTATCATCATTAAAACCTCCATAGAAACTTAACTGTGATCTTTGTGCTAGGCTTTGACATATAATTTTACTCAAAAGGGCATAAATATATGAAGTAACCAAACAATATGATATGTCTGGGTCATATAAGTGGCTTTTTATTAATAGACCAAAATGGAAGCAAAAAGGGCAGCGAAGTTCAGGGTGAAATATCATGGAATTCTTATAGCATCCTTCCTGTCTTTTTTAATTAGGAATCTTTTGGTTTCAAAAACCAGAATCTCTAAACTCCATAAGCTGTGTATTGAAAATGACTCCATTTCATCATGTAACTGAAATACCCAGGGCTAATATCAGAAGAAGAATCTGAGACTAGATCCAGATGACCTCATTTATTAAAGGCAGTATTTTAGCAATCATAGAAAATTGCTGGAGATTCAGGTGATGTACAAAAGGATTTAAGGGAATTAGTCAGCTTACCCTAGGCTTCTTATGACTGTGGGACTGAGACAATGTGGACACCACTGCCTCAGCAAGAACACAGTCACTGGTGAGGAAACCAGGGAGATCTGATTAGCCATGCTCTCTGAACAGCCACTAAGCTGATTTCTTTCATTATCCTTTGCTGCCTTTATATTCTTTGAGGTTATAAATGTAAAATCTAACTTCTAAAAGAGTTGAAGTGTTCATTAAAGTATTCATTTTCACAATGTGTCAAAGCTAGTGCTCTCTATGAGATTAATTCTCTTCTCAAGAAAATTTAAAATGCCATTACCTTCTCGATCACTCAAAGGACAGATGAAGAAGCATGAACAAATTTAGTAACATTTTTATTAAGACCAACTAGCATCTTCATTGGTTACAATATTTTCTCTACATCCCAAAGGACTTGTGTATATTATATATTTTATGACTGACATTTGGAGTCCATAAATTTGCTACACAAATTAATATGCAAAAGCTCTTAATTTTGTGCAAAAGTCATCTTAATTATGTTATAACCACTTTAGAAGATAGGCTATATTGTTATAATTTCCTAACCATAGCCTCTACTACAAAGGTATTTATTTTTTCATCAATTACATAGAGAGTATATACTGAGTCAGACAATGTTCCAATTGTTAGAAAGAGAAAGATGATTCAAACACTATTTCTTACCACAAATTTCAGATTAAATGTTTAGCACTACTGTTTACCACAAGTTAATATTAAAGCAAGAGTCATAATGAGTTTACTGAAGTGCAGTCAAAGAAAGACTATGGTTAGCGTATGAAAAAGTAGATCACACAGAAAGAAAGAAATGTTATTCTATGGTAGAGGAGGAAATTCTCAGGACAATCTCACAGATTAGCTTCTTTAGACCAAATAATGTAATATAAATTAGAGTTTAGAGAGGAAGGAAAATAACACTTCAGTATCTCTTTCTCTCTCTCTCCTTCTCTCTCTCATATATCTATTTAGTGTGGATCTGCTGATTACATTTTCTTTCAGGTTCTTTTTATCTAAAAAAATGATTTCCCTTTTTCTTTTTGAAGATAATTTTACTAGTATAGGATTCTAGGTTGAAATCATTTTATTTCATCACTATTAAGATGTCATGCCATTATACCCTGATTTCCATAATTTTTACTAAAAAATCATGTGTACTTTTTTGTTGCTCTTTTAAAGATAATGTGCCTTCTCCTACCCCCTTAATACTTTTAAAAGTCATCTTTGGAATTTTGTTTCCATTTATTCTCATATAATTGTCCAAATGAGGTTTTTTTTAAATAAAATTTCTAAATGAGTTTAGCAAACTTCTCAAATCAGTTTTGGAAAATGTCAACTAGTGTTGTTTCAAATACTGCATTTCCTCTGCTCTCCTAAAATCACAGTGCTAGTAAGTTCTTAGAGTTAGGATTTGATTACAACTAAGATAATATGAGTTTATTTGCTATATTTTTTTATTTTTATTTTTATTTTATTTTTTGGAGAAGAGTCTTGCTCTGTTGCCCAGGCTGGAGTGCAGTGGTTCAATCTTGGCTCGCTGAATCCTCTGCCTCCCGGGTTCAAGCGATTGTTCTGCCTCAGCCTCCTGAGTAACTGGGACTACAGGCACACGCCACCACACCTGGCTAATTTTTGTATTTTTAGTAGAGACAGGTGTTCACCATATTGGCCAGGCTGGTCTCGAACTCCTGACCTCATGATCCGACTGCCTCGGCCTCCCAAAATGCTGGGATTACAGGTGTGAGCAACTGTGCCTGGCCTTTGTTATATTTTTAACTTCTATGCTAAAAATATACAATGACCTTCTCTATGTCTGCATTTGTTCAAAAGATTCAGTTTTGTTTAAATTTTTCTCAAATATTTTTAAATTGTATTTTAAGGTATCTTCAAACAAAGCAACGAGTTCAAAAACAATCTTGATTTTATTTAAATTGATATTTTTTCCAAAAAACTCAAGATATGTGCTAAATATGTAGGGGGTGTATGTGCGTGGGCATGTGTGTGTGTGTGTTCAATTTATTAACTGCTGCAGATATGTTAGAATGGGATTTTCCTATTTAAGTAGCATTTCCTGACTTTGACATTAGTATCTTTTTATCTACATATAAGAATTTTACAAATTGTATTTGAAGTCCTTCCTACATTACTCCTGATGACTTTTATTTTAAACAGGTTCTCATTTTCTAAGAGGGTGTTTTTAATATACCATCTCATTATATGACCCAGAAGTTTATAACAGACTTAGTGTTTCTATCATATACTATCTAAGAAAATGATTTGAAATATAGAAAATGGGAAAGATTTCTATTTGTATCATTACATAGAAAACATCACAATATAATATTAATAGAGAATTATTATTTGTTCCAAGATGTTTTAAGACCAAGAAGAAAATGAATGATTATTTTTAGAGTAGTATTTGAATTAACAAAGTATTATGCTAATAGACTATGTATTATACACTAACATATCTGGAAAAAAAAATATCCAAAATATTTTCAAATATTTAGATTTCCTCTGAGTGACAATACCATTTCTTTTAAGCATTTTATACAGTTTTTGGTGTATTTAGTGTCAAATTTCTTAATGAAGGATTAATTAATCGAACATGAAAATATTTTGTCAAATTTTAAGATTGTGTTTAGTTGAAACCAGAGGGTGACATGCAATAAGAAGAATGAAAAAATAAGCTTAAATATTTTGACAATTGCAAATGTGAGAATGTTTTCTTACCAAAAACAAAGTGGCAAAATTTCAATGTTTAATTTTATTTGGAAAAGAGTAAATTATCTTACTGAATTATCGTAATTATATAAATTCCCACATGCAGTCTCTAATTTGATGTTTATTTATCAGTTTTATCATAAATAGTTTCTATACCAAAATCCTTCATATTTAAAATATAGACGCCAATTAAAGTTGTAGAATTTTTTTGACTATTATTTATGGAAATAATTTGTAGACCTTCTCTATTAAATTACGCTTTTAAGTGGTATTTTTCCGAAGAATATATTTTGTGCTGATTCTAATCAATATATCATGTGATTGAAATAACGTACCTATTTCAGTTGAGAATCTAATGAATCAAGTCTGTATGACTCATTTAATTTTGAAGACATTGAGTTGTGTCATAATCTTGGGACCTCGGCTCCAAAGTATCCTATAACCTCATAAGAACAGAGGCTTAACCAAGGCTGGGAGCAGAATGGCTAAATGGAATGTTTTGCTGGCCATTATGGGTGCAGTCAGCAATTCAAAAATTTATATGTAAAAGATAACTAAAGAATTAACAAATACATCAATACTTTTAATTATTGACATATTAATTCCAACTACTAGAAATAAGGGCAGAAACCAAACATAGGATGGAAAATGTGAGCTGTTACCCAGAATAACCAGAGAAATATTGGGCCTGAATGTAGTCCCCAACCACTAGATACAAAGTGCATCTTCCTATAAGAGGAAAGAAGTGTTTTAGTTCAGAGCAATCTGGCGAGATAGAATTGAGATCTCAAAGGAATATTTAATTCCACTAGGTGAAAATATAAACTGTTAACAGAAGAAAAAACATAATGGAAGAACAAGAATCATGAACAAAAAAGTAGATTTGAAAAAAATAGAAATTCTGAATATAAAAAATATAGATACTGCAATTTAATACTACATTGATAGTTAAAACAGAAAACATGATGTGACAAGAAGGAATTATTTAATTAAAAGATAGAGAATGCTGCAAATATAAGACAGTATTTAAGTGGAGAAGGCTAATATATGATTAAAAAAAAGTTCCAGAAAAAGAACAGAGATATACAGGACAAAACGATAAATAAAATTGTTTTCCATGTAATTGATAAGCTGATCCCAAAATAAATAGAAAAGCAGAGTCTAATCTAGACAAGACAAACTTGTAGAAAAGTAGAATAAATAAGAGGAGGAGAAGATAAGCTTAAAAAGGAATAAAAAACCTGTAATCCTAGCACTTTGGAAGGCCGAGGCAGGCAGATCAGGAGGTCATGAGATCGAGACCATCCTGGCTAACACGGTGAACCCTGTCTTTACTAAAAATACAAAAAATTAGCCGGGCATGGTGGCGGGCGCCTGTAGTCCCAGCTACTCTGGGGGCTGAGGTAGGAGAATGGCGTAAACCCGGGAGGCGGAGCTTGCAGTGAGCCGAGATTGTGTCACTGAGCTCCAGCGTGGGCGACAAAGCGAGACTCTGTCTCAGAAAAAAAAAAAAAAAAAAGGAATAAAAAAGAAAAAGTAGAATTTTAAAAGAGAAGAAAAGGAAGAAGAGAAAGAAAGCAGGCGATTTCTATTTAAAGATAAGTTTATGGTAATTAAAACAGTGTAGTATTGATAAATGAAAAAATAAGCAAACAATAGAAAAGAATAAAGCACATACAATCAGATCCACAAATATGACACTGTAGTATGTAAGTTACAGGGAATTACATACTAGTGGAGAAGAAGTCACTCCACTTAATGGCACTAGAATAATTGGCTATCCAAATGAATAAAAAGAAAATTTAGAATCTCATTTCAGATCAGACATAAAAATTCATCCCAGGTAGGCTAACACACAGAACTTTAAAATATCCAAACAGTTTTAAATGCCTTAATTTTTTTAAGTTGCTAAAAGATACAGCATCAAAAATCTATTTTATAAGCATCATTTTATTCCATCCCACATGACTTCAAATCATTCTCTAACAAAACTTTTTTATATGCATGCATGCTTTTCTTCTGTTTTTTAAATTATAAACTAGTTATTAAAATATACATTCTAAAATTCTCCACTTTTAAATTAATTGAGTAACTTTTTTCATTATTCAGCATTTAAAATATCAAATAAGGATAGCTTACATGTGTTGGTTACAGCTACAAGTCAACTTTTTCAAATGATTCATTGGATAATATATTTATGTTTTAAAAAATTTGATTTCTTTCTCCATCTATCATTCTCATGTAGGAGGTCAGATGCAACACTGGAGGCAGAACTCAGACACCAGACCAAATTGAGGACTAGCGAAAACATGGCCAGGGAAGAAGTAGCTCTCCATAAGACATATATGCCAGTGTGCCATGCCAGTTCATTGCCATTGCAACACCTGGAAGTTACTACCCCTTTCCATGGCAATGACCTGGCCATCTGGATGTTACCAGCCCTTTCTTAGAAATTTCTGTATAATCCACCTCTTAGTTTGCATATAATTAAAAGTGGATATAAATATGACTGCAGAACTGCCATTCAGCTGCTACTCTGAGCAAACTGCCTACAGGGTAGCCCTGCTCTACAAGGAGCAGTATCCCTGCTGCTGCTGTACATTGCCACTTCAATAAAAGTTCCTGTTTAACACCACCAGCTTGCCCCTGAATTCTTTCCTGTGTGAAGCCAGGACCCTCCCTAGCTAAGCCTCAATTCTGGGACTTGCTTGTCCTGCATCAATTCTAAAGCAATACATTTTTGGATATATTCTTTAAGAACACCCTTAAATCTTCATATAAATACCTGCATCTTCCTCTCATCCCTGGTCTTCACAAAGAAATCTCTTTTTACGGTCTCCTTGTGAGCTTCTTTGCTGTTTTCAAATGCCATGTATTTTGGTTATCTGTTGCTGTAAACAATCTCCCCCAAAACTGAGTGGATTAAAACAATAATTATTTAATTATCACTTAAAATACTCTTGGTAAGACATTTGAACAAGGCATAGTGGGTTTGGATGGTCTCAGCTTTATATGATGTCTGCTGGGCAGAATTAATACATGATTTATCAGGCCAGTGCAAAAAGAAGAAGCTGGACTTGTTCATAAATTATTATGCAGAGCATTAAGCCAAGCACAGAAACCATAAAGCATGGGAGCCTTCCATGTAACTGCTCAAGTGGCACATCTATAAAGCCTGCCCTGCTGCTGGTCATGAAACATTCACAATGGCTTTTACATAACATGCCTGATACCCCAGCTGGGATGGTTCAAAAAACTGGAGGCTGGTTAGCATGGCTTAACTTGGAGCATATGTCTTGGATTTTGCCCTTCCTGTCAGCTGGGTTTCTTGGTTCTGCTATATAGTTGTAGGACATTTTCCTCTCCACACAGCATCCCCACCTGGCCTGTCACCCTGGTTGAGGCTTCTCATATTCTGGATGCTGGGTTCTAAGAGGAAGAAAGTGAAAGCCGCCTGTACTTTTTAAACCTGCACTTAGAAGTTCTCTGCATTTTATGGGATAAAGCACTTCGCAAAGACAGCCAAGATTCAAGGAGAGGGTAAATAAACTACGTATTGATGTGCAAGCAGAAAAGTGATGTGAAAGAGAAGGACTTTGGGGGACTATCATGTTACTTGCATAATATGAGATATGAGAAGTACTATTAAAAAATAGTCACAGAGCTCAGCATTTGAATGCAGATCTGTTTCATTTCAAAGTCCACATTCTTTCCACTACTACAAACTTTCTCTCAAGAATTAGGGGCTAGATTTTATTTTAAGATTCAAATCAGGCTGGGAGGGGTGGCTCACGCCTGTAATCCCCGCACTTTGGGAGGCCAAGGGGGGTGGATCACGAGGTCCAGAGTTTGAGACCAGCCTGACCAATATGGTGAAACACCATTTCTACTAAAAATACAAAAATTAGCCTGGCATGGTGGTGCTCCCCTGTAGTCCCAACTACTCAGAAGGCTGAGGCAGGAGAATTGCTTGAACCTGGAAGATGGTGGTTGCAGTGAGCTGAGATCCACCACTGCACTCCAGCCTGGGTGACAGAGAGAGACTAGTCTTAAAAAAAAGAATCAAATCAGAATATAAAGGCACATTGTTATGGATTTTTTTTTTTCAGAATCACAGTATACAAAATGTATACTCACCAAATTTAGTTAATGTGCAATGACCTGATGTTTTCAATTGGAACGATAAGAATTTTTTTTTTTTTTTTTGAGGTGGAGTTTCACTCTTGTTGCTCAGGGTGGAGTGCAATAGCCCAATCTCAGCCCACCGCAACCTCCGCCTCCCAGGTTTAAGTGATTCTGCTGCCTCAGCCTCCCGAGTAGCTGAGATTACAGGCATGTGCCACCACACCCACCTAATTTTGCATTTTAGTAGAAACGGGGTTTCTCCATGTTGGTCAGGTTGGTCTTGAACTCCCGACCTCAGGTGATCCGCTTGCCTCGGCCTCCCAAAGTGCTGGGATTACAGGCATGAGCCACCGCGCCCGGCAGAACTATAGGAATTTATCCATAACTTGACTAAGAAGGAAATGGTGTATCCCCATGAAGGGGCCAAGGGAAATCTTCCCTTTCACCTTCTGAAGCTTCACTGAAAATCAGTGAACAAAAGGCAGATTTAGAGGAGAAAGGACATACAAGTTTATTAATGTGCAAATAAGGCAGACAAAGGAACGTTAGATAACAACTTCATCCTGTACTTTGGGAAAGACAAAGGATTGAGGACAAAAGGGGGGTGATGCTCAGAGAGATCTTGAGGCCTCTTCCTCAGTTCAGCATGTCAAAGCAACATATTTTGGGTTATCAGTTTCTGAGCCCCAACAACCCCTAATTTCTGAACTAAAAGTGAGAAACATTGCTTTCATAATAGTAAATGATTTCTGTAAAATTAGAATGACATTGTAATATTTCTATGATTTTTTCTCACTTAAATAATATAACCTAGAAATTAGAAAACTACACTAAATTAAAAAGAAAAATTGTATAAAATTTAGGAAGTGCAATTACCAAATATTTAAATAATTTTTATTTCTACAACCCAGACTATCCACTAATAACATTCTAGCATACTTTGCATTACTTTTTTTGTCATCACCATTGTATACATAGTATAAAAATTAAGGTTAGAAACATCTCTATTATATTAATCATTATCACCTTCCCCCTTATTTAAATTACACTCTTTATCTATATCATTATGTTTATTTGCAATTCCTTTCTCTTTTATCTATGATTTCCACGTCTTGGCCAAATGTTACCTGTTTTAATATAGGCATTAAAAGAAAAGACCTCATTTCCTGTTTTAGAGTAAATTATGGTTCTAGAGTCAAATTATTTGGTATAGAATATAGAATATAGAATATGAAACAATAAAGGAAGCAGCATTATCTGAAATAGAAGAAAACTGAGGGAAACATACTATCCCATATCTCTAAAACAATCCTACTAGATTTTAAGTTGTTTCTTCCCAAATACTAACAACATCATAACTTCCTTGAAAGTAAAAAAAAAAAAAAAAGAGAGAGAGATGTATCCATAATTTACCTGTGGGTCTAAAATAATTAATGGTTCATTGAAATTTTTGAAATTTATAGTTAAAATTACACTTATAACATGTTTATGGTTGAGACATCACTTTCTTGCCTTCAATAATATTTTTCTTTTTTGTTTTCCTGAATTTTGGAATTTGAGATTAAAGTAGAATTCTGATTAATTTTCAAATCAAAATTGGAATCTTTTAAAACATAAAGCTCCTAATACAGTGTGATAGGCCGCCTCTAATTTAATGTCTCGACTATTTTCCACTGCTACTCATATAAACTAATGTTTCAATAAGGCTCTATGAAAACGATGTCTAACAGAACAACTGTATTTATAGAACAGAGAGTTTTCAGATTTTTTTGTGTGTCAATACATGCTGTGTGTCCTTAAACATACCCTGTATAAGTTCCAAGTGGAGTCATGCTCTGTCATAACAACCAGTCCAATTTTCCATTATATAAAAAAGTTAATTATGTGTCTGCATTCTGAAGCAAACGTAAACGAGATGTGTAGCTGTATGAGAATTATTTCTCACTTATGACATCTATGTCTTATATTCCACATGGCAGATTTCATGAGCTTTTTATATTGTATGAATTTTGTACACAGATGAATCCCTGTGACAGAAAATTGTCAAATGTGTTCTCTCCTTTGAAACTCACTTCATCATTGTTAAAATCTCAATAAACAAAACTATAATGCTTTTTATTTCTCAACCCATCACTGAAACCTTAGAAAAACCATTGTTATTATTACTGTATAATCTAAAAATATAATTATTTCTAGATAATCTTTAAGAATTTGCATAACGGAATTTTTAATGAGATTTTTCTGGCTGTCATGTTGTGCTGAAAACCCAAAACGAGAAATAAAGAGGAGCTATACTGGTATTTTCTAAAGAGAGCCACCTGCAAAAGTAAAAGAACTAGTTCCTACCCCTACTTTAGGTAGGGAGAGGATTGGCAATGGGGAAAGCAGCACTGTAGTCCTCAGCCTTTGGGAGGTGCAATGTAAGTTTTTGATTTTGTTTGTTAGGACGGGGTCTCTCTCTGTCGCCCGGGCTGGAGTGCAGTGAGGCTATCTCGGGTCACTGCAACCTCCGCCTTCAGGGCTCAAGCAATTCTCCTGCCTCCACCTCCCGATTTTTGTGTTTCTTTGTAGAGACAGAGTCTCGCAATGTGGCCCAGGCTGGTGTCCAACTCCTGGGCTCAAGCGATCTGCCCGCTCGACCTCCCAAAGTGAGGGGATTACATGCTGAGCCACCACTCCCAGCAGGGAGGTGTAATATTTATAGAGAGATTTTGTTTCCATTCCACTGGGATGATGGAGCATTCCTTCTTCTGTGAGTGGGGTGCTCTCTCAGCTACTGTTATTCCTAACTCTCCAGTAAGGTGACAGGTATAGAGCTTCCTGTCTATCCACAGAACCAAGGCAGCTACTTCTGCTGTTCCTAGAATCCCACAGCTAGACCCTTTTTTATTTGTTTATTTGGGGTAAGAAAATTGTTTTAGATTATCACTCTTCTCTATTCTGATTCTTGGCATTAGTTCTGCCAGCCTTGCTTTCAGTATGCCAAACTCAGTTTTAGAAATTCCAAACGAAACGTTTTTTCTCTCAATAAAGCCTATCATTTGGAAATCAAAAGCACTGTAACTTTCAAGCTATTGTTTGCAGTTTGGGCTTCTGAAAGCCTAATTAGGAGCTCAAAAGCCAGAATGCCTGCACCTGTATGCGTATATAGAGTACAGAAGGAAATGTTGTTACCAGAACAATGGGTACAAGGAAGCATGTAAAACAATATCTTACTTAATACCATAAAATGTTATCCTGGGCTGGTACAACTGACTCACAGAGCTCTGGAGGGGCATAACCAAAACCCAGACCCCATTGTTCTGCCTTCAGCCCAGGCATTTTTTTGTTTGTTCGGTGATTGTTGTGTTCTATGTCACTACATTACTTCTCTCAAACATGATCTCTAACTCTTTGTTTTAGACTTGTCAAGACCACTTATGTAAGAGGCTTAGTACTCATCTTTATGACAGAAACTATTATATCAATTTAAAATGTAATCATTTTTGTAAACAATAATATTTTCATATTACTAAAAACCAATATTGAAATTGAAAGCTATAGAAAAGATCTCAATATAATTGTAGTCTGAAGACTTTCAGTAAACAAACTAACTAAATAAATAAATAGGTTAAAACTCTCCTCTGTCTTTTGTTAGTGGCGTATAGTCTGCAAAAATTACCTCCTTTCTATAAAAATGAAACTAATAATACTTACAGGAAAAAAATTCATATTTCGAAGGTACTTTTGACAAGGGCCAGGCTAACAGAAACTAATTTTTTAAACTAATACAAAATAGAATATTCTGAAAAAGAATCCCAAATTTGTAAAAAGTCATTTACTTTGACTTTTGTTGACTTTTGTTTTTAAGTGTGTATTTAAATATTGTCTCAATTTAAAGATTTACTATAAAAATAAAATTTTTATAGTAGTAAAAATAATAAGTTGTAATACTCAACTTATTAAAATTGTAATCTCTACTACTCTTAAACATTATTTGTAGTAGATGATGACAATACTGTTCAATTATCCATGTGAAAATTCAAGCATTGTACTAACAGACACACAAAAACTGGATTCCTACATGATACACTTCACTTGAAGACGACATTTTAATGTTAGTATCATAAAAACATATTATGCTTTGCCTAAAGGCATCTAAGAAGTTTTTGATGGGCTGGGCGCGGTGGCTCACGCTTGTAATCCCAGCACTTTGGGAGGCCGAGGCGGGCGGATCACGAGGTCAGGAGATCGAGACCATGGTGAAACCCCGTCTCTACTAAAAATACAAAAAATTAGCCGGGCGTGGTGGCAGGCGCCTGTAGTCCCAGCTACTCGGAGAGGCTGAGGCAGGAGAATGGCGTGAACCCGGGAGGCGGAGCTTGCAGTGAGCTGAGATCGTGCCACTGCACTCCAGCCTGGGTGACAGAGCGAGACTCCGTCTCAAAAAAAAAAAAAAAAAAAGTTTTTGATGTCTGAGCATTATGTAAATGATTTTTCTAAATATCTATTGTGGGTTTTCCTATTTATTTTAATGTCAAATTGGATTTCATGATGCCCAGTAGGGAACTGAAGTTTTTAAGCCTGTAAACTATAACCATTTTTAATTTTATTTAATTCTTCCATTACATAAAATGACATATACCACTACTTTCAAGTATGTGTGTGATTTCTGTATCTTTGTATATTCTTTCTGTTTCCAATAACTGTAAAATTTATTTAAAAGTGATAAAACATATTCAAAATGTTAATAAGTCCTAGGCTTCCTTAAATGTAGTAAATTCCAAACATTTATATTGATTAAAACCCCTCTATCATTAGAGATGTATATTTAAAAAAATGCAATCTAAATAAAGACAAGTCTGGAGCCTTACAAAATATTAGTTAAAATGCACTGAATATCTTTAAGTCTCTAGATACACTTTCCACCTTTCTTTATCCTGCTCTGTTCTGTAAAAGACTGACCCATAGAAACTGCAGCCAATTGTTTCATTGCCTTCAGATTTTCTACTGGTTTTGGCCAATGGGTAGCCCCAGCCGGAAATGGGAATGTAAGAAGAGAATGATGTCAGCACATTTTCCCTGTTCTCTTACTATCTGATTGTCATTTGATTGTGCTCCTTTACTGAAGGTCATAATATTGCATTATTTAGACTCCAAATTGTTCACTTATAACTGGAATGTTCTTCTACTATTTATCTTTCCACTTTTCTGGAATTTCTTCAACAACTGACTTCATTCCCATGATGTTAAACTTTCCTAACAGCTAGGATTAAATATTGACTTAGAGTAATTAAAAGGGTGGTACTTCCTGAATAAATATAACTTTAGGATTATAGATAAGATAGGTCCCTTGAGATACCTAGACTTCTTTAATTTCCAGCAAACTAGTAAAGATCATGAAAATATACATTGTAAGACTGTGAAGGTAGCTAGACAAAAGCAGTGTCCAACAAATCTAGATTTTTCCATAATCATGACACTAACTGTTCTAAGTAGTCAGCAGTACTGAAAATCCTAATAATATGGAATTTAAGGTACTCAAACATGTTAATGGGTTATGACTAGAGCTGAAAATTCATTTTGAAAAATCAAAGCTGTAAGACCCTCTCCCTGGTATGTTCTGTTAATACAACATAAAAATCACATCACTCTGAAGTTTGTCATTTCTACACCCTCTTGTATTTAGCAGATCAAACACCTGATAACAAGTTTGATACTAAGGGAATCCAACCCTCTTCGTTGGCCTTTCTTACCTCCAATCTCACAAAACTTCAATATCTTCTCTTAAATGGTCACCAGTGTGTTTTTTCTAAAACAAAATTGTCCATCATAAGACTTGCAGTAGCTCCCACTCCCTATAAACTTCGAGACCCTGATCCAATGCTCCCCAACACACTAAGCTATATCAATTTCTTCATATTATCTTGCTATTTCAAGTTTCTCAGGCTTTGATAATGTCATTTCCTCTGCCGTAAATGTTTCTCCCTTTCTTGTCTACCTGCTATATACACAATCACCTTTCAAAATTCAGCTCGCATTTTGACAACATGACTGCTTTCTAAATTGTTACTATATCTTGCCCACAATGAAGAAATATGTATCTGTTTTAGTGCCTAACCACATTTATTTATAATTTTATTTATTACATTGTGTTTCCCTCTACTGGACTGTGAGCTCCTTAAGGATAGAGGCTGTACTTATTCATCATCATCTCTCCTGCACTAGCTCAGCGCCTGACATTAGAAACACAATATTGAATACTGAATGAATGGTGATGGAACTTCTGGGGCAGGTCTGATCTCCATCATTCTTGCTCCCTAGATGTACATTTAGTCTAGTTCATTGAGCAGACATTATTTTAAGATTTGAACTAAGCTAAAAGATGACTGTAGATGAAGGAAAAGAAATGCTTCTTCCTTACAAAAGAATTTCAATTTATATATATAATATATAAATTTATATTATATATTTATATATAAATTTATATTATATATTTATATATAAATTTATATTATTATATATAAATTGTTAGGGGATATATGGAAGTCTTGCAGGCAATATCTACCAATACATGTTACAACTAGTGGGTAAAAGTTTAAGAGAAACAGGATACTTGTATTGTCTCAAAGTATCTCTCCCCAAATATTGATTAATTACCAAGGGAAAATAGTAACTTTACAGTGAAGAAACCTGGCAGACACCATCTATACCAACTTACCATTATTCGTGTGAACTCATGTCAATGTCACGTACCCCAATATGATGCAATGAGGACACTTTACTTTTGTGAAAATTTCCCCCAAAACTCATAACCCCAGTTTAACCATGAGAAAACAGCAGACAACCCTGATTTGTGGGACTTTCTACAAGATACTAAACCATCACCCTTCAAAAGTGTCAAAGTCTTGAAAGACAAGGAAAGATCAAGGAACTGTCATAGATTAGAAGAGACTAAGAGACATAAATGCTGTGCAGAATTCTGGAATAGAAAAAGGGCATTGATAGAAAAACTGGAGATATCTTCGAGAAGAAAATCTAGGAAACACTATTTTGGACATCAGCCTTGAGAAAATTTATGAGTAAGTCCTCAAAAGCAATTGTAACAAAAACAAAAATTGACAAGTGGGACCTAATTGACTAAAGAGTTTCTGCACAGGAAAAGAAACTATCAGCAGGGGAAACAGACAACCTAAAGGATGGGAGAAAATATGCTCAAACTGTGAATCCAACAAACATCTAATATCCAGAATCTGTAAACAAACAATTGAACAAGCAATAACCAGAAAATTTCATTAAAAATGAGCAAAAGACATGAACAGACACTTCTCAAAAGAAGACATACAAGCAGCCAACAAACATGAAAAGCTGCTTCACATCACTAATCATCAGAAAAATCCAAATCAAAAGCACAATGAGATACCATCTCATACCAGTCAGAATGGCTAGATTAAAAGGTAAAAAAAAAACAGGTTGGCAAGGCTAGAAAGAAAAAGTAATGTTTATACATTGTTGAGGGGAATGTAAATTAGTCCAGCTACTGTGGAAAGCAGTTTGAAGCTTTCTCAAAGGACTTAGAACTACCACTTGATCCAGCACTCCCTTTACTTGGTATATATCCAAAAGAAAACAAATAATTTTACCAAAAAAACACACAAACTCGTATGTTTATTGTAGCACTATTTGCAATAGCAAAGACATGGAATCAACTTAACTGCATATTAGTAGTGGATTTGATAAAGAAAATGTGGTACATATACACCATAAAATACTATACGGACAAAAAAGAATGAAATTATGTCCTTTGCAGCAACATGGGTGGAGCTGAAAGCCATTATCCTAAGCAAATTAACGCAGGAACAGAAAACTGAATACAGCATGTTCTCGCTTATAAGTGGAAGGTAAACATTAGGTACTCATGGACATAAAGATGGCAGCAATAGACACTGAGGACTACTAGAAAGTTGAGGGAGACAAGGGCTGAAGGACTAACTGTTGTGTACTATGTTCAGTACCTGGGTGATGAGATCATTTGTACCCCAAACCTCATCATCACACAATATACCCAGGTAATACACTCAACATACCAAAACCTGTACATGTACCCCCAAATCTAAAATAAAGGTTGAAAAAAACCAGAAAAACTGGGGATATCTGAATGAATTCTGTAGATTGATTAAAAAATAAAAATAATCATAGAAATACCATTATTCTTTCTAGACAGAAATAACACCAAAAATATTTTTATTTTTTCCAAGAAAAATCTACATCTATAGTCTAATTTCAGCCAAAGCTATTGTTTCCCTTTTATTTTGACCCATATTGATTCAGTTTCATGAAAAACTTTCACTAACATATCAAAAGTTTTGATAGTTAACCTGTTTCCATGAAAAGCCATTATTTATTTTATACTTACTTGCCAGATTATGCTAAGTGCTTTACATTTATTAACTCAATTAATCTTGACAACTGTTTCAAAAATAAGAAAACTAATATTAAAGTAGAGTGATACAGTTTGGCCGTGTGTTCCCACCCAAATCTCATGTTGAATTGTAATTCCCAATGTTGGGGAAGTGACCCAGTGGGAGGTGATTGGATCATGGGGGCAGATTTTCCCCTTGCTATTCGTGTGATAGTGAGTGAGTTATCAGGAAATCTGGTTGTTTAAAAGTGAGTAACACTTCCCCTTTTGCTCTCTGTCTATTGCTCTGCCATGGGAAGACGTGCTCGCTTGCCCTTCTCCCTCCACCATGATTGTAAGTTTCCCGAGGCCTCCCAGCCATGCCTCCTGTACAGTCTGTGGAACTCTGAGTCAATTAAACCTCTTTTCTTCATAAGTTACCCAGTGTCAGGTAGTTCTTTATAGCAATGTGAGAATGAACTAATACAGAGAAGAAAGTGACTTGTCCAAGATTTCACAGTCAGTAAGTAGTAGAGAATACATTCTAACCATGACTTTGGATTCCAAAGCACATGCTTTAAAGCTTTATCCTATGCTTCACCCTTCAAAACTCAACAGCCCGAAGTTCACTTTTATAAGAAATATCTGAAGCTTAATTCAGTAAATAAAATTTAAGCCATGACAGCTTTCTTGACACTTTAAGAACTGTCTTATAAATCTATAAAATTGTTGATTTACATTTCACTAGTTCTCCCCCAAACTCATGGCACTCTACAAAAATATTTCAATGAAAAAAATTTAATTTTTTTTTCAAGATTTATTATACTCTTCACGTGTATAATGTACAGATTTCCAAACAGAACACTGCATTTTAGTTAGGGGTGTTCATTTAAAAGTCCTTAGCAATTTATTTTTATGTGGAAAATGGATGATCTTCACCTGCACTCTCAGTGTATGTGAAAGATTTGTATAACTTTGAAATTGCTTCTGGAGGGTTTCATTTTTGAAATTGAACAATAGTCTTCTGCAGTCACACCCTCTGAAAACCTGCCAATTTCCATTAAACTGATAGCACTTTATCTGTGTGTATTCTCAGATTGCTGAGCTAGAGAGACTGTTGATGCAGAACCAGCATGGCAAGTCTCTGTTCTAACAATTCTTGCCACAGACTGCCTTTTACAGAAAAGCCACTCTCAGAATTATTTTAGCCATTATGGAAAAGATACTCAATGAGAGAACGTCTTTTGTTGTTCGGCTGTGATAGGCGCTTTGCATTTTAAAGCATGATGACATTTTCTCAAATCACATTATGTCAGGCCCAAGCATATAGGTGCCTGCTCAGCTTTGCTTTTTTGTTAAGCCCTATCAGCAAGCCTGAGTAAATTCTGATACAGGATTTTGAAGAGAGTTAATAAATTAGCATTCTAGTGAAAGATTGCAAATCACAATTTTCAAATAAAAAGTTTCCTTTGTCAAAAATCATTTTAGACAATTTAATTTTTACTCTATTAAGAAAATAAGACTGTAATTCTACTTGCAATAAGATGTCTTTGTTCTATTTTTGTATTTTAAGTATGTGAGTCTTCAAATGAAAAAAATATCTTCTTATCACAGCAGTTTTTCAGGCAAGTAAAACTGCTTCAAGCAAATTTTCTAGGCCTGAAAGCTCTGTGGCAGACCATACCTCAGGACACTATTCCTGGACATTAGATCGGGCCTTTCCATGAAGCTGAGTGTTAGCTCCTGTCTTTTGGTCATGGCTGGACTCCATATAAGGTACTCATTCACGATCATCTAGAGTGCACGTGAACTGGAACAAGAAGCAGAAATGTGACCCTTGATTAAGATCTGTGCTTTCTCTCATTACTCGTGTTAAGTAGGGCTCTTCTATTCCAAGTATTATTTATGTCCTGCAATTATTGTAGAAAAATGGCCCTTTCACTCTTAGCAACAACATGGAACTTAACAAGTGGCAATTTAATAGATTGGAGGGTAAAAATATAATTTGAATGGGTGCAGAGTCAGGTCTTTTCAAGTTGAAAAAGCGTCCTTTTTCAGGATCAGAAGAAAAAATTGAATAATAAGTGAATTCAAGGAAATTGATATATGAGTTGAACACACTTCTAACAGAAGACTTTTGTGGTCAAAGGTAGGAAATAGGAAGTTGTGACAAGGAAACTTAACAGAATGGATCCAAAGTTCATTTGGAAAAATAATCTTGAGAGAATACTGATGAAACCTTTGAAAGGGGGAGAAAATAATAAAGGAGAATTTGCCCCAGTAGATATTTTAAACAACGATAGTTTGAGATAATTAATAATGTTCTGTTGCAGAAATAGCACTACTGCTAGCCCACATGATGCCCAATTCTTTCCAAGGAAGCTCTGCAGGTGCTTGGCTAGGAGCCAAAGATGCCTTTGTAGTTAGAAAAGATACCCCTTTCTTCTTGCTCGCAAGCTCCATTGGCTTGGCTGGCAAAAGAGCTTGGCTGGATTTTATTCTGCACTGGACCTTTTTTAGGTGTCTTACTGCATTTTGCATGCTGTTTGACCACACCTGGAAGTTCTGATTGAACAGACCCTGTTTTATATCTAAGTTAACATATGATAAAAATTACTGCTAAAATCACTGGGCAAAGAATGGATCTATTCAATATGTGGTGTTGGACACCTAGGTCATTATTCTGGGGGAAACAAAAGCCCTATCTTTAGACTTCACATCAGAATAAATTGAAAAACAAAAACTACAAAATACTAGAAGAAAATATTGCTAATTAGTTTGGGCGAAATGTCATTATATTTTTTAAAAACTCAAGAAATCATAAAAAGATGACATTTAAAGAAATTCTACATAGTTTTAAAATAGAACAAAATAATTTAATTATTTTAATTAAGTTAATAAGACAAATACCCCTTTTTTGGCTAGAGGTTAATATACTTACTACATATGGAACTTTTAAAAATCAATAAGAAAAAGAAAAAATATATGAAACAATAAAGAAAAGAGAAAAATGTATGAAATATATAAATAGCCACCTCACAAAAGAAAATATAAATGGTTATTAACTTTATGAAAACTTATTCAGTTTTATTAACAGTGAAAGTAATAAAAATTAAAGTGATTAAGCTGCTAATTTTTCACTAAGATTACTTGAAAATTTAAGTGTTTGGAGAAAAAAAAATAAGGGCCAAGATGGAATAGTTTACATGATATCATTTAGGTAAATGAAAAATGCATATGAAAATATTTTGAAAGGATACTTACAAAAAAAGGTACACCTTAAACACATTAAAGTACACATTACATTAAGTACTTGTGCTGGGTAAGTGAATGGGAGGAAATGAAAATAAAAGTACATATTTAATTTTGTTCTATTGTATTTGTTTATTTTTTCAGAGCTCCCCTCAAGAAAGAAAAAGTGCATATTTAAATAAAATCCTCAAGGGGCCTTGTAGGCTAATGATGTGCCAAACACCAAGAAGCATGCTTAGCACAGCCATCTGCATCTGAGTCCATTATAGTCTACATAGGCAACATATGTCACAAATAAAACACAAGCACCATATGTTGAGGAAATGACACTGACCTATATTGCTCAAGGCAATGTACATTTTTATAGACTTTTCAGAATTTGGCAATATGAATTTAAACTATTAGAAGGAGCCAATTAACAGAAGCATCTGCACTGGTATAAGGGTGGGGGTATTGCAGTGGCCCAGAGATGGGTGAGGAGGCCCAAGTACAATGAAAAGGGTGTTCCAGTGGAGAAAAAGCCTGGTGTGGTAATTGGAGCCCATGCGAGATGCAGAGGAAATCTGTGTAGAGAGCAGCCTGATACTGTGTGCTAGAGCCCTAGGTGAAGGAAGAGGGCACAGGAGGGCTGTCAATCTTGAGGTGTTAAGAGTCTGAGCAGGATGATGAAGATGTTCCTGCAGAAGGAGTGGTCTGGGCACACAGGAAAGGGGACTGTGACAGCGATGGGAGATTGGGTATGGACAAGGACATTGCTTAATTAAGAAAATATATTAAGGATAATGACAGTGGAAGCCAGATTTTTACTGGAGGAGAAGGGGGCTACAAATATAAAAAGTAGTATTGTACTACAATTGAAGGTAAATGTTTGAACTCGTGGCTTTCAAGATAGATAGATGATGATAGATACAGATGATAGAGATGTTGACAGAGATGATAGGTGATAGATAAACAGATAGATTCGCAGAGAGATGTAAATATGTACAAGTGCATACATGCATATATTCCCTGGCTCTAGTTACTGAGAGGGCCTAAGCAAAGGAAAAAAAAATCTAAGAGCAATAAACATAGCTACTGGAGGTCAGATTCCAAATACCATCCTTCACTAAAAGGAAACAAATTTCTTGGGGAAATGACTGATTCCTGGGCTGGGGCTGGGGAAATACAAAATGAGACTTGAGTACCTTTTTGTGCTCCAAATTGAGAAAATGCTCACAGAATGCTAGATACATGGCAAAGGGATATGGAATTTAGCTTGAAACAGTGGCCTCTGACCATCTGAGATAATTTAAGTGTCACAAATAAATCATCATAGAAACAGATTATACCTATTCAAGTAAAACAGGAAACCATGTATCAATACTAATGTAAGTAAACAAATGAACAAATTGGAAGTTTGATGAGAAATGAAGTATTTGCCTAGTTTCAAGTACCTCCCCAGGAAATATGGACCAATTATGGTTGGAAGGCAGCTATACTCACCACTATACCACCAGTGCCACCCATATGGACCAATTATAAAGAGAGAGAGAGGTTAATGTTACAAAGGAGAAGGCTGACAGATAATCAAGCGAAGATCACTAGTAATAGCAAAAAATCAAAACTGAGTACAACTTATTAGAATTGTTTGTTAAAAAAGAATATAGTATCATACTTCTGTTTTTTTTACCAGCCAAAAATACATTAGCTGACTCTAATGATAAATTACATTTTTTCCAGGTAAGTAGTAAACAATTCACAAAAGTATCAACACCATGAAAGTCAAAGAGACATGATAACTGCATGCAACTGGGATCTCAAACTGGATCCTGCTTTTATAAAGAACATTGTTGGAGTAATTGGAGAAACCTAAATAGGACATGAGAATTAAATGGTAGAAATATATGAATGTTAATTTCTTGAGTTTTGATGTTTTACCTTCTTTATGGAGGAGAAGATCTGTGTTTTAAGGAAGTACACAAAGGATTTGGGAAGGATGAGGTATCATGATGGCACGTTATACTCAAATGGTTCAGGTAAAAATAATAATTATTTGTACTCTGTAACTTTTCTATAATGTGAGATTATTTTCAAAATAATAAGTCTACTCTAACTTGAGAATCTACTTGTAGGTATTCTAAGGAAATAGCTGGAAGCGATAGGCACAATATGTGAACAGATGATATACAAAATATGTACGTACAAATGGCCATCATTTCTGTTTGCAATAGCAAAAAATTATTAATAAACACTGGCAGGGAAAAAAGCCCATGCTATACTGTTAAAAAGTAGTCGTATGGGCCGGGCGCAGTGTCTCACGCCTGTAAGCCCAGCACTTTGGGAGGCCGAGGCGGGTGGATGACGAGGTGAGGAGATGGAGACCATTCTGGCTACGGTGAAACCCCATCTCTACTAAAAATAAAAAATAAAATAAAATAAAATAAAAAAGTTAGCCAGGCGTGGTGGCGCGGCGCCTGTAGTCCCAGCTACTCCGCAGGCTGAGGCAGGAAAATGGCGTGAACCCGGGAGGCGGAGCTTACCTCCGAGCTTGAGCCGAGATCGCGCCACTGCACTCCAACCTGGGCGACAGAGGGAGACTCCGTCTCAAAAAAAAAAAAAAAAAAAAAAAGGGAGTAATATGTACGTTATACTTCCACATGAAAAAAATGGAAAGAAAATTGTTAAGTGTCTGTGGGTGCTCAGTAATGCCTTTCCTCTACTCTTGGTTTCCATGCAAAAACATTTTACTGGGTCTTTACTTACTTGCCCTTGGAGAGATGTTATGACATTTGGTAGATAAACTTAGGAATAAACTTGGGAAGAACTGCTGGGCATGCCAGGCTCAACTACCTTTCTCTCTCTTTCATTCTTTGGAATAGAACTCAAAAAACAATTTTTAAATCCTTTTTCAAAGGCACTGTCTCCTTTCAGGTTAGAAGGAGGCCAGGAACTACGTTGACTGAGGCTGCTGTTTCAGTTCTTTGCTTTTGGATCTACCAATTCAAATCCGTTATCTGTCAATCATAGAGTAATATTTTGCTCTGATGTTTAACTTGTTTTGGTCTATTCCCCACCCAGGCATAAAGAAGGGATACTATTTATCCGAGTCTCTCAGAGGCCTCAACAAACCTTGGAGCATATAGAGAAAATGTGAGCAATAGGTACTTTTGGTGATGGGAATACAGGTGATATTTATTTCCCTTTTGCAGTTGCCCGTCCATTTTTTTTTCTTTTTTTGCAATGGTCATGTTTCATGTTCTTCATCAAGAAGATGCAAATAAAGCAATTCTCTCAGAATGACAGACAAAATGATAGAGGTTTGAAGGTAAATGTAACACAATAACTTTGGAACCCAGAGTCCCCTAGGAACTCATAGGATATTTGGCCATTGTTACACATGACAAACAGAAACATGTCCCCCTTTCAAATCACATGACTGAAATTTGAATTTCAATCTTGGTTTTCATTACAGTTTTTAAAAAGATGTCAAATACTTTAAATGTTGGTTTTGCAGAAATATAGGGCTAAACAACCAGCATATTTTTTGTGTGCTTTTGTGATAATCAGAAATAAAATTGGTTTTCTTAAGATAAGTAACAGGTAGTTTTTTTGTCTTAGCCAAGGTTCCCTTAGTTAGGGTAAGAGAAACCTAATTCTGGTTTGAGCAAGAAAATTAATTTAAAAATTACTGGAGGCCAGGCGCGGTGGCTCATGCCTGTAATCCCAGCACTTTGGGAGGCCGAGGCGGGTGGATCACAAGGTCAGGAGATCGAGACGATCCTGGCTAACACAGTGAAACCTTGTCTCTACTAAAAATACAAAAAAAAAAAAAAAAAAAAATTAGCTGGGCATGGTGGCGGCCGCCTGTAGTCCCAGCTGCTCGGGAGGCTGAGGAAGGAGAATGGTGTGAACCTGGGAGGCAGAGCTTGCAGTGAGCCAAGATCGCACCACTGCACTCCAGCCTGGGTGACAAAGCAAGATTCCATCTCAAAATAATAATAATAATAATAAATATAAAAATAAAAATTACTGGAAAGCTGCTGAGTTTCTATCAGGGTCTATATGCACCTATGATGAATGTGAAGAACTTTCAAATGGAAATCTGAGGTATTTGCAATAGGTAAAATTAGGTGTATTTCTCATCGTAGTGCCCTGCTAGCTTCTGCAACCCTTTTCTTTGGCATCTCCCTTCTTCACTTCCTGGGGCATGCTATAAATTTGTTTTAAAATCTTGTTCCATTTGGTTTTCTTGTTTTTAAAAACTTGGTTCTGACACTCTTGAGATTTTTATACCTCTAAGCCATTTCACAAAGAAGATAATATCAAAAGTCAGGTTATAAAAATTACAAAGCAATAGCAAGTTTAAAGACTTTAAACAGTGGGAGAAAATATAAAAATGAGTAATCTTTAGCACTGTATGTAACGATTGGAAAAAGACAGTTATGAGGACTCGTCTATCTTCATGTATCCATTCATGATGGATGTGCTTTGTAGCGATATTTTTTTTCCCTCTTTAGGATCTTCCAAGTCTCATGGATAGGAAAGATAGATTTCTAAAGAGGCTATGCTATGCCTTTAGGAAACTGAGGATGAGGCCGGAGTAGTAAATAACTCCTACTTAGAAGGAGTATATAGGGTGTCATCTCTGAGAACATGGGAGTTAGTTATGTAAACGTTCAGATGATTTTCCAACATTGTGTATGGTAAGGAAGAATTTTTTAAAAAGACCTTCTTACAGATACTAGAGGCAAATGAATGAGAAATAAGTACATGCTATGGGATTTTCCATTATTTCACAGGATAGAAAAGTTTGATCTCTGTAGCCTGATTTTGTTCTTTGGCCCTGAACTTGTTCAAGTTGACTTGTGTGTCCTGAACACTGATCTAGTTGTTCACAAACTAGGGTCAGCCAACCGTAGTGGTATGTTGATGTATTCTTGGGAATCGAGAGTTCTTTATTATAATCTTTTAATATTATGGCTAAAAAACCCAAAATATCAATGTGTAAATATATAATGTAAGCATGGATTTGTTCATCTCATCAACCTCCTTATTCCTAAATACTGGACGACCATTTGTTTTATTTTTATAATCACATTGATACCAAGTGATCATCTAAATGACATTATTTAATTTTTAATGATTGTTCATAAGTTAATTGCTAAAGAGTTATTTACAGAAAAAACAACTATCATTTGTCCTCAGATTAATATTTTTAATATAATTACTTTTATGTGTGCTTGACTGTTGTGATAAAGAGAAAAACAGTTAAAAGAGGACCCCAGCCAAATTATTATGAGGACTGATTTCTGATATTAGCTTTAGTACCTCTGAACCATGAGATTTGGGGAAAGTCACTTTAGAGCCCTAGACTTCAGTTACCTTGTATTTAAAATAAGGGAGTTTAGCTGGAACTAGTTAATCTGTAAACATAGTTTCCATTTCAAAAATTGTGAAATGATGCCTTTTTAAATGGAAAAAGCATTAAGGAGAAGAAAACTGATTCAGTTACAGGGTCTTTGGGGGAAAATTTCTAGCACCACCCTCTCTCCTAATTACAGTAAAACATGGTGGGATATAAGAACCAAATATTTATTATTTTCTCTGCACCTATCACAACTCTATTTTAACTCCTGTAAATGTGACTGTGACTCCGTGAGCTAGAGTATAGAATTCCTGTTGACAGTTATAATTGATAGGCACAGAAAGCGTAAGGATGGAGTTTGGAATGGAATCTGGCCTGTCTGACTCTAAGCCCTGTATCCATTGTAATACATTATAACTGCTAGCTTTGCAAAATGCCTTTTTCCTTTTCTCATCTATTTTCACACTCAAACTAAAATTTAGTAAACTAAATTCTGAGCAGCACAAAAAATTTTAGTAAAGGTCCTCTCATCCTTGAAGAACTTCTTATATGAGGATACTCCTTCTCGCTCCCTTTCCCACACAGAACTTTACTAAAGGTCAGTAAGAATGGGCTGTTGTGTTTTCTCTCAAATCCTATACAGAAGTCCTTAATTCTGAGGTAAACATCTGAATGGAGCAAATTAGTATGATCTGGGGGTTAAGGCAATTTTCACGTGTGTGTATGTGTGTCCGTTTTAAGGCATAACAAAGTCCAGAGATGAAGGCCGAGTTAAAAAACAAATGAGGACAAACCAGTCAGCTGAGGTGCGGCCAGAGCAGCAGCAACTGTGTCTGCTTTCTTGATGAAGGCTGTGAAGACGGCACGTTTTACTCTTATTCGTGTATTTCTTTTGACACTTTCCCCCTCTATGAAGCCTCAGAGGTGTTTTAAAATTGTGTTAGGAAACACACAGAGATAAGAAAAAGCAAATGGTCTTGATTTAGTGTCTCAGGGAGGAGGCTGGAAAGGAAACGCGGCGCGAGTGGGGTGGGAGAGGGGGCCTGTGGTTTTGCTTCTGTCCAGGCTAAAGACTGAGGAAGGTAGGGCCCCTCCTTCTGCGGATGGGTTTCTCTCTCATTCCACCCTCCACCCACCTCCGGTTCCGCGTGCACGCGCGGGATAGCTCAGTGGGCCCACAGATAACGACCATCAGAGATTAAAGAAGGAAAGTCAGCGAGCTTGAACACAGGCGTCCCGTGTGGAAATGTCCAAGGAGACCGCCAGAAGTGCGCAAGCCGGAGTCGGCTAGAGTTTCCTTCTCACCGAGAGGGGGAGCCCGGCGTTCCCGGCCGGGAGCGACCCGGAGTCCCGAGCCCCGCGTCCCAGCTGCCGCCAGCGCCAGTTTTGGATTCAGCGGATTAGGAAGAGGAGGGAGGGGGGAGAGAGCGCGAAGAGGGAGGGGACCGAAGCTGGAGGGTCCCGAGTCCAGCGCCGTGTTGACGTAGAGAAACTTTCCCTCTCGGCCTCGGAGACGGAGCCCCGGCCGTGCTGGAGTGGAGATAGCCAGGCTCGGAGGACCCGGCAGCTCTCCACGCCCCTGCCCGAAGCCTGACCCGACTGCATCTCTCAGTGAGGTACGGAGATTTATCTGGGCTCTTCCCTGGCTGCGAGCCCAGGCTCCCTCCAGGTAGCGTGGAATCGCTTAGAAGCTGATATCCCGAGGGGCGGTGGGGATGGACAGCTCTGGCCACCAGTGTCCGGAAAGGAGGGCACGGAGCTAGCTGCGCGTAGCCGCTGGCCAGCAGGTTGTAAAAAATTAGGACAGCTAAATGCTCAGGGAGTCGTCCAGCATGAAAGGAGGCTAAGACCTGTTGACGCCTGCTATGGTAGCGCTTGAAAAATGACTGGGGGAGTCCAGCGAGGTCGGGGACGCAGCGGTCTCCGGGCTCCAGAAGCCTCCTTAGCCTTTTGTGGTAACTTTGGTCCGGCGGCGGGGGGCCAGTGGGCAGGAGCTGGAGGGAGGCGGTGGGGAAACCGTGGATCAGTCCGGCTGAGGGTGCGTGGATCAGACTGGGCTGAGCAGGCAAGTCATCGTCGGGTCACAGCGAGGCGACCCAGGAGCGAACTTCCAGGGCAGCCTCCCTTTTGTTGGCGCTGGGAGAGAATGTGGGCATGGGGGTGGGGAGGCGCGAAGCTCTGAGGCCGGGCCGCGGATACTTTAAAGCTCAGAGCTGGGAGGGCCCAAAGGAAGGGGCGGCGTCCACATGGTTACCCTTTTGCTGCGAGGGTCAAGTAGCTTCTTCTGGAGGGCGCAAGGCGCGGCGGGGGTGATGAACCCTTGGGTTCTGGCTCCGACTGCTAAATTCGCTTGGCCGGGTCCACCTTCTCGTGGCCTCACTCGCTACACGGATCAGAATCCGGTGCAGGCAGTTCTCTCTATTCTGCGGCTTCTGCGGCTGCCGCGCTGACTTCCCTGTGTGCGGGAGGGAACTCTGGGCAGGCTGGTTTTCTTGGAATGTGTTTACGATGTTGAATGGGACTTGAACAGGAAGCTGGACGCTGCAGCTGGAACTAGCGTGCCAAGGTAGAGTAAGGAAGACTTAGCTGGTGTTGGGCTTGGCGGGTCCACTTGGTACGCTGGGCGAACTCCAAGTAAGTGAGGGCTGGCAGTCAAGGTACCCCTCCCTAGGTCCTAGTAGTGTTTCCCAACTGAGCTCGCCTTACTCTCATTTGCAATCAGACATTTTACATGCACTATTTCAATCTGCAAGTTTGACAAAGTGTAATGCAGTCAATTAGGAAGGATTTAATAAATTTATTTTGTGCCTGCTTTTGAAATATGTTACACCAACATTTGAGAATAAAAAGTTACGGAGAATGTTCAAGTCATGACTCATTTCTAGGACTAGCAGGAGACAATACTGATGATTTTGTGTCTGTATTACAAAATGGGTGATTAGGTGCTAAAGTAAGGGAGATTATTAGACAGAGTGAATGTGAGGAAGTAGAAAACTTTCAGAGGAATTGGAAATTCTTCAGATTTGCAAATTGCTCCCTTTCTCTGCTAGTCTTTCCCTTTCCCCCCCCATATGAACAAGTAGCCTTGGCTGGAAAATCCACAAATTGGGAGAGTGCAGTCGCTGGTGACTACAAGCTTTGCTGGAAACAGCAGACAGGCTAAGGTACTGCCCCACTGCATAATTAAAGGTCTCCTTGAGCTGTCCAGGAGTGTTTTCCAAGTTTTTACGACTGACAAGGAAAAAAAGAGAGGAACCTGGCTGGCAGCCAAACTAGACTGAGCTCAGTAGCCAGGCATGAAAGAGACTGGGGAAGTTGCAGGGGCTAATTGGAAAGGGGCTGTCGGTTGTACTTGGGGTTTAAACAAGAGGTTTCTTTTGCAATGAGAATTTTTAGGTGGCTAAGATCGGTCTTCTTGGCAAAAAAATAAACTAAGCATAGAGTGCAGTTGGATATGACCGAGGAAATTACAAAAAGGGCTCCAGGAGCAAAGTCTGAACTTTCCTTATCAGTGTTGCAGTGGAATAGCTGGGGGCCCGATGCTGTTTGTGCTGATCATGCTTTGCAAATGCCCACACTTTGTTGCTAGTGGTCTCCTTGGACGAGGTTTGCTGCAACTTCAGTTCCTTGACTTCGGCCTTACTTTGTTTTCATAGCAGCAAGAATTGAAGACTTAGGCAGATGATTTTCTGCCTAAATTGAATAATTCAATTAGGTATTCTCAACTAGCATGGATTTGGGTCATGGAATTAAAGTAGAAAACGTATCCAGCATGACTTCTTTGTGCTTCTCAAAAGTGATCCTGATAAACAGATCTTGCTCTTTCATGTGAAGAAGTAAAAGGTGAGATGATCTCAGTATTTCACACATTTGCCCTTTACTGCTTCCTAATTCCAAACCAGCCAGGAACTCAAAGCCTTAGCTGCAATTCAGACTCTTCTTTAGGTATTAAAGTTGTGTATGTTTCATCTCTCTTTTTTTTTTTCTTCAGAGAGGTGGGTTGTAGGTTTACTATTGTGGGCTTAGGGGTTAAGTGGTTAAAAACAAACAAACAAACAAACTGATGTGGTTTATATTTCCTCTGTATTTAAGAGTTTGAGATTGTGAATATCAGCCTGATCTCTGAGACTCACTTTGTGAATCACCCTCAGCCAAATGTTTTCCCTGACTATGATTTCAGTTTTTCCACTTGCAAAGTAAAGAAACTTTCCTTTACATAATTACAAGATTATTGTGAGAATTAAAGAGATGAAATAATGTTAATAGGCTTTTCGACATAAAGGTCATAGGATTTGACTCAGCTGACTCAGTTGAGTTTATGGGAATAGAATAGGAATACTTCTATGTTGAATACCCATGTAATAGTGACATATCTGGATCTAATTTATAAAAATTACCACTTTTACATTTTAATCATAGCTTTAATTTAATCATAAATTTTAATTTTTGAGGACATAAGGGAGATTTTGTTATGGTGAAGGCTGAGTCATTTTCTCAGACAGAAAAGAACAATTAGCAAATTCATTTATTTTTATTTCAGTTTATATTTATACACAAGACCAGTTATTTTTAAAGTCCAGCTCAATTTTACCTTTATGAGAAGTTACCAAGTATATTCACAGAACTTGGCTCTCTTCTCAGAAATAATACTTGAGAAGCTGAAATATATTTATGACATACAAACAGACTTTCTTTTCTTAGTGGCCACAACAATTTCCTTAAGAATTTGGAGGATAGATTTTGGAGCCATTCATTAATAAATCCAGCCAATGTTTGTTGCATGCATATCATGCATCATCAGGCCTGTATTCCAATCAGCACCGAACTTCTCAGCTCTGTGATTTCTGTGCATGTTGTTTTACTTCTTAAACATTTTTCCAACATATCATTTATTGTCTATATTTCTGTCTATAATTTATGAGCCTGTTCATTGTTGATTCATTATGATCATTGTGAAATATTTACTTTTTAGTGTGACATGTCAATTAGTAAAATATACTACATATTTTTATGGTTCATTGTACTGTGCTACAGTCGTGGATGTTTAACTTAACTCTTTTTTGGGTGAACAGATCAATTTATTAGAGAAAACAGAATAAGTATAGATAAATTGTTTAAAGGATAAAGTCTTTTGCTAAAATACCTAGTCATAGCTTTTATTTTTAGACTTTATAATTAATAGTGAATCTGTAAAAAGCACATATATGTGGGATATAGTAGTTGGGTTGAAACTTACACTATGGGTATCCTTGAACAAGTGGCTGTTCGAGGATATATTAGGGTAATTTTAATATAAAATGTCAAATTTTACCTTTCATTTTAAATTAGAAATCCTTAAAATTCTTATTTCCATTGATGAATGGTAGGTAATTTTAATTTAAATTTTACTTAGCAGAGTGATTTGTTTGTGATTCAATCCGCGACATTGCAATTTGTTTTCTAAAACCTCTAAAGGATAAAAAATGTTATTTTATTTCAGTATAATAATGAATTCAAAGATAGTTACAGAAGCTAACTGCATAACTGCTATGAGCCCTGGTCCCTAAACGTATTAGAGGCTGGTGGATCTAATATTGTTTGCCTTAATGCATTTAGAGATCAGGAAACTTAAACTTTTTCCTATAAGAGCATAAAATATACTCAGATTGGAAGAGGAAAAAATGGTATAACTTTGAACAGAGAAATTGCTTCACTTTCAAACACTGGGGATATGAAATTGAAGTCAGGCCTTTATTTTTAAAGAGAATGGCTAAAAGTCATTGTTCCAGAGTAAGACTTAGAAAACAATGCTTATACTGTTTTCAGGCCCTTGTTATTTGCTAGTTTTTTGTTTGTTTTATGCCTAAGAAATGTTTTCAGCCACTCTAATGATGCTTACCATGCATGATTAATTGTCATCAGAGGACAGTTAATTGACTCAAATATTGTGTGGGACAATAAGTGTCAATTTTCTGTTTACATTGAAATGGTATAGTTATGGCGAATTTGAAATTAGTTTTGTCTTTCAGTATTGTATACTTAAGAATAGTTTTGAAAAGGCTGCCCTAATTTGCACACATAATATGAATAAGTAAGTTAACTTATATAGAAATTGTGATTTTTCAGTATATTTTGTGCTAAATTGCAAAGATTAATATGGCTTTTTAAAGGAAGTTTTGAATAACCTTGTGTGTATTTTCTAGGATGCAACTAAGAGAGTGCATCTAGATATCAATACCTGCCTTTATTTCATGTTTGTTTTTTGCTATTAACATTATATAAATGTACCTATACATCAGCTGTATCACATGCCTCCTGATGAAGAAGTTCAGAATAGACCTTAGAAACTTCCATGTTTTGGGGGACTACTTTCTCTCTGTCTCTCTGTCTTTGTCATTCTCTCTCTCTTTGTCTGTCTCTCTCTCTCTGTCTCCATTTCTTTCTCCCTTTCTATGTGTGCATATTTATGATACATATATATTCTTTGATGTTTCTCTATTTGTGCTATAGTTTTTCTGTAGGGAAAAATAGCTTCAGTTAATTGATATTTTTGAGCCCAATTTTAACAACTAATTAAAAATGTTGCCCAGATAAGTATCGCTAGAAATCCTAGAAATCCTTTTTTTTTCTTTTTTCCAAATTCTAAAAGTGTTTTTAGACTTCTATTTATACCTCTGAAAGAAGAGAAAAATAGTTGGCAAGATCTTCTACCTACATTCTTGGTTGTAGGCTCCAATGATGGCATACTCATGGCCCTTTCTACTCTTCTTAAGTAGAACACAAGCACATGTGCAGTTAACTACTGTAAGAAGGTAAATTCACTACTTAGAAGTTAGATACTACTGATAAGTTTATGAGGTATTGTGAAGTGAGAATTTTATACAAATGTAGTGTTTTCCTGGTATAGTACAGCTTTTTCTTAATATCAGGTGTTACAGTTGATCCATTCCTTGAAACTTCATCCACCAGTCCTCCAGGAACATCAAGGATCTTAAACTTTGCCAGAGCTACAAAGGCAAAGTTTAAGATCCTTGAAGTTCCTGTGGGAACAATGGATGGCTATCTTTATTTCTATAAGAGAGGAGGCTGAAGACTGTGGGCTCAGTCTTCAGCCTCCTCTCTTATAGAAATAAAGACAATCATTTAAGAGCATACATAATCTACTGACTGAATCACTAATGATTTGCCTGTTTATAGCTGTATAATATTTCATGAGGTGATAACTATTGTTCTCATTTGGTTTGTATTTAAATGAGATAATATCAATTTTAAATATAATTTTAGCCAAAAAAAAATCAAACAGAACATTTGTAGTATGGTAGCAAACATGCAAATTTGAGATAAAAAATTGAAATAAGAGAATAAATGTGATTTTAGCTTCTCAATTTTTTTCATAGCCGTTTATAACCATCAAGAGATACCATGTTTTAAGTAAAATTTTAATAGCAAATAGGTTCATTTACCCAGATTTCAACCTAGGTGAATTAAAACATAGGGTTATAAGTACTAATGAGAGTTTTGTTTAAGCAACAGAGTATTTTGTAAAGTGTCTTTGAAGGTCAAAGTATGTGTTATGCTCTGTAATTTATTTTATTTTTGTCTGCTTTGAGGAACTGTGTAGTAATAAAGGACTTTGGTTGATGATCAAACTCTCCTTTTACTTCCTTGATGATGTGTTATTATAGTCATAAAGATGTCCAATAACATAAACACTGAACTTTACTAGTAGTGCAAATAAATACAGAGAAAGTTTGGCTGATTAGAAAGAATAATTACATAACTGAATTAATTTCAAAGCAATTTATCTCTATGCTGAATATGTTAATTAAATATAATTAGAGGGTGTTTATGGATTGTAGTCTCTCAGAATATAGTTTGAGAGAATTTTTAAGGAGTCACATTTGAGTAAACAAATTTTATTTGAAATTACATAAATGCAATCTGAAATAGCAAAAGTGTATTGGTATTTTGGATTTATAAAATAGCATTGTTTTAGAATAACAATGGCTATTGCTTTAAATTTTTATGAATTATTTTTTCTGTTTTAATGCATCACCATGACTGGATATATAGGAGAAAAACCTTTAAGCTTCTTAACAGTAAATCAGTAAGAGGTCTCATATTGCTAATGTCTTTAATCATTTTAAAGGAAGAACTACTAAATTTGTAAAATCTGAGTTATCATAGGTTTAGTTGATTACATTAAGCAGACTAGGAAATTCATGATCAATTTGGAAAAATAAAATTTTCTAGAGTAGTGCAGATGAGGTTTTAGAGAACAACATTTTAGACTTGATGTTGTTGGAAGTAAATGCTCGGTGCTGCCAAGTGAATATAGCACTCAGGCAAAAGTTTGCTCAGCAAGGCAATTTACTTCTATAAAAGGGTGCCTCTCGCAGATGGAGCAATGGTGAGAGCACACCAGACAAGGGAGGAGAAGGGGATCTTACTATTAATGCAGCTAGTCCCTACTGCTTTGTCTTTCTCCTATTGGCTAGGGTTGGACCGCACAGTCTAAGATAATTCCAGCTGGCTATTTTAAAGACAGCAGGGGTACGAGCTGGAGTGGCGGGGTGAGAAGTTTTGGTGGGGAGGATGGTTACAGAGCAGGTGACCAAGGATTACTAAGGACAGAGCAGGTGATAGAGGCTAGGAGGGGGTTGTTTACTGAAACTAGGGGCAAAGAGTTGTAAAGAACAAGGAAGTTAAAAATGGAAAACAAAGAACAGGGAAGCTCAATATACTAACATATTGGTTCTTTGAAGAGGAATTTACTGTATCCTACAATGTAATGAATCTTTCTTTGGGACTTTCTTATTCAATGAGATTTCATCTTTATTCAGTGATTTTCTATTCACTTATATACATTTGAAGTCTTTCCCGCCTTCTCATTCTGGGAAATATAACTGTGTTTAAACTGTGAATCTGCAAATAAAGAGATTCTGATATGAAACAGTTGAATTTAATAAATACTTATCAAATAACATTTGTTCTTTTTGTGGTTGTGTGATTAGTAGGTGACAGAGACCTCCTTTTACTAACTTAAATTAACTTAAATAGAACTTGGTATTTCTATATAATTCTGAGGTACAGTGCAGAGGATGTTGAGGAAGGAGGAGTGGGGAAAGGGGGTATTCACCAGTGTGAAGGGAAGCAGTGTATGGAAAGAATGTGTGCAGGTGATTCTTAGACCAAGTCACAGAGGATGAGGATGAGTTGGGCAGGCATTGAAAAGGGACAGTTTCAGTCAGAGCAGGTGGGAAAGGCAAGAAGGCATGAAGCCATGAATACGGTTTAGGAGAACAGCTTGTGGATTTTACAGTTATAGAGATGTTCCTCCTTTATGTTTCCATGTTCATGAAATAACCATTAGTAATTACATAAAGGAGTTTTAGCTGGATTAGTAGTTTTAGCTGAATAATTTTAGCTGGATTATCTTGCAAAACAACCATCTTGTTTTTCTTTCTTTTTTTCCATTTCTCCAGACCTGATCAGCATGTAATTGGAATCACAAGGAGTAGGTTGTGCTCTCAATTTCATATTTATATTTAATTTCAGAACATGCAAATTAAAAAAAGTTTATCTTTTTCACAGCATTAACTATATTGGGAGGAGTTATGATTTGGCTCTGCATCTTGTCTTATGTTTGTTTATTTTTCATATATAAAGAACAGATGTGTTAAATAGTTATCTCCTGCTTGGTAATAAGTAACTGTGCTGGTATTAACAATTTTTATGAATAATATTGAAAAAATAATTTTTTTTCTGAACATATGGAAACTTGATAATTTTTCTATGCATCATTGACTTATTTAAGATTATGTATTTGGCTATATGGTGTGGATTACTTACTGATCATTGTTGATAAAAAATTTAAATGTGTGCTAAGAAGTTTGGAAAATGAATTTAGAATATATACAAGTACAACAAATTACTACCTTATGAAGGGGACCTACAATTAAAACATATATAACATAATTTAGTTCCCTATATTCCCTTCTTTGCTTGGCTTGACCATTCTGTGAGATACATCTATTTTAAAATTAGCTTATTATTGATGTTTGATTTATTTGAAACTAATGATTCAACTTTATTTTTGAAGTATGTGACAAGAGCAGTCTCTTTAAACTTGTTAATTTGAAATAGCTAATATATAGAGCTTCACATTTATAAATCAGTTTAATAGGTCTGGACCACCTTGAAGTTCCAGGGATGGGTCTAAGGTAATAGTTTTGTACTTGAAAATTGACAATACCGTCAAGATCACAGTAAGAAATAACTGTCTTTCAGTCTCTTTCTGGCTTTTGGCTTCACTTTGTGTTTTCTGTAATGGTAAGCATCAAGCACCACTGACACTTATTTGCTTCCTTCTCCTGTTGAATGTCCAGGTTCCTGTTTATTTATTAATTTATTTTAGAGACAGGGTCTCACTCTGTCACCCAACCCGGAGTGCACTGGTGCAATCATAGCTCACTGCAGTCTCAAACTCCTGGACTCAAGTAATCCCCCCACTTCAGCCTCCCAAGTAGCTGAAACTATAGGTGCATGCCACCATGCATGGCTAATTTTTAAATTTTTACAATTCCTTCTAGAGACAGGTTCTCACTGTGTTGCCCAGGCTGGTCTAGAACTCCTGGGCTAAACAATTCTCTGGCTTTGACCTGCCAATGTGCTAGGATTACAGGTGTGAGCACTGTATCTGGCTCCAAGTTCCCTTTTAATGACACTTAATGACATTGGGTTAAACCAGGTGTGATTTTGTACCTGAAGTTAACTCTTCTTTCCATTTCTTGCATTTCCATTTGTAAGAAGCATGTTTTCACTTTTGAGAGCTATATCACCTTCCTTGTACTGTGGCACAAATTATTGATAGTCCACTAAAATCTATTCCTTATTCTTCTTTTCCCTAGTATTATTCAAAAGTCCACTCTTTCCCACATAACTCAGGGGAAGTCAATCCCACTCCTAATTCAAGGGAATTTTAGATTAGGTTCAGCTAAAAATCTTGGTGTTTCTATGCCCCTTGGCAGTGATTGTTCCTTGTCCCAGTTATAGTTATATGTCACATGTCAGGTGAAATGGGAGGACTAAGGGGAATGGGTAGAAAAGATTTAGTTCCACTTAGCAAGGGAACATTGGATGAGAAAGCACATGTTGGCTTTTGATATTTGTCCTATCTGGAATACATGCTTCTTCAAATTGCTACAGGGATCATTTTTTGTCACGAGGAGATTCAGCTTGAGGGCAAAACAAATGCCTTAAAATGGCAGAAAAAATATAAAAAACTTGGGTGCTTGATGGAATCATTGAGTTGACTCCCTACTATATTTCTGGATTTACTGCTGTGTGAGATAATGAATTTCTTTCTTGTTCAAACCAACTTGAATAAAATATTTGGCTACTTAAAATAGTATCCTAATTATAGCCATTATTATTATTATTATGATTATTATTATTATTTTTTTTTTTTTTTGAGACGGAGTCTTGCTCTGTCTCCCAGGCGGGAGTGCAATGGCGCGATCTCGGCTCACTGCAAGCTCCGCCTCCCGGGTTCATGCCATTCTTCTGCCTCAGCCTCCCGAGTAGCTGGGACTACAGGCGCCCGCCAACACGTCCGGCTAATTTTTTGTATTTTTAGTAGAGATGGGGTTTCACTGTGTTAGCCAGGATGGTCTCGATCTCCTGACCTCGTGATCCGCCCGCCTCCGCCTCCCAAAGTGCTGGGATTACAGGCTTGAGCCACCGCGCCCGGCCAATTATAGCCATTATTAAATGATATCTTAATTTTGTAAATAAAAGTTTTAGAAGTAGTAATTTAGATTATTGAAGAAACTTTACAGACTACTTGGGTTTTATAAATTTTAGATATGGTTAGTGCTATTAGTCTGTAAAAACGTATTATTCAAATCACCATGCATTAAGTTTTTAATACAGTAGATATGTCAATCATCTTATTAACTAAGTTTATTTTAAAATGAATAAATTATGCAGGAGGTAGAGGCTAACAAAACTGGGAATAGTCTAACAGGCTCAGACAATAGATAACTAAATTTAAAAATTTTTGAACTATAAATTCGTAATCTAATCAGTTCACAAAATTATACCACTATTTATTGGCTGTATGGTATCTTTAGTGTACTGGAAACATTAAATATACATAAAGAAATATTGAAGCAATTTCAGTGCCTGGTCTGAGTAATTTAAAACTTACAGTGTGGCCGGGCGCGGTGGCTCACGCTTGTAATCCCAGCACTTTGGGAGGCCGAGGCGGGCGGATCACGAGGTCAGGAGATCGAGACCACGGTGAAACCCCGTCTCTACTAAAAATACAAAAAATTAGCCGGGCGTGGTGGCGGGCGCCTGTAGTCCCAGCTACTCGGAGAGGCTGAGGCAGGAGAATGGCGTGAACCCGGGAGGCGGAGCTTGCAGTGAGCCGAGATTGTGCCACTGCATTCCAGCCTGGGCGACAGAGCGAGACACCGTCTCAAAAAAACAAAACAAAACAAAACAAAACAAAAAAAACTTACAGTGTGATGTTAAGACTAATTAGTAACTATTTAAATATAGAAGATAAAGCTGATAAAAGTAAAATTAAAAAAATGGTAAACTATAGTTACACTCACAGAGGTATAAAAAGAATACAGACATATAGTAAACTTTTAAGTAAGAGCTAGTGACAAAGATTTTCTCCTTGACCAAATCCTGGTCAGGCTCTTGTGCGTCCTCTTCTCAACCAGGCCTTGACTTTTGGGCTTCTGTGTTCTAATCTGCATTGCCAAATTTAGCAAGAATCCTGCTAAGTGTCTTTGGCCATCCTCGATATTTGACCACTCTATATCTAATCAGGGTCCTCACCCTCCACCATTTCCCAGATTATATCTCATCACCTTAACCTTCATTCAGCAAGAATCCTGACTAGTAATTTTTCTTCCACTGTCTTACATCCTGCTATTTGGCTACAAATTCCTACTTTTTCTTGTAGTATTTGAAGTTGAGCCTAGTTTTTCTTACTCACTGCAAAAACCCCATTGCAGTGGTCCCAACACCTATTATGATGGTCCTGAATAAAGTTTGCCTTCCTGTTCTTTAATAATGTCATGAATCATTTTTTTTTTCAATGCTAATTTTATAAAACTCTAGTTCACTGGAACCATTAGCAA
Organism: Hylobates moloch; assembly: GCF_009828535.3. Lineage (NCBI taxonomy): Eukaryota > Metazoa > Chordata > Mammalia > Primates > Hylobatidae > Hylobates > Hylobates moloch. The sequence goes on along the minus strand of NW_026652276.1, from coordinate 54,037,700 downwards.
TTTAATCTTTTTCTGCCACCAGGTTCTTGGCCTGACCCAGCCTTTACAATGACTTAGCAGTATGCATATTGGTTTTTGTAATGTGCTCTAATCAAAGTAGGGAGATATATATCTCTTTGTCTTTTTGCCCTGAAGGTGGTAGGAATAACCCAAATCTGAGAATTGACAAGAGCAGGAATGAAATATATTTTGGAGTATTATTGCTCGCTTTAGCTGAAATAGTTAACCAAGTAGTTTAAGCAGGAGGTGGAGGCAAGCAGAACTAGGACTAAGCTAACCTGATGAAAGAATAGGCAAAGTGTCATAATGGGCAGGTTTGCTGGGAATGAGGGATGTGAGAAATAAAAAGCCAGAGGTTGTGTGGGCAGTGCACTTAAAGAGAGTTGGTGAAACTGTAGGTAGGAATGTTACAGATGCTGAAAGTCTGCAGTAAAGCTGTGTGGCAACCGGGTCATGGTCAAGACTGAGAAAGGCTAATGTATTAGAATTGATATCAGTATGGGTGTTAAAAGCATGGAGATTGGGTTGGAGGGAAACATAGCCAATAACTGGAATACCTAAGGAAAGTGATAGAGACATTAGAGAAGCAGTTATTGATGGTCACATTTGAAGTAACAAGACCTCCTACATTACTGTGATTGACTTGTGCATATTAGTTTTTTTGCATAAGAATGCAATAAACATACTTGAGATGCTTTCTTTATGAGATCATGACCTTCATTCATGGCAACTAAGGAAGTCACCACACTGGGGAAGCTAGGCAAAGGAGACCAGAGAATACAAAGTGCTGCAGTTCTCAGAGGATTACTGTTCTTTGGGAAATGATTGTTTAGAGATTGTCCTGGGGCCCCCTCTGCCCTTACAGAATAGGAGTACCCTCTGGTGACCTTTGCTTGTTTTAAAAGGGAGCCACATTCTTGTGGGTTTTTGAATGAGAATAAATGCTGCTTGGTATGGAAATTATCATAAAGGAACTCTGCTTATGGAAGAGTTTGGAAATTATAGTAGAAAATGTAACTTGGCTCACAGCAGATATAAAATGAGAGAAAGGATTTATAGCTAGATAATTCAATTTCCAACTCCCACTTGTGCTGAAATAATCAGATAAAGTAAAAATAGCACCCTTCCTTAATTTGTCTCTTTCTGTCTATTAAGATCTTCATAAGATTCATATTAAGATCTTCATAAGATTTCCCTAATCTATTTTCTTTTTTTTTTTTTTTTTTTTTTTTTTTGAGACGGAGTCTCGCTCTGTCGCCCAGGCTGGAGTGCAGTGGCGCAATCTCGGCTCACTGCAAGCTCCGCCTCCCGGGTTCACGCCATTCTCCTGCCTCAGCCTCTCCGAGTAGCTGGGACTACAGGCGCCCGCCACCACGCCCGGCTAATTTTTTTGTATTTTTAGTAGAGACGGGGTTTCATCGTGGTCTCGATCTCCTGACCTCGTGATCCGCCCGCCTCGGCCTCCCAAAGTGCTAGGATTACAAGCGTGAGCCACCGCGCCCGGCCTCTATTTTCTTATACCTATGAGTTGACACCAAAATGGATTTTTCGAACAAGAGAGTAGAGATACAAAGAATAGTATTTAGAGTGCTGTGTCCTAAGCATCATGTTAAATGTTTTTTACAATTTACAAATGGTAAAGAAACTTGTCTAAGTCTCCACAGCCAGCAAACAGTGGAACCAGGGCAATTGGTAGGATGGGAAGTAATACATCTCAACCACCATACTAGCTGAAAAAGTGTGCTGTTGAATGCCAACTGGACAATTAGGCCAACTTTGTAGTTCTCTTTACAAGTGAGAATGTAACACCTTTGAATTACCTGACTTCCTAGATTCCTGGCAGATGCTTGATTCCCTCTTTATTGTCCCTCTGATGGCACAATGAGCTACTTATTTCCTGCTCTTAGGCATAGCTACTTGTACCTCCTGTGTGGTAAGACATTTGTTCATTTTATCCTCTTCAGTCAGATAAAGCATAAAAATTAATGCATTGTTTAAGGAAAAACTCTCAAACTATGTTTTTCTTCTGCTCTCATACAACACCAACCAGCACAGAAGACTTCTGTGACCAAATATATGGGTTTTTTTCCCCATCAATAAGCAGTGGACAGCAAATGAGTGTCCTCTAATTCAATTCTGACATTATCTCTCTGGAGATAATGTCAGATCTCACAGGTTGAGGGCTCATTCCCCAAGACTGCCCCTCATGCCCCTCCAACACTTGTTGGAAGTCCGGGCCTCTGAAACTTCTGACCCACTGACTTCAAGCTGGAGTTCCCACGATCCCCTCTTTGGATTTGATTAATTCGCTGAAGCAGCTTACAGAACTCAAGGAAACACTTAACTTATGTTTACCAGTTTATTATAAAGGATAATAGAAAGGATGCAGATGAAGAGATGCATAGGGCGAGGTATAGGGACTTACATGCCTTCCCTGGGTGGGCCACCCTCCAAGAACCTCTACATCTTCAGCTATCCAGAAGGATGCTCTCTGAACCCTTTTTGGGTTTTGAGGAAGGCTTCATTATATAGGCATGATTGACAACCAACAGTGTAGAAATGTGATTGGACAAAGCACATGATCTACACCCAGAAAGACCTGTCTGTTCAGACTTTTCTTGGCCCCTCTGTGTAGCATTCCTTCCTTTAGGGTATGGGGGAGGACTCTCTCTGTAATGAGTGTTTTGATTCACAATCAGATTACAGTCCTGCTTGGGCAGGTAAAGGAAGGACAGGAGGTCAGAGAGGTTTCCTGAGGCCTAAAGTGCTCCAGCATTATAACAAGGACTATGTAAGTTGGGAGCCAGGAACTGTAGATGAAAAACAATATTTATCGTGATACCACACCCATTGACAATGTTTTGTCTGCATATTCCTTTGACTTTTGCCTGATTTGATTTGTCAGGATAGTTAAAATGTTAGGTGAGATAGTCTAATTTCTTCTTTTTTAAAACATTTTTCAAAATTTATTTTCGAGACAGTCTCGTTCTGTCGCCCAGGCTGGAGTGGAGTGGCGCAATCTCAGCTCACTGCTGCCTCTGCCTCCCAGGTTCATGTGATTCTCCTGCTTCCGTCTCCTGAGTAGCTGGGATTACAGGCATGTGCCACTGCGCCTGGCTAATTTTTGTATTTTTAGTAGAGACGGGGTTTCACCATGTTGGCCAGGCTGGTCTCAAATTCCTGACCTCAAGTGATTCACCCTCCTTGGGCTCCCAAAGTGCTGGGATTATAAGTGTGAGCCATTTCTTCTTAATCCCATTTTTCCTCCTTGGTTTTGTCAAATGGTAAGGTTTGGGTAAATAAAACCTAAGATATAAAATTACTAATATCAATAGTTTCTAATTGTTCAACATGTACTTTTCACTTAAGTATTTGACAACATTTTTCTTCACTGAGAAGATGGACTAGATAACCTCAGAGAACATTTCAGCCCTTAGGGTAGTCTAAATTTTAACTTTAAATAGTTTATTTTCCTTTTTTTAAAAACAAACCTAAAACCAATTTCTTAATCAAAATAGCATATTCAAAGTTGTCCTAATTTTGGCAGTTAATTTCATCATTTTGTCTTTCTTTGGTAAGTTAAACTGTTAGACATTTGATCCCTGTGGTATTTGTTGCTGGGGTATTATAAAAAGGTTCTCTTGGCAGGGGATTTGACATTCTAGTTGTGAGGGAAGATTTCTTGGTAGAAAGCAGTGAGAGTGTGCAGAGAGAGTGGTTCAAGTGTGTAAGCAGGAGGAGAGAATGTACGGTTTAGCTAAAGAATAGGAGACTGAAAATAGAGCTAGAGAATAGGGTAGAAAGAGAAGAGGGACTAAAATTGCTGGAGATGAAGCCAGTGAGGCAGGGAGTCATCTGGTCAGACTTTACAATCCAAAGTTTGTACTTCATTCTAAGAGCAATTCAAAACCATTTAACAAAGGTTATAATGGAGTTGGTGACAAAATGTCATCATCTACATTTTAGAAAGAGCTGAGTTGATATCTGCCAATATGTCTAGGCGAGAGGGAGTGGAAGCCTAGTTTAGAGGGATGACCATGGGAAATGACTTTATTCCAGGATATTAAGGAGGAAATAATGTTTTGTACTTTTTGTGTATTTGATGACCATCAATAATTGTGGGAGGTAGACAGTAGGATGTAGGCAGGAGAATGGTGTAAATCTGGATTCTAAGTTTTCTGGTTTTGGTAACTTGGGTGTTTGTACCATTTATCAACAGAATAAATACAATAGAAGCAGAATTATTGAAGGAAAAGAATGATTTTGTAGGTGGTCAATAAATGATAGCTAGTATTATTATGTCGTGAAACTATAATTTTTGGATTTTTGTATTTAAATTTTACAGTATAATTATATGCTGTTTTCATTTTGATTAACAAATATGATATTTTATGAAAATAAATTTATATACAATGATAAATACAGGTAGAACAACTTCAATGTAGCATGTAATTTGTGACTTACGAAAGATAAAAACTAGGATACAGAATTAAGTTCTGTTTTGACATATCTCCATTAAAAAGTTATATGTTTTCAGAAGAAAATACACACCAGTTTAAAAACATTGTGTAATTTGAAGGGAGATACATCTCCTATTTCGAGATTTTTTTTTTACAAATAAAATATGGTAGAAGGAAGCTTATAATTTAAAATATTCACATGAAACAAAATAAGAAAGCCCCAATCCCAAAATCATGTATGAGAAAGCTACTAAGTTTTTTAGTTTACATGGGTCAATAGTTTTCAATTATATAATTAACTTATGCTGTTGAAACACATTTAAGAATACTGAAGTTTAGTATAAAGGAAAAAAGGCTAGTTTCCCTGGCTGTTTTGATTTGCATTCTTCTTTATTGTTTAATTATAATTGAAATCATGTGCCACACACTGGTTTGTAGACTGAGTTCTTTTCACATAATATGCTGTGATGTACAGCCATTAATTTAGGTGTATTTACTGATACGGGAGCAGGAAGTTCAGAAGGAGAATCCTCTGGATCTAATTTCATGATTTCATATTCGTAGTACTATTAAAGATAAATATGAAATGGTGTGGATTGATAATATCTAAACAGAAAATTAGTAATAAGAGAAACATGAATCATTTGGCAGTGGTTTTTGTTGGAATCAATAGGCCAGCAATTTTTCACCAGTAGACAAGGATTAGTACGTTATAAACTGGGTGTCATTGTGCCAGTCCTGCCCCTGGGCTTTATCTTTCACTCAGCACTCTCAAGAGTTGTTTCATTTTTCAATCCAGTAACTATGTTCATGATTACTAAGGCCTACAGTCTGAATCATTTAGGTCATTTTTTTTTTCCCCGGTGGCCTGCATTAGCATCCACATGTGTTCAGACTCAACTAATTTGATTATGAGGAGAGACTGTCTGTGACTGTCTTCCTGACATCAGCACAGTCATTAAAGTAACAACATCATGGACAGAATCTATTTTTTAGGTTTGGTATTTTAAATGCATCATTTCCATCAAGGGCTAATGGCAAGCTGCATTCTGTTTTGTAAATGTACATGGGAAAGTCATTATCACAGAAAAATGTTTTAGAAAATAATTTTCCTCAGTATTAAAATGAAAACATTACAAAAAATGCTTTTGACCATCTTTTCCCCAACATTTTAAAAAGGTTAAAATTTGAAAAACAAATATATGAGTGTGTGTGTGTGTGAGAGAGAGAGAGAACAAACCCACAGAACACAAATGCACTAGAGCTTTGTTTTATGTACCCCATTTACATCTTATGTGCTGAACTTCTGTTAAGTTCAGTACAAAAGATGAAGTGTATAGTCTGTAAGATGTTATAGAATGCCAAGATGAGTTATTAAAGACTTACTGAGATACAGATAGACCTGGCTCCTTACCAGACATTCCCATGGTGTGTAGTCTTGCTCCTGGCTCCATCACTTGCTAGTAAAGGGTCTTGAGAACTCTTATTTAGCTCTGAGATTATTCGGACATTATTTAGCTTTTCTAGAAGTTTTTCTTGAATGTAAAATGAAGATAATGGCCTGAACCTTGTATGCATCACTGAGAGGTATAAAAGAGAGTATCTGCCATGGTACTTGCACATTTTCATGGAGATTTTCTTGCGTGTTTCCTCCCTTAGCCCCCAGATTATTAGAATTCGTGTGTCTCTGTTTAGCTTGGAGAGCAGGCAGCATCAGATTTTCTTGTTCTCCATCTATCAGATCACCATGAAGCTCCTAAGAATCCATAGTTAACATTTATATTGTTACTTTGTTGTTTTTGAAATTGTTTCTTTTCACAGTTTGAATCCAATGGCATTTTTCTTTTTGATCCTGTCTTTTGGGAGATGTAACATCACGAATGATCTCTGTCTTAAGAAGGAATTGGCCAGGCTTGGTGGCTCACACCTGTAATCCCAGCACTTTGGGAGGTTGAGGTGGGCAGGTTGCTTGAGCCCAGCAGTTCAAGACCAGCCTGGGCAACGTGGTGAAACCCCATCTCTACGAAAAATAGCCTGGCATGGGGATGTGCACCTGTGGTCCCAGCTACTCAGGAGGCTGAGGTGGGAGGACTGCTTGAGCCTGGAAGGTTGAGGCTGCGGTGAGCCAAGATCACAACACTGCACTTTAGTCTGGGCAACAGAGCGAGACCCTCTCTCAAAATAAATGAATAAACAAGAAGAAATTAAGCTATATTATCTTGAGATTCCAATTCAATATAAGAAAGAAGCTTCTGATAATGGATCAAGATTGATTATGCAATAATGATGCTCTGTTACTGAACCTTTTTCGAGAAAGGCTGAGTAACTACGGATCAGGGCTATTGTTGAAGAGTATCCCATAGCTTGTCTGTAGCTTAAGACATTGAGAGAAAAAAAAATTTAAGTCCAACTGTGGTAATTGAAATTTAAATTGAGTGATCAATCTTGTGGAATAATATTTGTAAAATAAGGGAGAGCCAATAATTGTGTGCTAAGTGGATGAAGGCTGCTGGGGTTCCTGCTTTTACTATGCAGACTTTCATTCATTCAACATACTTTTTAAAGCTTATTTTTTGTTATGTGCCAACTACTGTGCTAGATTCCTACAAGGTATTCTTAATGTCAGAGAAGAGTGGACCTATAAGCTTAATCTGCCTTCTGCAAGTGTACTTCCTTTGAAGTCTTAAATTCATTAGAATCTGGCCTTCTGCTTCATAAAGTTTGTTTTAAAGTAAACCTTCTGTATTTCAGTTACAATGAGGCAATTTCAGTCCTCTAGGAATATGGGTTATTAATTTCTGTGACTTCATTTACTCCTCAACTCTGTTACATTTCCTAAGTGTTTATGTGCCTCTGTTAGAGTTCGGTAGCTGTGGACTCTGGGGAACCATTCAAGGTTTTTAAGCAAAATAAAAGAAAGGGAAAAAGAGGAAAGGAACATGATACACTTTGCACTTATAAAACCTCACAGCTTTGAGCAAGACAGAATGAAGAGGTATGAGAATAAAGTAATATAAGTAAATTAGAAAATGTTGAAATAGTGTAGATTGGAGAAGATGAAGGCCTGAATTTAAGAAATATCAAGGAGGTTGAAGAAGAATGAATCAGGGTGGTGTTTAATTTATAGAAATTGTTGGTTGATTGGATGTGAGCATATCAAGAAGAAGAAATAGAATCATGTGTAAATTGCAAGCTTGCTTGATTGACTGGATTGCAGTAAAATTCACCAAGACAAGGAAATATAGGACAAAGTATGTGATTGGAAGAATAAAGTAAGAATTCTTCTTTGTATTTTTGAGTTTGAGGTGTTTTGGGGACATTCAGGGAGAGGTCCTCTATAGTGAGTTGGATATAACATTTGGAAGTAGGGAGAAATCCTGAGATGGAGATGGATTTGAGAGTCCTCAGCCTGGAGATTATTGTCAATGGCATGAAGTCATACCCCTGAGAGCACTGATATTTGAGGAGAATCAGAAAATGAGAAGCCAGTAACAGACACAGAGAAGAAAATCTGAACTCATAATTTCAATACCAGAGGGACATCTTAAACCTCATAGGAGGAAGCTAATAGAGATCTAAACTAGGATCATTTTAGAAGAGATAGAAAAGAAAGGACGAACTTGAAAAATATTTTAATAGCACGTAACTGTGTTAAAGATGAAATTGTATTTAATATTTGTTAGATATTTCTAGAGATGGTCAGCTTAGCTGGCCAGGGCTTCGTGTTCATTTTTGGGTTGCAGCTTTCCATGTCCACACAGTTCCATACCTGAAATTGAATGGAGATTTCAGAGGCCTAGCAAAATGAGTTTCAATCCTTGGTCAAAGGATAAAGAATTATGGGCCTCCAACTCAAGGAATTATGCCCAATTCCCCAAATAATATTTCTGCAATTGGTTATTGGTTTCCACAAATATATATATTTTTTTTTTTTGGAGTCGGAGTCTCGCTCTGTTGCCCAGGCTGGAGTGCAGTGGCATGATCTTGGCTCACTGCAAGCTCCACATCACAGGTTCAAGCTATTCTCCTGCCTCAGCCTCCCGAGTAGCTGGGACTACAGGCATGCGCCACCATGCCCAGCCAATTTTTGTATTTTTAGTAGAGGCGGGGTTTCACCATGTTGACCAGGATGGTCTCTATGTCTTGACCTTGTGATCTGCCTGCCTCGGCCTCCCAAAGTGCTGGGATTACAGGTGTGAGCCACCGCACATTGTGGAGTTACCTTTTCCTTTTTGTGACTTCATCTTGAGCTTTGCTGATTCTGACACCATTTTGAATTTGACCAGCCATTTAAAAGAAGTAGAGATACCTAGAAATAAGTATGAGTAGATGTATACAATTTTAACAAAATTGATTTTCTCAGTTACTGAAAATTATTTACTATGAAGTTATATTAATATTTAGAAAGCATTTTATGGTAAACATTATAAACATGTTTAATATTTATATTTATATATTTAGAAATCTAATATTTATATGTATATAATAAGATTTAAATATAATAAATTTAATATTTATATGCATATACTTATATGTATAAGTATATATGTATAAGTGTATGTACTATAATACTTAGAAGCATTATAATAAATATATACACATTACATATTTATAATATATATTAATACACATATACCTTGAATATAATTACTACTAAACATTTCTTAACTCAAACTGGCTTTTTAACAGAATAATTCTGATGGAAAAATAAAGAATTGAGAGAAATACAGCATTAATATAGACTTCTAACTACACTTGTAGTGAGGTCTTTATAGACAGCTCCTTCAATATAATTCAAAAACACCATACCTAGATTTGCTATTGTCTTTCTGTTATGTCATGTCTCTTTATGTTTTTTTCTTTAAAATACCTAAGTACTTTAGAAAACATCTAAGACTATTTTTTTTAATTTCTCTTAAAAAACCCAGATACATGTTCAGAATGTGCCGATTTGTTACATAGATATATGTTTTCTATGGTGGTTTGCTGCACCTATTGACCGATCCTCTAAGTTCCCTCCCCTCATCCCCCATCCACCAACAGGCCCTGGTGTGTGTTGTTCCCTTCTCTGTGTCCATTTTTCAACTCCCACTTATAAATGAGAACATGTGGTATTTGGTTTTCTGTTTTTGTGTTAGTTTGCTGTGGATGATGGCTTCCAGCTTCATCCACGTCCCTGCAAAGGACATGATCTAATTCGTTTTTATGGCAGCATAGTATTCCATGGTGTATATGTACCACGTTTTCTTTATCCAATCTATCATTGATGGGCATTTTGTTGGTTCCATGTCTTTGCTGTTGTAAACAGTGCTGCAATAAACGTATGTGTGCGTGTGTCTTTATAATAGAATGACTTATATTCCTTTGAGTAAATACCCAGTAATGGGATTGCTGGGTCAAATGGTATTTCTGGTTCTAGATCCTTGAGGAATCGCCATACTGTCTTCCACAATGGTTGAACTAATTTACATTCCCCCGACACTGTAAAAGCCTTCCTAATTCTCCACAGCCTTGCCAGCATCTGTTGTTTCCTGACTTTTTAATAATCGCCATTTTACTGGTGTGTGCATTTCTCTGATGGTCAGTGATGTTGAACTTTTTTTCACATGCTTGTTGGCCGCATGAATGTCTCCTTTTGAGAAGTGTCTGTTCATATCCTTTGTCCACTTTTTGATGGGGTTGTTTGTTTTTTTCCTGTAAATTTGTTTAAGTTCCTTGTAAACTCTGGATATTAGACCTTTGTCAGGTAGATGGCAAAAATTTTCTCCCATTCTGTATGTTGCCTGTTCATGCTGATGATAGTTTCTTTTGCTGTGCAGAAGCTCTTTAGTTTAATTAGATCCCATTTGTCAATTTTGGCTTTTGTTGCAATTGCTTTTGACATTTTTGTTACGAAGTCTTTGATCATGCCTGAATCCTGAATGGTATTGCCCAGGTTTTCTCCTAGGGTTTTTATGGTTTTGGGTTTTACATTTAAGTCTTGAATCCATCTTGAGTTAATTTTTGCATCAGGTGTAAGGAAGGGGTCCAGTTTCAATTTTCTGCATATGGCTAGCCAGTTTTCTCCGCACCATTTACTGAATAGGAGATCCCTTACCCATTGGTGGTTTTTGTCAGGTTTGTCAAAGATCAGATGGTTGTCGATTTGTGGGGTTATTTCTGAAGTCTCTGTTCTGCTCCATTGGTCTATATGTCTGTTTTGATACTAGTACCATACTGTTTTGGTTAATGTAGTCTTGTAGTATAGTTTGAAGTCAGGTAGCATGATGCCTTCAGCTTTGCTCTTTTTGCTTAGGATTCTCTTGGCTGTATGGGGTGTTCTTTGATTGACCATGAAATTTAAAGTAGTTTTTTCTAATTCCGTGAAGAATGTCAATGGTAGTTTGATGGGAATGTCATTGAGTCTATAAATTACTTAGCGCAGCATGGCCATTTTCACAATATTGATTTTTCCTATCCATGAGGATGGATGTTTTGCCTTTTGTTTGTGTCCTCTTTTATTTCTCCTTTATTTATTTTATTGATAATTGGTATTTTATTGAGAATTGAGAATTTTATTTATTTTATTGAGAATTGGTATGTAGTTCTCCTTGAAGAGGTCCTTCACATACCTTGTTAGATGTATTCCTAGAGAAAATGCCTAAGGCTTTTAAAATATTTTCTTCTTTTAAAGTTTCATAAAAAGGAAAATTAAAAAAACCAAAATATACATAAAATAATTATAAAGTAACATAATAAGACTCCATTCTTGGATCTAGTGCTGACATGAAGTCTTAGCACTGTCTGTAGAGTCATTTTTAGTCATTTTTGGTTGTGGATTCTTTTGAATTTTCTATATTCTCTATATAGTTCTTGGTACCAACTGGATAGCCTTCAAGTTACTTAATCTATCTGTATAAAATGGAGGTCAGTTTGGTGAGAAAAATCTCTTCACAAAAGTTTCCTAACAAAGTACCAGTAGTACAGTAGGGGAATTGTCTTTGTCCTTAAGAATCATTTTTTATAACTTGAAATGTCAAAGTCAAACTTTCTCCTGTACAAATTTTTTCTTTTAATTGTTATCCTGTAAAGTGAAAAATAGAACCCATGTCCTAGTGTCCTAGATCTTTATCCTCCCCCTCTCCATTTTTCATGATTTAGTTTCTTGCATACTCAACAACCTTCTCCTCCCACTTTCTCCTGTTCCCAGAATACTGTAAAATATTTCCTGTAGTAAAACTTAACAGTTCACAGAACACTTCATACCTTTGTAAATTGTTTTCTCTATCTAAAGTTCCTGTTTGCTTTTTTTTTGAGACAGTGTATTAGTTGTTTTTAACGCTGTTGATAAAGACCTACCTGAAACTGAAAACAAAAAGGTTTAATTGGACTTACAGTTCCACATGGCTGGGGAGGCCTCAGGATTATGGTGGGAGGCAAAAGGCACTTCTTACATGGCAGCGGAAAGAGAAAATGAGAAAGATGCAAAAGTGGAAACCCCTGATAAATCCATCAGGTCTTGTGAGACTTACTCACTGTCACAAGAATAGCCCTGGAAAGACCATCCCCCGTGATTCAGTTACCTTCCCTGGGGTCCCTCCCACAACACATGGGAATTCTGGGAGATTTGGTTGGGGACATGGCCAAACCATATCAGAGACAGCTAATTTTTTTTTGTTTTTTTTTGAGATGGAGTCTCGCTCTGTTGTCCAGGTTGGAGTGCAGTGGTGCAATCTTGGCTCACTGCAACCTCTGCCTCCCAGGTTCAAGTGATTCTCCTGTCTCAGCCTCCTCAGTAGCTGGGATTACAGGTGCTCACCATCATGTCTGGCTAATTTTCTTGTATTTTAGTAGAGACGGGGTTTCACCATGTTGGCCAGGCTGGTCTCGAACGTTGACATCAAGTGATCTGCCTGCCTCGGGCTCCCAAAATGTTGGGATTACAGCATGAGCCACCACGCTAGTCTTTTTTTTATTTTTTATTTTTAGTAGAGATGAGGTCGCACTATATTGCCCAGGCTGGTATCAAATGCTTGGGTTCAAGCAGTCCTTTTGTCTTGGTCCCCCAAAGTGCTGTGATTACAGGTGTGAGCCACCATACCCCATTCACTTTTTGAAAAATATTAACCATTATTCAAAGTTTAGCATAAATTATTAAAGTAGCTACGATTTAGTAGTGCTTTTAATGTCTCAGAGATGTTCCAGGCACTTTTCCCATTTATTAAATCCCTTAATCCTCAGAATAAGCCTATGAAGTAAATACTTTTATTATCTTTTTGTTTTTTTCCACTAAAGGGGTTTAAGGCATGAATAGTTTGAGTAACTTGCCCAAGGTCACACAGCTAGGATGTAGGCCTCAGCCAAATTTGTAGTCAGCCAGTGTGTCTTCATAACTTGTGCTTTTACCAACTACAATTTTTTTTTTTTTTTTTTTGCTTTCAGAAATTTTTTATTTTTTTATTATTATACTTTAGGTTTTAGGGTACATGTGCACAATGTGCAGGTTTGTTACATATGTATCCATGTGCCATGTTGATTTCCTGCACCCATTAACTCATCATTTAACATTAGGTATATCTCCTAATGCTGTCCCTCCCCCCTCCCCCCACCCCACAACAGTCCCCAAAGTGTGATGTTCCCCTTCCTGTGTCCATGAGTTCTCATAGTTCAATTCCCACCTATGAGTGAGAACATGCGGTGTTTGGCTTTTTGTCCTTGCGATAGTTTACTGAGAATGATGTTTTCCAGTTTCATCCATGTCCCTACAAAGGACATGAACTCATCATTTTTTATGGCTGCATAGTATTCCATGGTGTATATGTGCCACATTTTCTTAATCCAGTCTATTGTTGTTGGACATTTGGGTTGGTTCCAAGTCTTTGCTATTGTGAATAGTGCCACAACAAACATACATGTGCATGTGTCTTCATAGCAGCATGATTTATAGTCCTTTGGGTATATACCCAGTAATGGGATGGCTGGGTCAAATGGTATTTGTAGTTCTAGATCCCTGAGGAATCGCCACACTGACTTCCACAATGGTTGAACTAGTTTACAGTCCCACCAACAGTGTAAAAGTGTTCCTATTTCTCCACATCCTCTCTAGCACCTGTTGTTTCCTGACTTTTTAATGATGGCCATTCTAACTGGTGTGAGATGGTATCTCACTGTGGTTTTGATTTGCATTTCTCTGATGGCCAGTGATGATGAGCATTTTTTCATGGGTTTTTTGGCTGCATAAATGTCTTCTTTTGAGAAGTGTCTGTTCATGTCCTTCACCCACTTTTTGATGGGGTTGTTTGTTTTTTTCTTGTAAATTTGGTTGAGTTCTTTGTAGATTCTGGATATTAGCCCTTTGTCAACTACAATTTTTTAATAAAACTGACTTTGTAAAACCTCCTTTGGCTCCACAGGCCAAGTAGATTATACTGTGCTCTGTTGCCAGCCCCACTAAACTTTCTTTATGTACATTTTAAATACATTACAGTAGTTTCCCCTTAACAATGGTTTTGTTTTCTGCAGTTCCAGTTACCTCCGGTCAATTGTGGTTGGAAAATATTAAATGGAAAATTCCAGAAATAAATGATTCTTGTTTTAAATTGCACACTGTTCTGAGTAGCGTGATAAAACCCCACACTATCCCCTACTTTTGAATCATCCCTTTGTCTAGCCATCCGTGCTGTCTGTGCTTCCCACCTATTAGTTACTTAGTAGCCATCCCGTTATCAGATCTGCTGTCTTGGTATAGCAGTGCTTGTGATCAGGTAACCCTTATTTTACTTAATAATGGCACCAAAGCACAGAGTAGTGATGCCGAGAATTTTAATATGCCAAGAATAAGCCTTGAAATGCTTACTTTAAGTGAAAAGCTGAAAGTTCTCAACTTAATAAGGAAAGGAAAAAAAATTATATGCTGAGATTGCTGAGATCCATGGTGAAAACTAATCTTCAATCCATGAAATTGTAACGAAGGAAAAGAAACGCATGCTAGTTTTGCCATCTCACTTCAAACTGTAACAGTTATGGCTGCAATGCCTGATAACTTTTATTATAGTATGTTGTTGTAATTGTTCTTTTATATTAGTTATTGTTAATCTCTTACTGTGCCTAATTTATAAATTAAGCTTTATCATATGTATATATAGGAGAAAATATAGTAAATGTAAGATTTGGTGTTATCCTTGGTTTCAGGCATCCACTGGGGGTCTTCAGATGTATCCCCTGCAGATGAGGGAGAACTGCTGTATAGTGATATTTTTCTCTCTGTATTGTGGCCTATCGGAGTCTGAGTTTCCCAATGTCTTTGTTTCAGACCTTTGAATTTTTTGTATTTAATCATTGTCTTTATAGCACTTAGCATACTACTTGATGTTAAGAAAGTACAAAATAAAGGTTTCTTGGATTAATGAATACAGTAGGCCCCCTTCATCCTCAGGATACACGTTCCAAGATCCTCAGTGGATGCCTGAAACCACAGATAGTATGTAACCCTGTATATACCTGTAGTATGTTTTTTCCTGTACATACCAATCTATGATAAAGTTTAATTTATAAATTAGGCACAGTAAAGGATTAACAATAATAACTAATAGTCAAATAGAACAATTATGGCAATATACTGTAATAAAAGTTATATGAATGCTCCCTCTGTCGGTCTCTCAAAATATCTTCATATTTTCAGACTGTGACTGATTGAGGGTAATTGAGCCACAGAAAGCAAAGCTACAGATTAAGGGAGGCTATTGTAAGTGAATGAATGTAAGAAACACCAAGAAGAAGCAGGATATGAGTAAATTTCTGCTATGAAAGATAAAAAGAAATAGTTGTAATGATGGCGATTACCATTTAGGGTAAAACGTGGAAGAAAAAGCCATGATATTTGATCTACAGTTAGAATGAAATTTTATTTATTGCTCTGAATAGAAGGTATAGCTCTCTTTTTATTTGTATGCCTGATACAATAGAGAAAAGTAGAAAGACGCCCTTTTACAACTCATTTTCTGTTTTTGCAAATGCAGATAAAACTGACAAGTTTCATCCTGTGACAAGAAACTTCTAATATATTTGAAGAATTACAGTCTCTTTGGCTAGCAACTACCCTCTTTATGGCCTTTCACACTTTTTTGACTTTTTGTCTACTAGGTTGTTTGCTTTGTCGTAGATTTTTTCATTACAGTTGCAGCACTCACTTCTGTACATTTTCTCCATTTGAGTGTCCCAGGTCCTGCATTATGTCACTTCTCTACTCAAAACCTTCCACTGGCTTCCATTTCATATAAAGGAAGAGTAATTACTTGGGAAGTCCCACATGGTATGGCCTCTTGATGCCTTTGTGGCCTCATTGCTCACTATTCACACAGCGCCCTGACTGCTCCTCCCCAGCTGTCCCTATGCCTCACTTTTTACCTCCTGCTTTTTCCTCAGAAGTCATCTTCCTGGGAAGCCTACCCTTACCTCCATATTTAAAATCACAACACCATGGTATTTCCCATTAATCCTATTTTAATATTCTCAGTAGTACTTATCACCTAATATACTATATCATGTAATGGTTTGGTATTCTTAATATTTCTTATCCACAAGAGTAGAATCCCCATAAAAGTAGAGATTGCTGTGCATTTGTTTATATTCCTAGGAACCCAAAACCTATAACAGTGCCAGGCACGGTAGGCTTTCAAATATTTGATAAGTGAATGAAGAAACAATACATTCAAGATCTCATTTCCTTTAAAGAAAACATGCCTCATTGAAAATGCTTACATTAAAATATACCTTGGGAAGAACTGTGAGAAAGATGCAAATGTTAGATAATGAATTGGGGGAGGGTCACACCTGCACTTAACCCTTCCTCTGTTACCCGAGTGCCACTACTTAGCAAAATCAGTTTTTATCTGAGACATTAGCAGAAAACAAGCCAAACTCTCCCCCATGATGTACGTAGACCTGCAAAATCTGGCCTCAGCCACTTGACTACCTCATTTCATTCCATAGGAAGGAATTACATAATTTTTCATGGCTCGTTTGGTTTCCTAAGATTATGTACAGATGTAAGTGAGGACTTTAATCCTAAGAACATGGTTCTTTTCAGATTGAATTGCAATTTTCTCCTGAATGAAATAGAAAACATATTTTTACAAGATATACTGGAAGTGAAGTGATAGTCGACACAATCTAGCCAACTGAGATTTTGATTGATGATCTGGGGAGTCTAAGAAGCAGTGACAACCAGGGAGAAATATATTTAGTATAACTTAATAATAATCTGATTTGCATGTTTTTGTCTGTTGGAATAATTACATAGATTTATCTTTTATATCTTTACATTGTTTTATTTTTCCAGATTATGGTGAAATCTGTCAAATGTTTGTGTGTTGAAAAGGCCAGTTACTGATAGAGTATGAGAAATTCAGAGTATACATGTTTTTGATGTATTTGTTGGTGCCATGTTAATGGATAGCTTTCCTTGGAAAGTTGGGGAGGACATAGATTTTATTTATAATGTATAATAATATACTTAATCATAACTATATAACTTAAAATATTATTATAAATATGTGTATATTTACAATGTATTTTAAAATATGCTATTAAGTGAATTAGTAGGGTTTTTTTTTATATTGTGGCATATGTATAGTGGATCGAAGATATTAGATGGAATGAGAAAAGTTTTTCTGAGAGTAAAACTATAGTTCCATAAGTAGATTGATTTTATGATCACAGCTTTTTCTTTTCCAGTTTTTCATTGTTCATTTTTGATACCTTGGCAAGCTAATCTTTAGTGTCAGCCAAAATTTCACTTGGCTATTTATTGTAAATTGCCCTAATTGATGAGTGAAAAAACTTTTGATACCTGCCTAATCTTAGTTGGATGAAATAACTGATTTCCTTCTAATTAATTTTTGCTCCGTAAAATGATACGTTAATAAATGAGGAATATCAATCATCACCTAGAAAGTGCAGTTATTCTTGCTCAGAATTAAATAAAGCAGAATGGAGAAAATTCAAAGCATTTTTTTGACTGTTGACTGACTATCGCTATATATGTTATTTTAATGAATCAGAGTAAGTTTCATAAAAGTTGTAAAACATTTATGGGATCCATTTCAGAGGATATATAAATTTTTTATAACTAGTAGGAAAATTTCTAAGTCCTTTTAACATGCCCAAATGTGCTGTTGTTATCAGTTGATTAATTTTCAGACAGATAACAAAAATGTCAATAAAATTCGCAGTAGTAACAATGGTGTGCTGATGGTATTCAATTGTTCTTTTCTTTCAATAAACTCCATATGTGGAAATGTAGCTCAATATGAGGCAGAAGGTGGGACTCAACAACGGAGACAGGGCTGGGACACCAGATCAAATTGAGGACTAGCTAAAGCGAGGAAGGGGCAGAGGCAGCTTTCCATAAGACATGCCCACCAGTGCACCATATTAGTTTATCATTGGCATGGTGAGTTACTATAAGTTACTCCCAAGTTACTACCGCTTTCCGTGGGAATGATCCAACAACCCAGGAGTTATTACCCTTTTCCTAGAAATTTCTGCATAATCTGCCCCTTAATTTGCATGCAATTAAAAGCAGGTATAAATATGACTGCAGAACTGCCTTTTAGCTGCTATTCTAGGCGCACTGCCTATGGGGTAGCTGAGCTCTGCAAGGAGCAGTACTTCTGCTGTACACTACCACTTCAATAGAGGCTCCTACCATTGTCATGCCTTTGATTTCTTTCCTGGACAAAGTCAAGAACTGTCCCAAGCTAAGCCCCAGTTTGGGGGCTTGCCTGCCCTGCATCGAATACATTATTTAATTTATGGGTGATATTTGTTTTCTAAAGATTTTTAAATCTATGGAATAAACTGTAGAATTTCTTTAGCTAGCATATTACTTTACTGGGAACATGATTAAAGCTGTTATTGTAACTGTTGAATAATTTCTGTGTTATACAAAGCAAGATGTTTGCATTAAATGTTAATAAGCTATAGCAGAATTTTTGCATCTTGCTTTTGGGAAAGCTTATTCTTTGTAAAAATAAAAGTTTTTACACATGAATGCATTATTATTATAAAAGATTCAAACACAAGACAGAGAGAGCAAAATAGGAATGTTTACCCTCATGCCCCCTTACACCCATGTCCCTCAGAGGTAAAAACTTAATAGTTTAGTATGCATCATTCCAGTACAAAATTTTGACCATTTTCAGACTTGTATATCTTGATGTTAATACATTGAAAGACGGAATCATAGTGTATATTCTTTTAACTTGGGTTGGAGGAGGTCAACATACTTTGGAAATAAAGAGATTTGATTTTACAACTGAAGGTCACCCTTTATTATTTGGACAAATCTACCCAACTAGCTACCACTGCTAGCACCTCATAGGAATGGGAAACATGACTATGAGCGTATAAAATAATTGTGTTAAGTCAGGTCATTCATCAACAAGCCAGAAATGTAGCTTAAATAGCAACCCTTTTTCTTTTATGGTTGTTTACCAAGTTTGCCCACAGTCCTTGTGTATGTGTGTGATCATTGCTACAGCATGACCCCATATTGCATTTCTCATATTAGCCATAAATACTTATTAGAAAACTTTAGATTTTTATTTTATTGATTCAGAGCTCTTTTTTTCCCCTATTCTTTCTTTCATTTGATCTTTTTTGCCCTTTTTACTTTCTTCTATCATTGAGCTTAATATTTTGGAGTATGTTTGTTGGTGATAAGTTTAGTACAGGGTTTCCCAGTCTTGGCAATATTGACATTTTGGGAAAGACAACTCTTTGTTGTCAAGGGAGTGGCCATGTGCATTGTAGCATGTTAAGCAACATCCCTGGCCTCTACCCACTAGACACCAGCACAGTGCCCCTAGTTGTGATAATGAAAAATGTCTCTAGATGTTGTCAAATGTCCCTGGGAGGCAAAAGCATTCCTAGTTGGTGCCAAATGTCCGCTGGGAGGAAGACCATCACCAGCTGATGCCAAATGTCCCCTAGGGAGCAACACCATGGTGGTAGAGAACCATAGTTTATTAGCGTCTCTAAACTCATATAATGTTTTTTGGACATATTTTTAAAGGAAAGGTAGCTATCCCTGAAATATAATGTGTTTTGAAGTATAATTAAAATTATCATAAGTACAACAGTATTGAACCTTCACTCCTTATATGTACAATTGACTTTAACGTCCTTGGCAGTAGATATGTATTTGCTGCATCATTACATGGAAAGAATATTCACTGATGAAAAAGTCCTCTCCAACTTGAAAGAAATGTTTTCACCTATCTCTGTATCAGTAACCTGGTATCAGACCTTCTTTCCTATGTCTTGACAAAAGTTTATACAGCACTTTGACTCTTGGTATTTTACAAAAAGGTATGCATTTGGGCTATAGCAATGCAATGCAATATATAAACATATTTTCTAAGAAGCATGTTTTGTTAAAAAAACAAAATAAACAGGCTTTCAAAATAGATGCTGCATCATAAAGTCTAAATATGTATGGATTTTCTATACAGAATCCCTCAACATTCATCTTCTATGTGAATATGGGCAATCTTCAATTTAAATGGAAATAACATAAACTAAAATTTTAATATTTTACCTAAAATTTGCAAAACTCAGTAATGTTTTAATAACAAAAACCTTATCTATGTGCTATCTAGGATATGTTTTCAGGCATGTTAATCTTTGAAATTAAAAATTTTTGTACTCTCTTCCTCCAGAAAAAAAAAACACCTACAAAAAGAAAAGAAACCAACTGTCCTTCAGAGTGAAATTTAGACTACTTCAAAAAAACAGTTTCCTGTATTTCTAGACTTAATGGTCTTATTTCCGCCCTTAGTATATATTCATGTTTAATGAATTTCCTGTTGACTTTTAAAGAAATTTCTACTATAGGCTATTTTAGAAGAATTACCTATTTCAAGCTTTTCCTGGCATGTGGTTAAATCACTTCCTTTGAAGAGACAATATGCAACCTTTTTTTGAAGTTAAAATTTGAATGCAAAATTCAAGCATTGTATTGATTTTAATGGATCAATTTATTTTTCTATCTTCAACACACCAATCTTTAAATCTGTAATTTCTGATTCTGCTTTTATAATTTGTTTTTAACTATGTAAACCAATTTCAAAAGATTTGAAAATGGCAAATCCAATAGATAAAATGTTTTCTTTGTAAATTAATATAAATCAAATTCTAGATATTGTTGTTATATTTGATACCAATACTGAGTCTAATACAATAGACCTGATTTTTCCATAAACTGGGATCAAGTAAAAACTACTAAAAGATAACGTTCTGATGAAAATATCTGTGACACTAAGTTTAGTGTGCTAACATGCTAAAAATGTTTTTCACATATAAGATTTTATTGTATTACTGGCACTATCTATCACTTGTATAGATGTATTTTTATTGAAATAAACTTTTTAAAAACTTAAATATATTTAAAAGGGAAATATAGTCTTCTATATCTTTTTTTTCAGTACACATTAAATAGTAAAGTAAAAAGGATCACAGAGTTAAAAAATTACTCAGGTAGCCAGGCATGGTGGCTCACACCTGTAATCCCAGCACTTTGGGAGGCAGAGGCGGGCAGATCACCTAAGGTCAGGAGTTTGAGACCAGCCTGAACAACATGGTGAAACACTATCTCTACTAAAAATACAAATTAGCCAGGTGTGGTGGCACATGCCTGTAATCCCAGCTACTCGGGAGGCTGAGGCATGAGAATCGCTTGAACCTAGGAGGCGGAGGTTGCAGTGAGCCAAGATCGAGCAAGATTGCGCCATTGCACTCCAGCCTGGACAACAAGAGTGAAACTCTGTATCAAAAATAAATAAATAAATAAATAAAATAAAATTACCCAGGGATCACTTAAAATTATCTAAAGTATCACCACTGAGTTGATGGGAACAAATTTGTGCATTACAAAACTTGCCCTTTAATTTGCAGGGGTTTAAGGTTTTAAGTAGGAATCATGAACAACGTGATCAAAAATTCTTCTGCTTCATTATTTTTAAATTGTATGCACAGTGTTCTCTATATAGTGTATTAATCACTATAGAGTATAATTCAGTATTCTGCATTTATATTTTAGAGCTTTTTTTTTTTTTAGGGGTAGAGGAAGAGGTTGGCATTGGCTGCTAGGTGAGGTTGTAAATGAAGTAACAATACGACCTCCTTAGTTTGTCCTATTCTCATGGCGTGAACTTTGTAATACCTTAGAGAAAAAGAGAAAGTTGAAGCTGATTTCAGCTTAATTCTAGATCTCCTCCAAATGGCATTAAAATAGTTTATAACGTGGCTGGATGTAATAGTATTCATGGTGGTTTGTTATCATCCAAATTTGTAGCTATTCTTTTACCAGGTATTTCTGTCACTATTTCTCAGTTTCTCACAACACTGCAATTCTTCTCTACCTTTGTTATTTCAGCTGTTTTATAAAGGTTTATTTTGGAAATGTATATTGACTAAAGTTTCTTATGCCACTTTCACTTAGCTCTTTGTGGTAAAGGTCACATTTATTTGAAGTTGTAGACTTTATGGCTGAGAAGAACGTCAAAGCCAGCCAGTGTGCATTCCCACTACTTCCCTGACCCTGACTTTGGCCTTCAATACCTCTTGCCTGTGGCTTGAAATTCTTTTCTCCCAGTGTTAGGTATTTTCTCACTCCTGTTGATGGCAGCCCTGGTCATGTTTTATTCTGGCCAAAAGCCTTCAAAATTCTGCCTTTTGTCAAGACTTCTTTATCTTTACCCTCTATTCGCTCTACCATCTGCACTGTCCTTATGTTCTCATTACTCCCCCTACAAACTGGACAATCACTGTATCCTTAGGAGATTTTACCTTTGCGTTTGCTGTCCTTTCTTCTCTTCGTTGAGTTTTCCTAAAAACCAATATAAATTCATTTGTCTGTAAATATTGACACTTTTCCAGATCCAACTCACATTTTGCCTCTCACCTTAAGCTGCTTGGGTTCTCTTTTAATCCTTTGCAGACAGAGTGAATATCTCCTCTTCTCCCTGAATTGCCATTGTACTTCCTGCGATTTTATTTTATTTTATTTCATTGTATTTTACTGTGTTATAGCTAGATTGCAATCTCAGAGCAGAAGAAAGGCATGGGTTTTAGAGTCAGGTATATCTAGTTTTTGATCTGTTCCCTTTCTAACTGCCCTGAACATAGGCTGTGGTACATATTCTTTTATATTCTAGGGACTCCACTCCTTGCATGCACAGTTGCAGTTGGCAATAAATGTTTAAAGGATGAATAACCACTTATTCATGAAGGACTGTTATTTTAATATTTATTTAAACCATATTCTGAAGAATCCTCAATGGTTTTGTCGCTCACAGAGAAATCACTTCCTTCTCCAAAAAGTATGCAGTTAAGGAGTTTGTGAGTGCAAATTGAATGAAAATGTGCCATTAAGGAGATATCTGAAGATGTGTGTGTGTGTGTGTGTGTGTGTGTGTGTGTGTGTATGTGTGTACAAAGTTAGGGAAAGGGAAGGTTGCTTTTACTATTGCTATTTTCCTATTTTATTTTTCGGTTTTGTATGTACTCATTAAATGTAGTCATTTAGAACTATTATAGCTGTGGTCACTTATGAATCCTAAGGCCAATTTCAAATTTTTAAGTGGGGGGGATTGCTGGCGTATCCTCTCAATTTTGCTCTTCTCTATGATTTACCTTCTGGGCAGCAAGACACTAGACAAGAAAAATGTCACAAGTTTGCAAATAGGCTATGTGAAAAGTTTTATTAATTTAAATAATTGTGTCATATAGTTAGGCTCCTGAATATACTAATTTGCTTTTTTGCCTTCCTATATTTTCAATACCATGTGCTTAGCATAGCAAAATTTAGTGCTAGATATATTTGTCTTAAACTTAGTCCAAGGGCCTAATGAGAGGAATAAGAAAATAAGGGTTTAATTATAAGACATCCTAATGTCTAAAGAAGGCCCTCAGTCAGAACCCTCATGCTGCTCATGCACAGAGATGTCTGTGATTACTCTGACCACTTTTCTTGTGTTTGCTTAGGACTAAATGAGTAAATGACTGAATGTCAGCACTATTAATTAAATTTGTTGTAGAGTCTCTGATGCCCCTGAATCATTTTCCAGGGAACATGCTGTTACTAAGCCTCTAAAAATAATTGCTTAGTGAACACATAAAATGCCCATAAACTTTTCAATGCTGTATCTTCAAGAAGAATAATATTCAGAAGAGCCTTCTTTTAAATGACAAATGAAGACTTTTCCCTCCCTTATTAGATGCCTGTACATTTTAGGTTGAACTTTAAAGAAATTGAATATAGTGACTTAAGAACCTTTAAGTTTTTACTTCAGCTTAAGTATTTAAACAATTTAAATTGATATTTAAGAAATATTTAAAAAGTTAAATCAAATATTAAATAAATATCAATTTTATTATAATACCCTCCCTTATGAGATGCATGTATTATTTCAACAGTTGAAATATCAATTTTATATTGATATTTGAGAAGTGTAGGCTCATTATGTTTCAAATTTGAGGAAAGACATGAGTTTTCAGATTGATATTACACTCTGAGTAAAATAAAGATAAATCTAAATATAGACACACCATGATAAAACTACAGAACCTAAGGAATTAGGAGATGATCTCGAAGGAGGGAAAGACATTATCTGCAAAGGAAGAAGTATCAAAACACAGAAGTCAGAAGACATTAGTATAATGTATTCAAGCACTATTAGAAAACAACTGTCAACCTGGAATTGTATATACAAGTAGTCTCATTATAGAATGAGTGCAAAATAAAGATATTTTCAGACACACACACACGCACACACACACACCCACACAAAAGAAGTGTAGGCTTATTTCTAATTTACTGAAATCAATCACAAGTGTTTTGGTGCTAAATGAAGCTACTGCATACTGAAACTTTTATTGATATATAGTTTCCAAAACTCAGTGAAGATATTTGAATATTTGTAAAGGAGATTATACCAAATCATGTTGATAGTCTAATTTGGGAGAATCTGGACCATCCAAGCTTGCCAGAAATGTATGAGGTCATAACAGTACTTGATGAACTCCTTAGAGAATGCAATGCAATTTCTGATTATATTTCAGACTAGTGGCTTTGAATATACTAGAGTTATTAAAAGGAGGACAAATAAAATTTTGCTGTTGTTACTTCATGCCTTGTTCAATCGCATGTTAAGTCTAGCCAACTAGAATAACTTAAAGTTTGATTTGTTGTTTCTGTCAGAAAAAAGATACGATATTCGTGATTTAAGCAAAATATTTTTTTCTGATTTGGGTGGTGATAATAACACAAAACATTCTGGTGAATTTACTTTTTCATTATTAGTAATTATTATCCTAGCTATAATTTTTTATGTTTAATTTATAGGACCACTATGGAAATTTGTAGACTGGTAGAGCCAGTATATTCTAAAGCTTCTCTTGGCTTTTTATCCTATCTCCCTTTGAGGTATTTTGACTAATAGGGCAGGGAATAAAGAGAGAATGGCAGTAACTCTCATGGGGCAAGTACTGACTAGGGTAGAATTACTAGCCAACCTTGTCACTTGGCACATTGACACCACTTTTAAGTAAAGGTGAATTTTAGTCTGAAAATTATGTAATGAGCATAAATGTTTATCAGCACTCTTCATAGATCCTTGATTTCTGAGCATCTGGACCAATGCTTTTGTTGCCACTCATTTAGTTATTATTCTTGCACGCATTGTTCCAAGTGATAGAACAATGTAGCAGTCATATATGTTCCATATCCTTAAAATATAGTTCCAGAAGAATTGTGTTTATTACTTTCTTTGCAGTATTCTACTATACCAGAGTGGGTTTTTAGTACTTGCTGACTGCTTTAAATGATGATTATCCCTACTCATCTGCTCTGCTTCATTTTTGTTAGCTTATTCTTTAAATCTGTTGGATCAGAACCTAGCTCACCTGGTGGGGTACTTGAGGTTTTCTATATTTTACATTATGCATATTAAGTCTAGATCTAATATTTCATTATACATACTATCTGTGTGAGCTTTAAGAGTTTAATGATATTAGGTCTAACATGTAAGTGTTTAATCCATCTTGAATTAATTTTTGTATAAGGTGTAAGGAAGGGATCCAGTTTCAGCTTTCTACATATGGCTAGCCAGTTTTCCCAGCACCATTTATTAAATAGGGAATCCTTT